>NW_018128006.1:3272395-3284905 GCF_001952655.1 Monopterus albus | reverse complement strand
AACAGTAGCAAACTAAACATGAGAATTGTTCATTTCTGATGATGTTACAAATGATGTCTTGTCTAACCTTATTTATTTCAGATTTGTAAATGGAACGTTTTAGAGATCTCATAATGAATATTTGTTCATTCTCACAGTCTATTGTGCTAACTGGTCACGGTGTGAGTGACCTGTCATCAAGCTGGGGATGTTTCTTATGCTGTCTCTTAAGACAGGGGAGGTGGTGGGCATCATAACTGAGACACGTGTTAAGGATAGCTGTGGACTTCAGGTGGAAGCGAGTGCTAAGGCAGGATTTGGGCAGCATCAGGGGCGGGGGCCAAGGAGTTGAGGGTGACTGGGGAGTAGGGAGAACTGTGACTGGGGAAGGGGGCTGAAGAGGGTGGATCCCCAAAGGTGGTAGTTGGCATAAGAGATTGAGGATCGGCACTGATCTCCTTTTGTGTTTTAAACTATCCTCAGGCAGGGACTGAGACGGCGTCCTTCAAAGTTGTGTTGCATCTTTTTTTGTTGTTTTGATTCCTCTTGTTTCTTAACCTTGGCCGAGGAAATAGCTGAATCCTTCAACCCCTCGTTTGACTGCTGGTATAGCAGTCACTGATAAACACCTCAGGGTTCAAGATGATGATTGTGTATTTAGATCAGTCAAGTCTTGTTTTGGAACTTCTGATTGTTGTTTGACAGTGTCATTGGCCCCAATGTTTTATTACTGTGTGCAGTCAGAACATTTGGGATTCTTTGTCACGTAAGAGACAGTTTCCTTGGAAAAGCAGTAAGCTCTAGTGTTTTACCTGCTTATGCCTCTTACATTATTAATATCACAATCACCCACAGTCAGTTTGAGGCCCTGTCATTAGCTTTCCCTGTAGCCTTTTGCATTCAGATCTGCTCCATCCTTCCTGATGTGGGAGGATGAGAGGTTATCCCAGTCATCTGTCAGACAGCCAGAGTCATGTAGGACCATTGCAAATCTGTTTTCAAGATGTACACATTGTTGTTGGAAAGCTTTGCTGCCAACTCTCCCTTTTGCAGCTGTGCACTGCTGTCTTACTAAACACAGGGGTCGATGAGGCATTCTGCCTGGATGGTGGTGCAGGCCAGCCAGTAGCACAGCAATTGTCTGGCCACTGGACTATGTCTATCACTCCTCCTCCCTTTGTACAAGAAAGTGATTTAGGCTTAGCACCAAGAGAGTTCCAGAGAGGGCTACTGCTTGCAGGTTTAATGCCAAGCAGACAGCTCTCCTGTTTCTTAGTGGTCTTGTTGGTGCTAATTAGCATTCTCTTAGTCACTGTTTCAAGTCCATGGTAAAGTACAATTTCCACACTTCTAATCCATGGATCCTCCTTTCAAGCACTGAAACCTTCTCAAAAGGTTTTGTGAAAGTCTTCCACAGAGAGGCATCTTGCTGCCAACTAGCTTCAGCTAATCCCAAGTTTTTACTGTAGATCAGTATAGTGACACATAAAAAAAGGGTCCTAATGTTTGTAGGTCAAATGTGTGTAGTACTCATAAGGAGGGGTCTACTGCTACTGTATTTGATGAAGTACCGGAACGCAGCTATGATGCACACGCACAGTTAAGTTGTGGCTTGTTTCGTGTGGCCATGTAAACACATTTCTTATGGTGGAAACTCTAATTGCTCATACAATCAAATGTTAGACTGACTTTATTCTCTTGTGCAGCAGAATAACAATTGTCACAGGATGAATGTTACAGCCATAGATAATTACACCCTAGTGGTATGATCTCCACTGTTGGCAGGTCCCTCCCAAAATACGAAACATGGAAATTAGAAGTATCCATGAGTTGCTGTCCATGTTTTTAGCAGATAAAAACAAGGTTATGAGCAAAAGAATAAGGAGAGCAATCTGTATTGTAGAAAAACAGGAAGCAAATCATAAAAGTATTAGTAGTAGTGGTATGTACGTGCCTTCCCTTCTGACAGACCTTTTTCTAACACAGCTGTGAGGGTGCACATTTAATTTTCCCTGATGTGATGGGGGTGTTTACGAGCTCTGCATCTTTGCAGCCTCCTGACTGGAACAGGTTTACCTATCCCCTTCAGGGTTCATCCACCCCTTCAATGTTACCACACATCACTCTGATTACTGACATCCAAACCACAATATATTAGACTCGTACTGAGATTTCATTTTGGTACCCAGTGTGCTACAACTAGCACTGTCACTTAAAATATGTTTATATGCAACTAATTTGTATTATGAAATAGTTGTAGTAGTAGTAGTAGTAGTAGTAGTAGTAGTAGTGATATAAAATGTCTTATTATCAACACAATGAAGAAACTGTTTTATTTAACATGTATTTTATTTATATATACATTTATACTGAACATAATTTAGCGGACTTTCAGTTCAATATCCCTTCCTGGGAAATGTCTGTCTCTAGTACTGTATGTTAAGGCTTTGTAGCTTTTAAATAAGGCATGATTAATGTTCTGTTTATTTATAGGCAACCCAAAGTATTTAGTCAAAGCCAAGAGACAGTCCTGGTGTTGGTTATTTACCCGTAGTCAACTCTGGCTTGAAGCGCAACAAACTAAATGTGATGACATTTTCAGTATTTACCCAAAACTAATATGTTTCAAGAAATTGGTGACTGAGGATGTGAATCTGCTGGGTGAAGGTGCTGACAGGTTTAAGTTCATGGGCAGTCCAGGAAGTTTGACATACAGAGGAGGTCAAGGTGGATGGTTGGGCATAAGAAACAGCACTTTTTTTTTTCTTCCAAAATGCATTTGGTAAAACAAATTAGTATTATATAAGCATGCACTGTGGGAGACGGGCATGCAGCAGTGACATGATAATGATAATAAATTTTGTTATTTATGGAAATCTCAGTTTTCTGGAGCAGAAATTTCAATTCATATGCAGAAACTTATCGGTGTCTTCTGCAAAGTTTGTCAGGCTTCTTTATTCTTCACTGCAGAGATAAGGGTCCGTACTGTCATGGAGACGTGAACTTCCTACACAGCCTCTGTAAATCAAAAGTCAAGCTGCAGCACCTCTGATTAGTTCAGCTTCACCTTTGGTGTGTTGGAGGCTTAATAGAAGTATTTACATCTCAACTTTGTTGTGTTTGTTGCGCATTTGTCAATTCCCCACCACTTGCAATTTGTGTTCAAGCAATCGCTGCCAGAAGTGATTAATGATGAATAATGCATTTCATTTTTAAAATTCAGCACTCAGGGTTTGATTTGCACAGTTTTATTTTTTCCTCATCGCCTTTCATCCCTTACTCTGCTTCCACCCACTACCACGAGCAATTCTGCATTTGTGTTAAATAATTCAAATGGCGTAATAATCAAATAGAATAGATCTCAGTCTGTGTATTCACTTCACTTTGACTGCTGTTCTGTTTTCCCTGTGAATTGTATTTGAGAGTCGGCCTCCTCTCAGTTTTTCTGTAGCAGCCGGTTGGATCTGAGGCTGGCAGCCCGACGAGAGCGGAGAGCTGTGGAACAAACCGATCCCTCCTGGCAATCGCTGGCACGGCACTGCAAGAAAGACTTTTCGTCCTTATCAATCCACATATGCTCAGGAAGAAAACTGGGGAGTGTGGTGTGTGTGTGTGTGAGGGGCTGGCAGGGGTCTAGGGGGGTGGCTTGGAGCCTGATGGGGACACCCCCCCACACACACACAAAAAAAAATGATACTACTGCATTCAGTGCGTGCATGAATAAAGCCTGCTTAAACTGTTTAATTATATTATGTAAGCTGCAAGATCAAGGAACATACTGACAGCCTCCTCCTAAGAGCTGTGCAGACTGCGTCTCTGGCTCACGTCTTCAAATATTGCTCTTCTACTTCCACTTGCTCTTCTCACACACATTTAGTCAATTTATGTGACAAGGAGATATAAGGAACACTTGCTGTAAGGAAGAGTGAATCTTTAGTGAGATGCGGTTTCAAATCCAGCACTGAAAAAAGGCAGTATTCAAGCAAAGGCACTCTTAGACACCATCAGAATATATCAAGGTTCGTTCCAGTTTGGAAGAAGAGTGAGAAACCCCTGACGGCAGCATGCAGATTGGGGCCAAGCTCAATGTGGGCAGGGTCCAATGCTTGATTTCTACTTGCATAATGAATGTGTGCCGCCTTTGTCTGTAAGATCCACAGGGAGAAAAAAAAACATTTGTGATGTAATATAGTAGATGATATTGGCATGATGTCAGTGTGCACAGGAGGTTAGATCTGGCTAGAACTGAATGATGATTTAGAGAACCGAAAACTTTGCCTTGTCTCTAGTATTATAATCTCAAGTAATGAAATACTGCTCCAAGTATCCATATTCAGTTTTTTTTAAATAACAGGATAGTATAGCTGCAAGTGACCTTGTGCCTTTTTACATACACAATGACTGAGAGCCCATAGAAATGCATACTGACCACGGTTTATACTTTTCACGCTTATTAGATATTTTTTCTTTAATGCAGCAGGTGAAAGAACAGAATGACACATACCTAATACTCTCACATTCTCATTCTGCCAAGGCCAGAACAGTCAGTTTCTTCTGTACTCATATGGCCATGGAATTAAAAAAAAAAAAAAAACTCAATGTGAAACCAATGAGTCATGGAAAGGCACAAATGATTAGGGAAGTCAGTTCCATTTTGACTGCAGCACCATTAAAGAGACTGTGTCAACTCTCAGCTCATTGGTGGAAAAATGAGTGCTGAAGTATTATGTATTTGTATGATTGCTCACTGATCAATATTTTCATCAGTGTGTGATATTGTACATTATATTGTCAGCCATGCTTTAACTCTTTAGATGTACAGTAACATAACAAGCCCATAAAACGACTCCCTCTGAATCACCAAATACTCCAAAATGTTTTCTTTATCTGCATTATCTGGGAGCATCTTTGCATTTTAAACTGATACCATTTTTTGTTGCAATAGTGTTGTATACATTTTAGCAAAGTAAAAGTGCATACCAGCCGTTTTTTTATTTATTTATTTATTTTTTTTAAAAGGGGGAAAGCTGGCAAGACAGGGGAACTTGCAGGAGTCGCCACGCTCTGCTCCCTCTTGAAACAATATAAACCTGCTAATATCTCATCACCAAACATATGGAGAACACCAGAGACACTTTGTGCTAGTTCATTCATCTCTTCTTAGGTTCCTTACGTTCTCCAGTTCCAGCCATGTAATTAAATGTCTTTGTTCACACACTGTGGGATATAAGGAGGTTCAACATTGATTTATAGAAATACGAGTCCTTGCATAGATTTGCTGTGCTAGAGTACCACGAGGCTTTTGTCATAGTGGTGGAGACTTGGGGGTTGCAGGGAATTGAATCATCTGTAGCCACTTCTGTTCTGTTCTGTTTTATTAATTAAACTTTGGTTAGCTTTTGGAAAAGTTTTTTTTTTTGAAGACGCAACTGCGCAACAAAACAAAGTTCATGAAACATGAGTGAACTGCCTCTCAAGTCATCTGTATGCTTCAGACAAAGTACTTTGTTAAATCAGTCATCTTCTTGGGTCCAAAATGTTGAAACAAATCCAAAGCAAAACCTGTGAAAATCCTACTTGAACCCAACAGTAGAATTGTGGGGGGCAGTTTCTGTACTAAAACGGGCAATGCGACAATCATCTTTATGAAGCAGTTGGAAGTGTGTGTGTTTTTTTTTTATTTTATTTGCCCACTTGTTGAGCACAGACCAGCGTGCAATGCCATGAGTATTTTCAAAGAAAGATTGTCCAGAATTCATGATATGAGCCTCTATTACATCTTGCCCCTCTTTCTAATAACATGCTTTTCTCCTCACTCACCGGTGACATTCTAAACCACTCTGAACACTTTTTCCATTAAACTTTGAGAATGTGGAAACTAGTTCAGGGGTTTTCAAAGTGAAAGAGATCTACACCATTGTTACTGTTCCACTCAGCCATAAAAATAGCTTTCAACAATAAATGTAAACATCTTTTAAGAAAGCACTTTTGAATACAATTCCACACATCGCACATCGATTTCTTAAAAAGAAAAAATAAAACCTATCTGCATCAAACATTCTCCCGCATTCACATTTAAATTGTGGGCTACTCTTACTTAAAATTATTTGTCAATTAATCCTCCGCAGTCCGATCACAAACGGTAGCCTTACTAAAATAGCCCCAGTTCAACAAAATCATGCATTGTAAGGCCTATTTGTGCAGTTTTACTTAGGTCAGAAAACATTTGAACACATCAAACTCGGTCCAAATCATCACTGCGCACCATGCACAGTGCTGCTTTCAGTATCGCTGCCTCCACATTGTGTGGATTTCATACACCTGCCTCAGCTGTGTGTAACGCAACGCAATATGATGCTTCAGTTGCCTTGGGATTCACAGTTACTTTCCTCTAGCTTCCTATGCAAAAGCTCCTGTGCCTTGTTCACTAAACTTAGGTTGGTTTCAATATGATGCTGTCATCAGCTAGCACCACTTTGCAAATTACACACTGTGGCAGTGGAACATTATCAGGACCAGTCCATAAAAATCCAAACTTGAAATAATCATTATCATACTTCCTCCATTTTCTGCTCACCCCAGGCTGTCTCCTCTCTCAGTACTACAAATCAATCCATTTTGCCCGAAACATAGCCGGGCTGAAGTTTGATGTTTAGAGTTATTTTCTCTGGTTGAATTTTTTTATTTTATTTTTTTTTCCCCCCCCTCATGCTGCGCCTCCCCTGAAGTCCTCTGGCGCTCCCCAGGGGAGGCTCATCTCACACTTTGAAATTTACTGAACTACTGTAGTTCCTTTCAAACATATGCTACTCTAACCCATATTCTTTGGGGAATGCACCATCTGGACTTATCTTACTGAATCAACTTTTTCCTGCTGTATTTGTTTGCCCTGGACAACAAACCCTCTTGATACCACAAGCAATCCCACTGCTTTTTAATCAAAAATATTTAATTAACCGCATTGGCCAGGGGTTCTCTGCCTTCGAGAAACCTGTTACTTAATTTGCATTTAAATAGAAAAACACTGACCAAAACATTTTTCCAGTGGGTGGGATGACTTTCTGTCAGCTGGGATGATGGGCTATAATTTACTGCTTTTGAAATACTTTATGTGGGTAATGATCATTTCCCCTCTTGTCTTGTTGTGATTGATTGTTTGATTGTATGATGAGAATCGTCCCCCCCCTCTGTTTTCCAGGTAGCCGATGTTACATTTGCATTGTAGAGACAGATAATTATTCCTCCAAATGAACAAGGTCTCATTTTTATGATTTTTATGCTCCCAGGCTGTTGAAGTGGAACATTCATTTCATCATGGTAGTAACTGTGGGAAAATAACCCCTTAAATTATTTTTATTTAGATTGAGGGCCCCTGTTGTCCCCACATCACGGTGACTATAATCACTGGCTTTGAAATTGTAATTATGTCCTGTTAATATATATTTACAGCAGTGACTGATGTGGCATGAGCATACTCATTACATTTAGGGCAGCCATATATTATTTACATTTATTCAACATGACAGTTGCACTGATGAAGGCATGCTGGAATGCTAATTTGAACTTGATAAACATACTGAACCTTGTCAATCAAAAACTGAGACGATGTAATCGTCTGAGTTCTGCAAGGACCGGTTCATACGTGTTTTGCTTAACAAAACAAGAGATACTGTAGGTTCACCAAAGTGTCAGCATTAGTTGGATGGCTTGTCAGAAGCAAGATATCCCTCGACTAGTGTTGTATCCCCAGCCTGCGACTGCTTTTGTTGGAACTCTTTTTCTGTTATTCGCACATACCCACTGGGTATGTTTAGGCACCTGAAGCAACTGGCTGCGGTTAGGTAAACATTGTCATCTGGTCACAAGACCCGTTTACTTTTGCAATATTTAAGTTTGCTATTACTAACTCTTACTACAGAGTTTTTGTTTCCTCTGAAATAGCTTTGGAGAAACTATTTAGCAGTAATTTTAGGGGACGATGTTTTGTGGAGGGCAGTGTTTCACATCAGTTATACCTCTTATTTACTGTATGTTATGTACAGCCAGTCAGATTCCAGAGTGCACATGGGTGATGCTGTTCCATGCTGTACTGCTGACATCTATAACAGTCAGTCTAAATGCACAAGTACACAGCTAAAGCCACTGACATGAGTGGCTTTTTAATGACCTGTTTCACTGCATCTATGTCCAGAATGGACCTGCTGAATCAGCACCTGCACCACTTAAGAAATATTCATAAGAGCACAAATACCTTCTTCAGATTAGTCAAATTTCATTTTAAAAACATTTTTAAATTTTGAAAGGACTGTCTATGCCGTCCATTTGATTGGTTTTAAATGAGAAGAGATCAGCATATTTTACAGTATACTCATTTCACAGTGATAGGGTTTCTCCCATATTGTGTGACTATAGCACAGTTTATCCTATAATCTGCAGCATGACTGCAGTAGTGTAATATGCCAGAGACATGAGGCTTGAATGAAGTGAACTGATAATGCTACTGTTTATTTCTTAAGTCTAGTTAACACCCATAATCCTTCTTCCTATGCATCATGTTCTTCTGTCGAGATTAAGATTATAGGAATCAAACAGCACGTTGAAGGATGACTAGTAAAAGAACATTTCAGTGTGTTGTTGACTCAGAATGTATAGATTTAGGAGGAGCTTCAATCTGTCCTATGTATGTCTGTTATTTGTCTTAATGAATACAGATACCTAAATTGATTATGTAAAAGCTCATATTTACTTGCACCGTCTGGCCTAAGGGATGGTGCACTTTGTCCAGTTATATAACAGCATCCATTTAATGGGGTGATTACATTTGAAATAGCTGTGAAGTGAGTGGTACTGGTAGACCTGTGAATCTGACTGCATACCCGGTACATACCTGGGGTAAACTAAATCAGTACAAAGTACTCTATCTTAAACATCCTTCTACCTAGCCGTCAGAATCGAGGCAGCCATCTGTGGCGCCAAATCTCACACACACACACACACACACACACTGATGACGGTGCTGTGCCCTCAAGGTGTTGCTCTGGCTATCGGGAGCAATTTAGGGTTCGGTGTCTTGCCCAAGGACACTTAAACATGCGGAGAATGGGAATTGAACCGCCGGCTTTCCGGTTAAGCAGTGACCAATCCTTATCCACAGCCTTCCCATGAAATACTCACATTTTGGATTCTTGAGATTTCAGCCATTGCACAAAATATGCTCCAAAGAGCTATACTGTAATCACTGACACTCTTTTACATTCATGTGTGTATTGATAACAACTTTAAACTACATTCACGTTGTCCCATATTTTTATGTTTTAAATGTGGCTTTTTTTTCATTGACTCTTAAAACCTATGAAAAGGAAAAATACTCAATACTCTTTAAAATAGGGTGGAGGCAGAGATACTGTGTTTAGTGTATTAAAAGGAATTTTAACCACTTTTCATCATTAGTACTTATACTGTACAATGATGAACCCACAAAAAAGTCTAAGATGAAACATACAAAAACAAATAAATAAAGCTTTTCTTAAAACACACCTGATTTTGTCTTGTGATGCTCACTGACAGGGTACTGTAGTTGACCCTAACATTCATTTTGAAGTGTGCTTGACACTATAAGTTCCAGTATTACCTCGAGGTATGAAGTATTTGAGAAACCCTGCCTGTTATGTGCGGCAGTCCTCACTTTTTTTTGTTTTGCTGTGAACACATACAGTGCAATAGCTGCAAATGAGCAGCTCGTTGCTTGTCTGTCGTAATAGCATTTCAGCTTCAATTCGACCATGGCAATAGCTGAGAATGCAAAAAAGAGCCCTGCCTGTATGAGTAATCATAAAGACATAAAAGGGAGAGATGTGGGAGAGCAAGCGGTCTCTGAACTACTTTGTCAGCCGAGTTGACTTTTCTTGGCATGGGTAAGGTGGTCTGAGGGCCATGTGTACTACACCAGCCTGTAATGGAAAGTAGAGTCATTATTATCTAATTAGGCAGACTAATGATGTGCCACAGAAAGCCATAAGGCCAAGACAGTCTCCTCCTTGCTCGTCTGTTTTTCACTAAAGGCTGCTCTCAAATTGGCAGATGTGTCCTTACTTTTTCCATTAGGGTACTAAAAATGCATCAGTATTGGTTAAGTGAAAGTATTAATTATTTGATAGAATTTTGATTAAGTGAAAAAAAGATTTTGAATAAAATTAAAGTTAAATGTAGCTCATTTAAAATCTGTGCAGTGGTTTTACATCAGAGGTGACTGTCGTGTAGCAGATGATATCAAAAATATGTGGACTGAGGACTTAGTGGTGACTTAACACAAAGAGGAGCTCAGGGATGGGGAGAGCAGAGAAGAGGGCAAACCTGTTTCGATAAGAGCCAGGATGAGGGATGGCTAAGGAGATGGGTTTTTTTAAGACTGGCTCTTGGAGAGAATGGGTAGTTGTGACTGTTAACTTTTGCGTTGCCATGAATGTAAAAAGTTAGAACTGGTCACAGTGACGACTGGCTGATGGAAGGTGGTGATTTGATGCATTCTGCATGAACTTTGTGTGTTTAAGAAATGATGCAGGGAGTGCCAGGGGGTTAGTGAAGCATAATTGTCAGGGTCTCGGGCCAGAAGCTGCCTGACTCCTGGGTGATGCAGGGTCTGATACGGTGTGCTCGATCGAGCAGAGACTATAATATGGACTTTGTAGGGCAGCTTGTCCAAAGATTGCACCAAGGTTTTTCTCTGATTGTTTATCTGCCACTTTAGTCTTATCAGTGGGCAGGGACGGCCCTTTCAGTGGACAGTTTATTTGAGAAGATTCACCTGAAGAAGTCAACCAGGCATGCAAAAATCTGTGGGTTGCACAGGACATAGTGTAATACTCTACAGTATTATCTACATAAAGCCATTTGGAGAATTTTTGTGAGATGTGATGATTAAGAGTAAGTGCAGGAAGAAATTGTGAGGACTATTGTATGTAGAAAATTGTCTGCAGTGCAAGTAGTACTGTTCATTTGTTAACTATACCTAGAGGATTAAAACATAGATCCATCTGGGGTAAATGATCCCTGAAACAGCCATAATGAAATAACATGGTCAAAGGCAAAGATCTGGAAGAAGTAATATAGCCAAAAACTGCTTGTTTGTCTCAAAAGAACATGCTGTGTCTAAAGAGTGAGCGGCTATTTACGGTCAATAAAACCAGATATGATAGTGTATACAGTATAATCTTTCTCTTTAAATGCCAACTTTCCTGGTGTTCTCAGGTGATTCCTAATGACCGTTCCCTACTCCCAGTTTCCTCACTAAATTAATTAAATGTGTTTTCTTGAGCAATATACTAAATCACTACCAACTCCAGGATGCCACTCTGTGCTAGTCTGACCTTTAACCTCCAGGAAAATTGGGCTTTCCTCTCATGAATGAATAAATTATTAACATCATTCTGCTATTACTGACAGAGGGTGTAATAATTGACCACATGAGTGCCATTCAACAGGGTGCTGATGACAAGGGAAATAAATGAAAGCTCTGTTCTCTTCACTGTATTACTTACCGACACAATAAGGACAGTTGAAAGGGTAGCAGTTGCACTTGAAAAGGAAATGAGACTTGGGAATTCAATTAAGAATTTGGTACATTATGCTGCACTTATAATCATGACAGCTGGATTCAAGTATTGTGGAGACGCTAGAGTCCTGGTACCCAAATTCTAGTATTTAGATTGGGTCCTGACAGAAATTCTGGGATGTGCTGAATTTCCATCAGGATCAATAAAGTATCTAATCTATTTATCTAATCTAATCTGTCTAGGTTTGGTTATTTTCAGGTGTAGTTTATTGTAAAATTCTCTCTGGCTGTGCTAACCGTCTTCATTCATGTGTGTGATGTTTTAACAGAGTTCAGTGGAAAGAAGGAAAGAGATGGTTAACCCAATACCTTGTATTATCCTAATGGGCAGTGCAGAGGTGCAGAATCGTAATGGGCACGTTATCATCATAGGTTGAGAGTTTTATGTTTTTGGTCAGGTTTTGTTAGACTTGTTAAAATAACTGCATGGTTAACTGTAATCTTAATCTACTCTGTAAATTGACTGTTGGAGTTCACAGAAAGCTCAAATAAAAATTTAATAAATTATGAGAAGGTGAAACTAGATCTCTTTGCATATGTCCTTTTCCCATGCTTGTCATTTACTGTATATTGCCATTTGGAATCATTTATACTACAGTGTATGTGTAAAATATGTTTTGCATTTGTCTTCTACTACTTATAGCTTCAAATAACTGAATTGTAAACTGATCTCTGTGAGAATCAATCAAAGCACTCAAATATTAGCGTATTTACATTACCTAAATGTACCATACCGGGTTCACATTGTTCAATTGGAAAAATATTTTTAGAACTGTGGCATGAGGTTGAATGTGAGGAGTAGCTCAGTATTTAAACTATGTATGCATTGAATATTCAGCTGTGATTCATTAGGTCTTATGGTAAATGGTCTTATACTTGTAAAGTGCTTTTCTATGCTTTACAGCACACTCAAAGTGCTT
>NW_018128006.1:3263811-3271685 GCF_001952655.1 Monopterus albus | reverse complement strand
CCTGTGCATTAGGGGCATTTTCTTGGTGAATGAAGAGGCAAGTCAGTCGCAATCCTAACAAGCAGATGCCATTCACCAATGAAGGTACAAACAAGAAGATGCTGACATGGAACTGTTGGGTGCTGAAAGTATTTGGTGATTCGGGGGTGTGTGTGTGTGTGTGTGTGTGTGTAGAGGGGATAAGATGTACAAAGACAAATAAAAAATGTATTATGGTACATGATAATATGTAAAACTAGGTGAAGGATTCATTTTCTGCTTGTTTTTGTGCTTATCTCTTTTAATACTTGGTACTGATATGGTTTTATCACCTCCTCTGTTCTTGCGTTCTGTGTATTTTATACACAGTTTTAGTGTTGCATGTGTTTATTTTGCCTGGAGTTTGTGGCGCTGCTGTCTTGGCCAGAGCTCCCTTGGAAAAAAAAAGATTTCTTACTTCAGTGGGATTAACCCGGGTAAATATACTGTAGGTTGAAATTAAAAAACAAAAAAAATTTGCAGTATAGTGATACAGTACACCTTTACCATGCAAATGAATTAAGGTTAAAGTGAACAACACAAATTTTTTGGACATATGATTAACACACGCACACTCTGTGATTATGACCCTTGGGCCACCTCGTAGTTTGGGAAATCAGGAAGCGATGCAGCAGCAGAAATGAGCAGAAATTGATAAAGAAAAGGATTTTTTGAATGGTGAGTTGAGCTTCAAATCCCTGCCAGATGGTTCTCTCGACAAGACCAAAGTTATCTGCATTTACTGGCAATGTGAATTGAGCTTACCACCAGAGAACATCAAGTCTCAAATACCACTTGCTGGCCAAGTGTACAGCTGATGCAGAGACCCCTCCTCCCCCTTGCCAAAGACTGACCAAACGGCATTGTTTGCAACGGAGACACCTGGACAACTCTACAAACAACAAACTTTAATCGGCAATAGCTGAATGGGTGGCTACAGTTTGCAGGCAGATTAACGTTGTAGAAGACGAGGGTCTGCTTGAAATAATCTGCATCACATCCAGACTGCACATATGATTTGCCTTCGAGGGCCAACACTGTAACCAAGATGCAGAGCTTATATGAAGAAGAGAAAGCAAAAGTGGAGGAGACGCTGGGATAGACAAGGTTGCGCTCACCGGAAACTATTGGACTTCTCTCGAGGTCCTTTTTTAAAGGTACGTTTAGAACAGAATAAAAAAAAAGGTGCAAAAATTTTTTCACAATTATTCGCGAATTAATTAAAGATGATCATGTGATCAATTTCAGTTAAATATTTTAATGGACTGACGGCACTAAAATGAATACAACTGCTTTTTCCTCTGTACACATTCTGCTAGAATGTGATTAGATGGTTATAAATTCATCTGAAAAATGATTTAACAATTAAATTATGTTATGCATCGTAACCGAAACCGACAGTATCATAAAAGTAGCATAGCATAACAGTACTTTTAGATATACTTGTATTATAAACATGTGTTTATAGTCAATCTTAAATTAATGCAGTAAAACTGATGTCAGAAAAAGAAAATGTAGCACCTTTAAGTAGTACCCAACCATCTTTTACACAACATAAGCAACTTATTAGGGGTTTCAAAACAAAATCTGACAATCAGTAAAACAATCCATTTTATTCATTATAAAAGCTGCTGATGCACCTTGAAATAATTCAGGTAGCAGCAATATTTTGCACTGGATTGACTTTAAGTGGTGTTTGTTGTTTATTTTTAGATGACAGATATGGCCAAAACTACAAAATAAATGTCACAGGATTTACAGTACATGAATAATGAGTTCAGCACAAAGCTAATTGTGTGTGTGGAAAGAACTGCTGCTGATGTTAAAGCCTTAATCCACATATGTTGTTGCAGCTGTGTAGTTTGTAGATTGTGGACATTTGGATTTTTTTCCACAGTGAAATCCATAAAACTAAAGTTTGCCATTCAAAACTACCACAATTCCTCATCAAGGGAATAGTAAAACAAACAGATTCCTTCTGTCTTTGCTTCTATAGTAACGATGTCACAAAAATCAGGTCAAACACAAAAAAGAGGAGCAACATAAAATAATATTTAAATATAAATCAACACACTGTGAGTCTGAGTGACAACTACAAAGCTATCACAGCATTACCTGAGGTATAATTATTTTACCCATGACATCTTGGATTCAGCATCTTGACAATTTGAGGCAAGAAATGAAACTAATTAGAAGCAGCACATGCAAAAAAGCAGTGAAAATTGACTAACAAATTCAGGACAGTTGCATTGAATGCAAATAGACAAGCAAATCAACATCAAAGTAATTTTTCGAGGAGGAGATCAAAAACTTGTGTGCTTAAAATTCCTTCTTCACAGCAGGCACAGTTTTCTTAAGTTGTGTACAGAAACTTCAATATATGCAGTTTAGTCTGCAAATATTTGAATGAGATGGTTGGGGGTTATGTAATGTGCTGAGTGTCCCAGTGCTCTTTCATCAAAGGCAAGGCCTTTTAACAAAATGTAACTGTCTTTTTAGACCAATTTGTGAAGGTAGAAAACCACATGTTGAAATCATCCTGCCTGCAGTCATGCAATGCTGGGGCTGTGCAGATTAATACGAGACCAAGATATTCTGATCTATTTTAAACAGCTTCTAACATAAGAAATACACTTTTACATTCACTAATCAGATTGTGGTGATACTCTACATGAATGCTCAATTGTGATATATTATGCATATATTACAAAGATTACTTTTAAAGGCTACATGTGAATGAAACATACAATTTGTCAGTCCACTCCAAATTTGTATTTTTGTCTGTAAGTGAAATGAAAGTCATTTTTAGTCCAGCAGGAGAGCGGATGCTTTCATGTCTGCAGGCAGGGGGTTCATCATTATTTTTGGTGTTCATCTGTTTCTCACAAAAAGCAGTCTCTTGATATCTCTATTTGCATATAGAAATGCATGTAATATTTATGTTTCACAAAAAAAAAAGGCAATAAGAGACCTCCTCCAGATTTCATTTGCTGGGTGCATCAACATATGTTTTGTTTGATTGCTGTCTGTTGTTTACAGTGCTGCTCTTCTTCTGTGCTACACCTTAATGCAACAGACAGAAATACGGAGTCGGCCTCATACTCACTAAAAACATTTCATTTTCCACAGTCACTCTGCATTATTTCACAGGATCAGGGTTTCTTTAGGTACAAGATTATAACATCCACAAAACATGCTCCTCAATAAATTCAAGGTTGATTTAATGAACAGCACTGTTAGTGATGAGTTCCCTTCATGGCCCCAGTCAGCAGTTCTAAACACTACTGAACCTATATGGGAAGCAGATTTTCTCCCTCATGGCTCAGCCACTTGCTTCTCGACACGTAGAAAATCTTCCAACAAATGCATCAGGTGCTCTCGGTATTTCTAGGTTTTTGTCTAATCCTTAAATGGGATAAAAAATTTCTAAATTGTTACCTGTAAATGCCTTGCCATCTTATAACATACAGTATGCCTGGGTGTCCTGGCATCAGCTTACCCTTGAACGAATTACAGTAACCCATATCAGAGGTGTTCCTTAACACTAACAGCTGAACTGCAACCTCGACACCTTCAGTTTACCTTACTTTGGAATCTGTAAAGGACGGATTAGTGGCCGAGATGAATGAGCTGAGCAGGGGAGGACTATGGGAGAACGAATATGCCGCTCTAAGCCTCCCCTGAGGTTTTTTGCCAAGTGGCATGTAATACACTCAGTGGTTGTTGGCCTGTAGATACTATCCCTGGGTGCCTGGAGTCTGGCATTACTCACTGTTGCGGTTTAGTTGATAGACCAATGCACTTGTTAGTGTTAATAATTGTTTCCCATGTTGATTTGAAGTTCTGTAATGGTGTCCTTTTTCTGATACTCTGTGTTATGTAAGGGACAA
This sequence comes from Monopterus albus, assembly GCF_001952655.1. Classification (NCBI taxonomy): domain Eukaryota; kingdom Metazoa; phylum Chordata; class Actinopteri; order Synbranchiformes; family Synbranchidae; genus Monopterus; species Monopterus albus. The sequence continues at coordinate 3,267,777 of NW_018128006.1, read as the reverse complement.
TACCCAACAAGTTGCGGCTTTGTGTTGAGTGGTTCATGGAATGTACAAACATAGAGGATATTGCCCTGCTTAAATCACAGCTACATGTAATACAACTGTGAATATATCTAATTCTCATCTAGTTATTAACATTTGAAATGTAGTTCCTATGTCTTCTTTATGTTGTTAGCATTTCCAGACAGCATCTAGCTAAACAGGAAGGACTCCACAAGGCTCAGCTGGGAGTGTTATAAGTTTTAAAACTAGGAAAGGCAAATTTTCGCAGATTGCTGTTGAGCTGAACAACATAGAATTGCGACGTGTTGAGCTACATCATATTATTAAATCTGTCTGTCCCGTGATGCTAATGTTTTGTAGCACTGTCTCTTTCTCACACAGCCTGCCTCTTTGTTCTCACAGACACATTACACCCTTGCAGGAGTTCCTGTTTTTACCTATGGTTTAAGATTAGCACATTCATTTAGAATGATAAATGAACACCTATATCACTGGTGTTTGCTTAAACTGATTGCTAAACATTGATCCACACCTTCCAACCATTTAGAATCTGTAGTTTTCAACACCCCAGGTATGATTAATATACAAGTAGAAATTACCCAAAAAAGACTGCCCGCTCATTCATTTCAGTTAATTTTGTCTCAAGCAAAGTACAGTGGCCTTAGCCAACAACACTGCTTTACTTTCTGCACAGCCCAGCAGCATCAAATCCATATGAGGGAGACACACAACACTGCCTAGTTGATATCTGACTTTTAACAAGATACACTGTGTGTGTGTGTGTGTGTATATATAAAGTGTTGTTTAACTTGGGAAGCCAATATTAAACCACAGTCTAACTCCAGCCCACAGTGCTCTTACATTCAGAAAGCATGTTGAAATGTGAGGGCACAATAAACAAACCTACCGGAATCTAAAGTTTCAAAACTCCAGTTTTTTTAGCTTATTATTGACCATAAAGCGGAGCGTCGGCTATCTCTTGAATGGGCCCGTATACTCTCTAACATCCAAGTGCCTGATAATACGCATGTAATGAGTTTATGAATGTACAGACTGTATATCTTGCGAGTCTGAAATATCGTTCCACAGGAATTTAAGCATGACAGTTCAAGTTACTGTTTTTGTGTTTCAGGGCATTATAAACCACTGTCAGTCTGCCTCCCACTTGAACCTCTTTAAAGCCTGTCAGCACAGTTGATAGCTGATTTACAATTGGCTACAAACGGTAATTAAAATAACAAACAATACATAATACCATTTTGTGACTTTTTAAACCATCTTTTGAGGTGTCAGCAACTGTTTGTATTAAAATAATGGGGGGAAAGCCCATTCAGGAATTAATACCTTAAAGAATGTTTCTTTATAAATCCACAATAAAGCAGGAATAATTAAATGCAACCAACATTTTTGATTAATAATTGTTATTGCAAATGTACTTTAGATCCAAATATGAATAAATACTCAAGCTCTGCATTGCTAAAAAGACTTAGAAGTAATAAATCTCCGTACATTTCCAATTGATTTAATAAGATCAGAATTAATAATTGAAGAGATTACAGCAAGCAGTCAGATGACAGCAGAGTCATATCAGGATCCAATCAGGGGCTGGTTGAGACTCAATTAGAAATCAAATGAAGGAGAAAATCAGCTTACAACATCACCCTTTGGACATTCTCTCTTTATAAGCTGCTGAGCAGAGCACGTAATTGAAAAGGTTGAGGCATGGTAACTCACCAAGACTGGGCATCAGTCAGTCTGAAACATGTTTATTAATTCTGAAGAAAAGGCTTTGATGAAAAGTCGTAGAGCACCGGTTTATGCAATCGAGTAAACATACTGAAGCAAACATGCTGAAGCTAGAGACACCGGCGGCCATAGTCAAATGTTTTCCTGGGGCCAGAGCGGGCGACATTGAATCCTATTTGAAGCTGATGACTAAGGACAAGCGTAAATACAGCAAGGTTGTTAATCACGTCGGCACTAATGACTCCCGACTTTGCCAGTCGGAGGTCACTAAAATTAATGCTGAGTTGGTGTGTAACTTTGCTAAAACAATGTCGGACTCCGTAGTTTTCTCTGGACCCCTACCCAATGTGACCAGTGATGACATGTTTAGCCGCATGTCGTCATTCAACCGCTGGCTGTCTAGGTGGTGCCCAGAAAATAACGTGGGCTTCATAGACAACTGGAAAACATTTTGGGGAAAACCTGGTCTGATTAGTAGAGATGGCATCCATCCCACTTTGGGTGGTGCGGCTCTCTTATCTAGAAATCTGGACGAGTTTGTTTTACAACCTAAATTATGACAACCCAGAGTTGAGTCCAGGATGCAGGGTCGCAGTCTTACACGCCTCTCTGCTGTCTCCTTGCAGCTGCTACCCACCCAACGCTCCCAGTACCCCATAGAGACTTGGGGGGCCCCATGATGCTCTGAGTTTCTTTCCCCTGTTACATACTGAAAACGTAAGTAGCATTATGTTTTCCATGCATATAATATGGATAGTTTGTTAAATTATGCATTTTGAAAGATACAAAACATATCAATAAAATATTCATTGGTTTTCTGCTAAAATTGTCAGAAATCGTCGCGCGATGCAGCCGAAAAGTGTTTGGTGAACTCATTAAATAGCCAGACAAGGAAGTGATGAACAAAACCGTCTCTTTAATAAGAGAACTAAAACTAAACAAAACCATACAAGACAAAGTGAAACACAAAACTCACGGTCGGTATCAGTCCCAGGTCAGAGCCAGCAAACACATACATCCAGGAAAATCCAAAGTTCGTTGTCCAAAAGAGAAAGTCCGATAATCATACACCGTGGCAGTCCATAACAAGAGGGCGAGGCAGAATAGAATAGTCCGAGGTAACAGTCCGAGATCAGAAACACAAAATACCCAAAACCGAAGAAAATGCTGGAAAGTCAGAGCTGGGGTCTAGAACAATCTGGCCAGGATTAATGGGTGAAGGCTGCTTATAACGTGGTGCAAACAGGTGCAAACTAATCGGGAGCAGGTGAATCTAATGTGAGTGATAAAGAACGTAAAAAGACTGAAACTAAGCTCTTAGATCTCAGTGCTGCTTTTGACGCCATTGATCACAGCATCTTACTGCAGAGACTTGAACATGTTATTGGGATTAAAAGAACTGCGCTAAGTTGATTTAAATCTTATTTATCAAAAAGATTTCAATTTGTTCATGTTAATGACGAATGTTCCACACAAACTGAAGTTAGTCACGGCGTTCCACAGGACTCTGTGTTAGGTCCTTTTCTCTTCAACTTTATAAATGCTCCCTTTAGGCAATATTATCAGGAAGCACAACATAAATGTCCATTGCTATGCAGATGATACTCAGTTATATTTATCTATGAAGCCAAATGAATCAGGTCAGCTGGTCAAAACTTCAAACATGTCTTAAAGACAAAGGCCTGGATGACCTGCAACTTCTTACTTCTAAACTCTGACAAAACTGAAGTTATTGTGCTTGGGCCTGAAAACCTTAGAAATCTGCTGTCTAATCATATAGTTACTTTAGATGACATAGCTCTTGCCTCCAGTACTACTGTGAGGAACCTTGGAGTCATCTTTGATCAGAATATGTCCTTTAAATCACACATAAACCAAGTCTCTAAAACTGCCTTCTTTCACCTGCGAAATATTGCAAAAATCAGGAGCATCCTGTCTCAAAGTGATGCTGAAAAACTGGTCCATGCATTTGTTACTTCCAGGCTGGACTACTGTAACTCTTTACTATAAGTATATCCCAATAATTCCCTAAAAAGCCTCCAGTTAATCCAAAATGCTGCAGCCAGAGGACTGACAGGAACGAGCAAGAGAGATCATATCTCTCCCATATTAGCTTCTCTCCACTGGCTCCCTGTAAAAGTCAGAATAGAATTTAAAATCCTTCTCCTAACATACAAAGCCCTTAATGACAAGGCTCCATCGTATCTTAAAGACCTCGTAGAG
>NW_018128006.1:3263023-3263103 GCF_001952655.1 Monopterus albus | reverse complement strand
ACAAGTGGGCGAGGCAGAATAGAATAGCCCAGTCCCTTCTTGTCTTTTTCTATATGGCAGCCAGAGGTCAAGGTCATCAG
>NW_018128006.1:3262183-3262736 GCF_001952655.1 Monopterus albus | reverse complement strand
TCAACAGTTGCATCAGGCAGAACATGAACCCCCAATCCTTATTGCCTAGTCCTAACCATACATGGGACTTAGGACCTTGGTCTTTGTTACGACAGTTGAGTGCTTTGTACGCTTGCCATACACCCAAACCACATCCTGGTGACTGCTGTTAAGAACTGTTAATAATTGTAGTTTTTTTCTGTCTCAAAAGAAAAACACCTGAACGTAAACCAGCCAGCGATTGTTACCACCACAGAGTAATTACGAAGACAGTTTAATTGTTTATGAATATAATTTATAGGAGACGGGGTTGCCGGGAGGAGTACACCAGTCACTCTTTGAGAATCACTGATGAGACATTTAAATCCATGCACAATAAATAGTCTGCAAAATAACAAGTGCAGCTCATGAGCCATGATAAATAAAAAGTACCTTGCACGGGTCCTGATGATGTTACAGAGATATTGACAAGTGGTAGTGTATGCTGCTGTCCCTGACTCCATGCACACAGGGCCCACGTTAGGGAGGAGAAATGATATGATCCATATGTTGATCATATAATGACCGCCAGACA
>NW_018128006.1:3244190-3262160 GCF_001952655.1 Monopterus albus | reverse complement strand
CAATAAAAAAAAAAAAAAAAAAAAAAAGTGTGTAGAGGAATATGGCTGCAGGCCACACTGTCCCGTATTCTAACACCATTCCACTGCACAGTGATGTGTGACAGAAAAAAAGAATCTGGTGATATTAGCTCCTGAAAAGGCAGTAGTCAGTAAAAGACATGGATGAGTTTAGCAGAGTTTTTGCACACACAAACAAAGCAAAACAAAACAAAAGGCTCTTGCTCTTATGTGGTAACAAATCTGAATGGGAAAAGGTGGAACGGTGATAAGTTCATGGTAGGTAGTATTAATAAAACAACAGTTTGCAGTTCAATACTGTAAAGTTCATGTAGGTTCAGGTTTGTTCAAGCACTTCAAGTTAGTTGTTATTCAATTTAGGTAAATCTACTTCTGCTCTTAAATGTACAATAAAAATGTAATACAAAACTTAGCATTTGTCCAAGGCTGTGGCATGGAGAAAATTAAGAAGACAGCTTTAAGTAACAAATGTTCAAACACATAAACCAACAAACTTAAAACAAAGGGTTTTTTTTTTTACTGCACCCCTAGATCAGACAGGCCATGGTCTGGTCCTGTATTTACTACTGTACTGTACAGTTTATATTGAGTTAAAAACCACTAAGTAGCAGCTACTTTACTGCTCAGTTTTTATTGATACTTAGTGTCATTTTGAGAAAATACTTGTGGACTGTCATATGGAAAGATGCTTCTGTGAAAAACAGCCTCATCAAAACAATACGTGAGCTGCTTTTTCAGCCACCCTAAACAAATAAATATGGATTTCCATAGTTAAGTTTATGCAATCTTATTGGGTTATCAAAAACATCAGTCTACCTTCCACTCCTCTGGTGTGGAACACTAATAAAGCTGTGACTGCTGCAAGGACATGTCAAGGAAATGAGCAGCTTCATCCATATTTTCATTGATGGGTTATTATACTGTAGGTGTAAATAAGTGATGTGCTACCATAGGTTTTAATAAATAACTGTTAGTGAGAGGGGTGTCCTTTTTCTAAACTTGAGCATCTGCCCTTCAAAATGTTTATGCACAGCCCTGTTGCTTTGTTCCAGACTCGTAGTTAATTGCAGGTGATGTTTGTCACTGTGAATTCCTCAAAAGGAGCAACTCTACACCTCTATATATGGGTGTAGGAGCAGGAGGGAGGGGACAGGGTTGGATAACCATTGACATGACCTAATACCTGTTAGGCGTGAATTGCCATGACCACTTCATTTAAATACAAATGATTTATCTTTAGCCTCTGGCAGGCAGTTGTGCTGTTTGTCCCTCTCTACAGCTTGTGTGGAAAGCTGGTATGGGAGGGTACTGATGAGAGAGCCAAACTGAATGAGCTACGGCGGTGCTGCTCAAAGACGCTGCACTCACTCCAAGCTGTGCAGGGGTCAAGTTATTATGAGAAAATACAGTAGCTTGTTATAATGACAAAGTAGGCTACAGTATGTTGTTAAAACGAGAAAATACAATATGTCGTAAAAAAAAGTGAAAAATGTTTTAACGTGGAGGTATCTTGTAAAAATGAGCAAACTATCGTGTTACAATGAGAAAAGTTTCTCATTAAAACAAGATTTACACTACCATAGGCAATTTTTGTACATACTATGAAATACAATCCTGCAGGTGCCACTGATATTCACTAGACGACAACTGCATCACTTTGCAGACTTGTATGTTTTTCTGCACACAAACAGCTGAGCTGTTGCACACTGATTCACATTTTACATAATGAAACCAATAAGAACAGAACAGTTGTAGTCAAGCTGGGCACAGCGCCACTACTGGGAATTGATGATTTTTAAGATGAACATTTGAGTGCAAAGCAGGCATCATGCATGTTCGTTTAATTTTAATCTGCGATGCCTTAAAAAACAAAGAGATTGGAGTTGTTTATTTCACCTGCTGTTAACATTATATAACTTCAAAGAGGGCTTGGAACAAGTTTATGCACAATAGCCTGCAGTAAATGATGCAGGAGAAATGATTCTTTGCTGTAATTTAGCTAGGGTGAATTGACCTAGTGTGAGAAAGTTTTTGCATTTTGGAGTTCTGGAATGTACTCGGATGTGAAGCCAGTACATTAAACCCACACCCGGTTTCTCCTGGATGTGTCCTAACGAGACTAAAAGCGAAATAAGCCATCACCTAATCTGACCTAATATTCACGGACTATGTATTTTTCCGCCAAAATATCAGATCTTCTAGAACACGACTCTCACAGGTCTTTGTTAAGAGAAAGCAAAACTGAAAAATGACACCAGAGCAAAATTCAAGGTGGAATCGAACTCAAGCCGCCTGAGAGACAAAACTGCACTTTATGCCTTCACTGCTCTCCCCCGTTGCTTTTCGTTCTATCTGCGTCAGTAGGAAAATGCAGCATTTCATTCATTCAAAAATTATCTTGCATCAGAATACAATACAATCCAACAGTGAAATGCATTCTTTACAAAACGTATTTGCATTTGCAGTTTATTTGCACAGGAACATTTTAAGAGCAAGGTGACTGAACAAGTAGGCTATAAACTTAGTAATCTGTACATTAAGACAATGCTGTCCAATAGTGTAATGTTAATTATATCTCTATTGTTTATATTGATAATTCTGTCTCTTCACTGCTGTAGCTTTGTTAGTTCCACAGAAAATTCACAAATGCTTATATTCTCATCTTTCTCTGTGATCCTGCAGTACTTAAAGATACTGATTATGCTTTTTGTCATGTTACCATTATCATTCATGTAGGCCATCTTCTGAATGTTCCATTAGTTTTGTTAAGCCCAAAGCTGATATTGATAATAAACCTCATCATTTGTGTTCACTTCACAGATATCTTAATTAAATCAATGTCAGTGAGGGATTCAAATCAGACACCTATTTTCTCTACCTCTCTGTTTTTCCTGTCAGTCAACAGCAGGGTTCCCTTTGTGGCAGTTGATTAAGAAGACACTTGGAAAAACAAAGTCACTCCTGTCGTCCCTTTTGATGACAAATCATACATGTGTGCTGGACTTTGAGATGGGAGGGGAATTCTGGGGAGCAACATGTTAATTCAGATAACATCTGTCATCTTTCTGATTTAATAGCTCATCCATCAGCGAGGCTGGAGGCATCACAAAAATCCACTGTGAGGTGATTATCATTCTAAAAGTGTGCTCTTTGAATTACCAGCCAAGTGGTCGCCTGTGAGGTAGACAGACTCTCTCTGTTGAAAAGATGAGTACTTTTGACATCTTGGGATGTATAAAGAAGTCTTTTTTCCATCTTGAATGAAAGCAAAACAAGCAGCCAGAGAGTGAACAGTAGCTGTAGTCCTGGGGACTAGTCGAGCACAGCCAGAGTTGTCATCAGATCGCCCTTTTGGGGGAATGAAAAAATGTTAACATCATTTTATCTGACAGAGAGATGACTGACACATTTGTGGTTATACTGCTAAAACTCTGGGCTTTGGAGATATGGATGACCTACCAATACACTGTGCTTCAAAACACACACTCAGTCTTTATATGGATTCTTTAGGTTGAAGACAAAAAACCAGAACAAGGTGTACCCAAAATGTGCTTTTTTCAGCTAGTTTTCTTTTTGCACCCGAGTTTGATTTTGTTTTAAAGACACTATTTGGCAAAAATACATATCAATAATATCATTTATCCCAGTTTTAAAAAGATGTGCTTTTGCCTTTCAGTTCTGATCTGTGACATTTTCACACTGGATTTTTAAAAACAAATAATGAGGAGTAAACAAGTCATGTGGACAGGTAGCTCACTCAGTAGATGCAGTACTTTTCTGATGCCATCCAGCATCACCTATGCTCAAAATACCCAGAGATTACTAGGGCGGGTTCATTCCGATGTTTGTAACACAGGTCGCATGACGCAACTATCCTGGAGGAGTCAAGTCCAGAAATAATAAAATTTGGATTCAGTGATTGTTGTTGATGACTGTAGTAAGAAGAGGACAGTGGTATGCAAAGTCTGCACAGACATCAGCGACACAACCACAACATCCAACTTGAGCTGTTGCTACAAAACTCACAAAGAAAGTTAAGTACGTGAAGGTGTCTTTTCAGCTACTGGGTGGTCAAATGTTAGCCAGAAAGCTAATGTTAAGTTTAAGCTTTTAGACTGGGCTTCAAATTGATTACGCATTTTTCTGAGGTGAGTTTCTGATAGCCATGTAAGGCATGCCTGGTTAGTTTACAGCCTACAAATGCACAATTAATAAACAATGGAGGTTTTTGAAAATTTCACTAAAATACGTGCTATTCCCATAATATTGTCACATCATCAGAATTTAGTATGACGTGACTTGTGACTTGCTTGACTTATAGTAGGGACTCAACTTGCTTGATTCTCACATCAGTAACTTGGGACTTGAAGGCTAAGACTTGAGAGTTGCTCATGACTTGCTCATGAGTGACTTACTCCCACCTCTGCTATTAGTACATCTACGGCCACAACCAATGTTACATGAACTTACCTTTTTGTAAATGCATTTCTTGGTCTTCCTTGGTCGTGTGGTTTGTTCCAGTTGTTCTGTAGAACTGTAGTTACATTTTGTCCATAAAACTTTCTGCCTTATTTCCTTACATGACCAGGTAACATTTGCTATAGGCAGAAACAATACCGAAATGCAAGATGTTATTTATCAATGCAAGGTCGAGCGGCTAACTTAAATTATGAAGATGCAATTTGGAGCATTGGAGGATTCTGTCGATTACTATCAAACTAGACTGCAGGTGTGCTAGGTCATTAAATAAAATTTAGCATTAAAACACTAATTAGCCGATTTGTCCATCTGTTATCGCTTTTTATTTTTTGGCACAAACTATTACATTTGATAGTTTTAATTTTCAGAGGTTATTTTGTTTATTTTTGTGAAAAAACACTCTTAGAATTAATGCTGTCCAGAAGCATCTTCTGACACCTCCATGCCAGCAAGTGTCTACCAAGAGAGGTGTTCTTTTATCTCAGTTAATCTTTATTTAAATTAAGTATTAATGCTCTGGAGTGGCCTGAAAATGTATGTTTATCACTATGATGACTGGGCAGGATTTGACATACTGTGTGTCTTAGCCTGGTTTAAGATAAATGTTGTTTTGAAACTAGTGCAAGGCCACGGACTGAGCAATATATCAGGGAACTTGAACTTTTCAAAAACTTTTCTAACACTTATCTCTCCTAAGTCTGAAACATCATTTGTCTGATATTCTGTTCCCCCTCAGACACCACACTGCATCTGCCAAAATCCATTGCAGTAACCTGGTTGAATATACCAGGATTTGGCAAGCTTTTTTTGTCCTTGATTTTAAGAAACAAATGAATAAAAAAAAGTTATGAGAAAAACTTACATTTTTCTGACTTTTTTTAACTGGATCTGCAGATCTCATTTTGTTTTCAGATAGATACCAGGCTTAAACATGATATCATATATTGAAAGGAATTTGGGTTTTTTTGAAAGCTGGGTGCAAACTATGGCTGCATCCCAGTTCAGATGCCCTGTCCTTCAAACTCCACATTTCAAGACTGACTACACAGCAGATGGCCTATTACAAAGGTTCCGATAAATGCAACCAAATGTGGAGGTCGTCGTATCTTTGTTGGCCCTGAGTGTACCATGATTCACTTTAGGCTATAACAATAGACAGTAAAGTCAGAAATTATCTTGTGAGCACTTAGTATATAACTATTTGTCTTCAGAAGGCTACCAATCAGTAATACTGTAAATACATTTGGCTATCCAATTTTTAAAAAGATACAATGTTAATAACTCAGATATAAACTACAGTATACTATTAGTCTAGTACAATGTCTTAGTTTTTTTTTTCTTTTAACTGTTGTCTGTAATGTACTGACAGTCTGTATCCAAAGAGAACTCATCAGGAAATTCAGGAAGAGGTAATAATAATAATGATAATGATGAGACAAAAAGCTGCAATTTGGAAACACTGGGGTTAGTCAAATAATTCTGAAAGTCATCTTGGCCAGTGGGAATCTTTATGAGAGTCATTGTAAATAAGGAGAAAGAAAGAACAAGGCTAAGAAAAAAAAAAGTATCATGTAGGACAGTGGCCATGTCATTCATGGCCATAACCTCTGGGAAAACAAATGACAGGAGAGGACAGGGCAGCAACAGAAAGGTGTGATCTGAAAACACCTGGCAATGGAGAGTGAGTGTGTGTGTGGGATGGGTTTATGTAATTAGTGAGACAAGCTACTCAGAAAGGCTCCCATCCAGGCAGACAGCACAAACAGATACAGGGGTTCGCAGGAACCTTTTCCTGAATTGTGAAAGTGAAGCACGGGCCCTGCGGAACACCATATGTCTTTAGCCAACCTGAAGTAGCTCACTCACTCTCACTCTTATCCTCCAGCATCAAGTAGCACCTTCAGTTTTTTTTGTGAGTAAAAGGATTATTAGTTTATGTTTGCTACTGGGAAACATCTTCAGATTCCTATTGCAATTTACTGGCTGAGTGTTTTGGGTACTGGAGGCAATCTGAGCCAGATGCAAGATGGAAATGGATTCTCTGATCATCCAGCAGGTAACCATACAGTATAAAGTAGGAGCTTTCACTGAACAATGCAGTCTTGAGGATCATGTCATGGACTCTTGCATAGTCAACCAAACAGTTTTGTCACAGACCCAGAAGCCATCTGAAAGCTGGCTCTTTAAAAGAACAAGGGAGATTGTAAACTTGAAATTGGACAGGCCAGAAGCAATGAGAGGCCTGCAGCTTTGTCTAAAATCCTGCTACTCCCATGGTTCATCGTGGAATCTGTCTGCTGCAAACTGCTTAAGTTGCTTTTGATGTTGAAATTTTGCCTATATTTACTCTTTGACTTAATTACCAGACTGTAAGTGGGTTTCCAATCAAATATTGAGCAAATTTGACCAAATATTAAAAAAACTGGCAAAAGAAAATTTAAATAAATGCACATTTTCATACACTACTGAATTGCTATACTGGTATTGATGTATTCATCCGGGTCTGTAGCTGCAGCCTCAAAGACACTCCAGTCTGTACAGTCAAAGCAGGCCTGTGGCTCCAACTTTGCCTCACTGATCTCCTCACTGTTCTGACCACAGGGCTTGCAGCTTTAAGTTTCTTTCTATAGGCTGGGATGAGATGGATCATTCAGTGGTCCGAATCTGGATGCTTCTGTTCTATGCAAACTCAGCTAGGAGCTGCAATACATTATTAACACAAGCCTGTGGCAAAGTGTAAATACCAACCCAGATAAACAAATAAATTTCCCCGAATGAATAGAATGGTTTGCATTTAATCAATAATGCCTTTAATTCCGTATTATATGTTCTCTCTAACACTGTGACATCCCTACACCAGCCTTCATTAAGGTAGAAGCAGATTCCACCTCCTCATCTTTTCATTTCTATTATGTGGTCCGCTCTGCGAATCTGAAATCCTGGCAGCTGAACAACTCGGTATGGGATCGAGTTGTTGAGCCATGTCTCGACAAAGTATAAAGCTGCAGGATTAGTCCAATTGACGAGAAGCAGTTTGTCCACTTTGTTGGCTAGAGAGTGGAGATTTGCTAGATGTATAGCCGGGAGTGGCATTCAGTAAACCCACCGTTGTAGCCTTACCAACTGAGATTAAAGTTGCATCCACTAAAGCTTTTGATGTGTTTTGAAGCTGGGAAATGATTAAAGACAGAGTGCATGATGGTAAAAAAATAAATAAAATCCCTTGGAATTATTGTATTGTAATGTAGCTTTAAGGGTATACGTCAGTACAGGAGCTGTTCCCTTTACACTTCCAGAGGGTATTATCCATTAGAAAGTCAGACAAATACTTCATAAATTTTTTTTTTCACTGGCTATTAGCATTGGAGATTTTCTGATTGCTTCATGTTTACATTGCCTTTTGCCGGATTATGAAATTATAATGTTGTATACTATGATGCCGTAACTGATAACAATAACGGGCTGCTATGTAGCTGTCTGAGGTATGGAAGTATAGGGACCACCGTGCCCACCTGCTGCCACGCTTGTCATAGCGTTCCTGCAGTTATGCAAGAATGCTGTGACACCACTGCTCTCCATTCGTCTTCTTTTCTCCATTTTATACAGTCTCATAAAAATGTATTTAAGCACTTCTGCACAGCCGGATGCTCCTGTTGCCCTGGCAACTAAATTCACCCACTAGTATTAAATGCCTCAGGCCGGGAGCCAGTACACAGTGCTTTACTTCTTTTTTTCTCCTCCTCTTTTTTCATTTAGTGATATTGTTCTCTGTGGCTATATATATTAAAAAACACACCCAGTGACATCACTGCTTGTTTTTATTTCATTAATAAGTTATATAGATACAGATCAAGTTTATTGGGATGGAGCATTATAACTAGGCCATGGCAATTTCAGGAGGCTTGCAATATATGGATATTGTGCACACACAGTACTGTAGATCCTGTACCCTTGGGTGATATAAAGATTATAGAAATTACATTTGAAACTGTAAGGCCACAATTTCCAATCCTCTGCTTAGCTGTAAAAATGTAGGTGGGTGATGTGAATAAAACATGCACCTTGCCTAACAGCTATCACAGAGGTGTTTGTGATGCACTTAACCGCCCTTAAACAGAACAGAGGTGTTCCTGGAGCACTTACCACACCAGCTGCCAATTCCTAGTAAGACTATGTCAGGCCAGGAAACCTGGAAGTGTGAATATGTGGAGTTCCATGCATATGAAGCTGGGTGTTTTTTAAAAAAAAAAAAAACCTTTGGAGAGAGGTTCATCATGTCCTTGCAATCACTGACCCAACGTGTGCTTATGCCTTATAAGGGACATTATGTGACATTGTGGCAGTCCTCAGAGACAGAAGGGGAAAAAACAAGCAGCAATACCTTGATTGTCCCCACACTACCATCAGGGCAACATGCATTCCCAGAGGGATTTTGTATGGCACTCAACACACATGGAATATAAAATGGTTTCCAAAAAGTTAGAAGTGCAAACGGAATGATAGCTGAAGATGTTTATGGGTTTTAGAGATTGGCTGGGCTGTGAGGATGCTCCCAGAAAGCCCTCAAGTCAGGTTGAGGACATATTTAGGATAAAATGACCATGTGGTGTTGTTGCCACAAGACAACAGATGCAGTCATTTTGCTGTGCCTCACATTTCTTTGCACAGTATTGCTTTAAGGAGTTGAAAATTCCTCACACTGTAAAAAAAAAAAAAAAAACTTTTTAATCCCGACCTATTCTGCTGTTTTAGAGCATATCAAATTGCACAGAGAATCTTACTGATCAGGTTAATGTCACTGAATATGGTTTATTTCAAACAATACTCCAGAAAAAGGGAACATTTCACTGAAACAAGAATGGCAAGTGTGAAAAATATGCTTTATTTTTTATGTTTTCTTTATCCAATTCAAAGGGTCCAAGGACAGAAGGTTTCATATACTGCACAGAGCACAAAGGTTCTTAAGGCAATTTTGTGATTTGTGATATTAGGCTATATAAATAAAATTAGCCTCTTTTGTCTGTTCCTAGGGCCTTGGTACTACATATAGGATACAACAAACACGACTCCTGGTGACAGACAGTGTATTTACTCTTTTGCTTTTGTAATAAGTGATCATGCCTGTCATGCTACAATGTGGGCTGAAGCTGTGTCCAGACTGAACACAAAGCAAATTCAGGATGTGGCACAGTTACATACAGTATAAATTAATGCAAAGCTGTATGATTCTACCTCACTTCATCAGTGTAGGTACAAAGCACAGGAGAGGGGAGCTCCTGGTAAGTTTTTACACAAGTGAGACACTGAGCTGTCACATAGAAACACAGTGTACAGTAGGTTACACAGTCAGCACACACACTGTTGGAGCGGAGGTTTTGAGCTCTCTATAGCTAACATCTGTACAGTCAGTACAATAGCTAAACACAAACTGCTGATGTGCTGGCAGGTATCCTTGTTTCATGCTTTATCTTTTAATTGGCACGTATTGCCACAGTGGATGCTATTAGCAGAGCGTACATAGTTTGCCTTTAAATAGAATAATCCTAAAGGTATAATGCTAAAGTTACAATTAGTTTTTATCGAAAGAAACTGAACACTTCACTATGCTAGCACAGGTCAAATTTCCTCAAATATAGGGAGCAGAAATTTGTCCGAATGATCCTTTGAGTAGTACAAGCAGAGAGGAGTGATAAAGTCAGTGTGGGTAACGCAGCAAATCTGCATCTGTCTATGCTAACATTTGCCACTACAAGTTGCTCTTCATGAACACATGTTCTCATCCCCAGGGTGTCAAATGCTGACATTTTGTCAAGTACCTTTTGCATCTCATACTGAAGCTAAAAGGTGCCTTTGGTGTCCATATAAGATGCTTGGGGGTTTTCATTACAGCCCACTTGCGTCAGTACACCAAAATGATGTGGTTATGTTTAGGCACAAAAAATACATGGTTAGGTTTAGGAAAATATTGTGGCTTGACATTCTGTCAGTACTTGACACCCTGGGAGTGAGGACGGGCTGCTGAACAAGTAAGTGTTGGCACCAAACCCCCTGCGTGCTGTCATTTTTTTTCTTTAAAAAGTATAACCTATTCTCGCCTTTTCTCACCATAAGCCTCAAAATGAGAAAACTTTTTTCTTCTTTGGGCAGCTCTCATCTTCTTAGCAAGTGCCCTGAATATTTATTTTTTTTTATGTAGCCCTGAAAAATACAGTGTGTTGAAACCAGCAGGTTATAATTATTGGGCAAAAAATATGCTGAAGGTTTGGATCCAGATTGACACCCTTTGCCAGGTATGTTATTTGGAGAGTTTCGTAATAGTTGATTCACTGCAAAAGTTCATTATACCTCATGTCAGGTCTGTTCTTTCTCTTGAAATGACCGAGCCTGAAAACACTGATAGTGCATCACTCTACAGAGGAAGAACTGTTTTGTTTGGGTGTGAGATGCTTTCCTGCCATTATCTATTCATGACATGGAATCAATAATCCTCTCCTGCACTGTGTGTGCTGCTCCTGGGTCTAAGGGATTATTTTCATGTGCTTTTCCTTGTGTTTAGACACAGACTGTTACAGATTCAAGGAGAGAATGAGAATAAGAAATGGCTTTAGAAAAATTCCTGGTTTATTGCTTATCCAGTGGTAGACAAATGCATGGTAGCAAACAGCAGAAGGATAGGGACTGGTCCTTGACAGTATAAGAATCTCTACTTCCTCCAGTGTTGCTGGAAATTACATTTATGTATGTTTGATGACTGCAGTCATCACCTGAGCAAACATATCCAGCTCATGGTATTTTAATTCATTGTTAATGGACTTTAACTAGACAGTCAGTGAACCTATAAAATATTCAGCTGGACACAGTGGTCAGGTCACTTCACTGTCGCTGAGCAGAATGTGGACATGTTGAATAAAATCATCACTGATCTTTGACTCCCTGTTGGTATTGGATTTCGGTTTGGTTTTTTTTAATGTTCTCTAGCACATTTAACTTTAATGGGTAAATTTAAAAGCAATAATGCTTTGATTATTGCCTCTACTACAATTTAGAAATATTCTTTAAATATATCTTATAGGTTTTTTAGCCTATATTTATTCAGGGTAGGTCTACTGCCCAATACAACTACAGACTGACCTGTGTTCACTGCAGCAAAAAATGGCAAATGATTAAAAAAAGTGGAAGTGGAAGTACAGTGGAAGAAAAACAAAGAAATAAATAACACATTTTTCTGACAGTATTAAACTGAAATTACAGTCAGACAATACAATGATTTTGTCTGGCTCTTTATTTGTATTTTTGACAAAGTAGCTGCTCAAACTGCTATAGTTTTAAACTGCACTTGCTGTTACCATGGTAATTGTGGACGGGTTACAGCAGCAGAAGTCCATCCACTTCTGCCAGCTACAGTAAGAACAGGAAACTGAGGCTACAGAGTGCTACTTTAGAATGACGTAGAATGGGAAATTCACAGCGTTAATGTGCTGCTGACAATATACAGACCACTATAAGAGGCTACCACATCAACATGGACCAGAACCTCTAAGAAATGTCTGCAGCACGTTGTAAAAACATACCACAAAGGATTCAGGTTGCTCTGAAGGCCAAAGACGGTGTTTGTAATTACAGAGAGTGGGCCATTACATTTAAGTACAAATGAACACGTCCATGGAAAGTCACGATTCACTCCCTGTACATGATAAAAAGGTGCTACAGTACAACTCCTATGAAATTTCAACTGTGACCGGGTGAAGCTCTTCCATGTACTCTGTGTTCATATATAACAGCACTCAGACGTCCTCTATGCAGTGTCGCCTAAGAGCACTATATCTGGCTGCATAACCAAATGGGAAGACATTAAGAGAGATTTATACTACAACTTTGGGCAGTTTGGGGAAAAGGGCTGAATGCAAGCATACAGAGCCTAACAGTTGACAGTCACTGTTTATTTAATAGAACTCAGTGAGAGAGAAAAGCTGAGACACTCTGAGGTGAGAGAGTTGGGATAGACTGCGTGTGTGGGCTTGAATTTCTAGTCACATACTGAATGCTGATAGTGTACTGTGATGGGGATACAGCAAGCCACACTAAGTCTCTGGCTAGGCAGGTATGAACATCTCTCCAGTGACTTCTAGAGGAATTGTATGAGGCAGATAACAGTATGGGTCAGTCAAAAGGTGTAACAGCAGGCACTTACCAGTGTGAGCCAAGCTGTGAGACATATTTACAATGTCATAAGGAATTCCTCTGTATTGTTTTAAGTTATTTATTTGAGCTTTTTTGCCTCCATTGTTCAGTGGAGAGGTGGACACAAACTGGGAGGCAGAGCTAGAGAGGGGGGAGACCAGGCACAATAGTGGTTTGACTCCAGGCGTGGATGTCACTAATGTGATGTTCAAATGTACGTGGTGCTCCACCAAAACCACTTGGCTATTGGGCACCCTCAAAATTTTGTTATCTCTAGGGATGGCTCTCTGTCACTTAACTGATCCACCCCTTTGGTTGACAATATAGTATTCTAGGTTTGTATGGTGTTACTAGTGTATTTGTGTTTTATTCTTTGTGTTTAACTTTTCATGTTGCTTTCTTGCCAGGGCTCCCTTGTAAAAGGTTCCAAACCTGTACAGGATTTGCCCTGGTTAAATAAAAGTTAAATAAAAATACAAATTGTGAAATATCTCAGCAACATAAAGTTGAATAATATAATATTTAATGCCACCAGTATATGACATATTAGTTCAGAAAAAAATCATTACAATAGCTGCTGGATGGTGTGCCATAAAATTTAGCAGAACCATTATATTGTAGTTTCACATTCTTGTTGCATGTTAGCATGCTAAATTAGCATTTAGCTCAAAGCAACACTGCTTAAGTACAGCTTCCTGGAGCTGTTAACATAGCTTTAGTGTTTTTTCATTAGCTGCAAGCTTTGATCATGTTTTAGCCCATTTACTACAAACTGTCTACTGTATTTAGATTACGTTACTGCTTATTATTTTGAAAGGTGAAGGCTGGATAAGTATTGTATAACGGCTGGTGGCATTATACCTGATCCTGTGATTTGATGATCCTAACATGAATTATTTAGAATTTGCATAACCACAGCCATTTGAGTCATTTGCATAATCTATTACTGGGATGAAGAATTGTGCCCGGTGATGTAGCCAAATTACTGTGATAAATACCTCCAGGTTAGAGCAGTCACAGTACTTTCTTCTTCAGTTTTGGAATAAATCTTGCAATGTTTCATTTCTCTGCTACTTTATAAAACAATTTTTTGATATTTTGTTTCTTACACAACATTACAAAACGTTTCCCCTTTTTTTTCAAAATACATTAAAGAAACAAGAGTGCTGTTGTAATCTAAATAAATTAGCCCTGGTTGGAGGCAGTAATAATGCAACACAATAAGCAATAAGCTGCTGTCTCATAACAAAATGAAAGCAGTAAATATCCTGTCTGCTCCAAGCTCCGTTCTTTTGGCGCTCCCTCTCCCTCGCTCGCTCGCTCTTTCTCTCTCCCTCTCTCTCAACCAAAGCATTAAACCTAATTAAAGATACTAAGTTTGGTGGGGAAATACCATTGGATGACTGCTGATTTCTTACCTTTGCTCCTTCTCTACAACCTAATTTTACACAGGGCTTTGTTTTGTCAGATGACACAGATGCCATATCCTCTTTTCCCTGTGTGACATAAAAAGCATGTCAGCCACTGCAGCAGATGACATCTTGTTATCTTCAAGTCTTCTGCTTCTGTAATTATGTGTGCTACTATGCACAACAGCACCCTGCTTTTTCACATCTCATATGCTACAAAAATACAGACATATTGGGCTTTTCGCACAATACTGGCATGCTGAACTATTACAGCAGTTACTCCTGGCTGGCATATCTGCACTCCGTTTGCTAATTTATCTGCTATTATCTGGATGCACAGAGTTTAGGATTTAATCAGAGATGGAGAAAATCCTGCAGTGATCATTTCATGATTTTAAAACGGTCAGTGTTCTACTTTTACAAGTATCACAACTTTGTACGAGTAATTTTGAAGAATGGTTCCTTTAACTTTATTATATTCATAAGCTACTGTACAAATTGTAATAACAATAACCGCTTTTCCAGCAAGGTCATGCCAACAGTTTTACTAGCTCAGATCTAGAAAAATTTCTATAACATTTTCAATCTGGCTTGACTTGAACGACGTTACATTAACAGCAAGCTACAGCAGCACTATTTTAAAGAAGGGGATCTGCATGTCTTGCTTTCTAAGAAGCACTCTAATAAATTTCTCATGCCTCCCTCTCATGCACTAGGCATCAAAGCATTTACATCATAGAGATCTATGTTTGAATTCTAAAAAGTTATGACATTACCATTACAGAGAGATGAAGCCAGTAATGTCAGAGTACCGCAGTATTCCACTTCTTCCAGCTCACAGGTGGAAACTGTACTGTCCATGTTACCTAGTATCCCACTCTTGCATCCCACTGTGCGCTGGGCTTTGCTGCTCATCACAGACACTCAACAGGACCTAAACTAGGAAAATAGCTGTCTCAATTAAATATCACTTCTAGATTGAACAAAAAAACTGTTTATTTCTTAAATGCCTCTAAAGGATGTACCAGTGTTTTTGCAAGTTTTTGCTGATATGTGCGGAGCACTTTCTAAAGTTGGTAAATAGTTTACATTTATAATCCATAAAAAATTGTTGCAGACTCCTGAAACTTGCTTAATAAGTAACATTAGGCCTGCATGTATTTTTGTAAACTATCACTGTGTAGTAATGCATTTTAAAGCTGCTTTTTAATGTTAATGGAAAACGTTTTAGTGAAGAGTTTCCTATATTCAGATCCAGCAACATAATAATGATCCAACCATTTTAGCTTTGTTCTGGTCCAGCACCTGAGATAAATATTGGATTTTTGCATGCTAGATTTACCACTATAGATAGCTATTTGTTGTTGACAACAACGTTTACAGCAGAACTCATAATCATTGGCTGGAAAACCAAAACAAGCCAAAACGCTCCTAATTGCTCAGGGTAGTGGCAGAGTTGGGTTAACATTCTTTGGGTTTGTCACTACAAGTGACCTCTTCCATGATGCACATAATTTGATCCAGTGGTAATGCAAACATATCGATTCATGCTGCTTTTGTGCCCCTTGATTTGAATAGGCTCTTATGCCATAGTGGCAAAAAATAATAATAATAATAATGTAGAGTTAACTGTGATGGATAGAATTCAAAGAAATTGAGTCCAAATAGATTTTTATATTGTACAGGAATTACAGTATAAGAATAATGCCTATTGTGGTTTTCTAAATTTCTAAAGACAGTGTTTTTGAAAATGGTAAACTGTGATGAAAGCTTACCATGATTTGTAGTATGATCATATACTATAATTATGCTCACAATTATCATTGTTTGAGGCCAGAGCTCATCAGTATTCGACACAGCGTAGATAGACCCAGCATAGATAAATACTCCATTTTTAAAAATCCACTTGTCACTCACAGAACAACAGCCGCCTTGTGCAATGCAGTGTCTCTGTCTTCGCTGAAAGCACCCACTATCAAAGAACTCAGACAGCATCCCTATATATAAATTTTCCACCATCCCCTGACTCAAAGTGGTTGTCTGTCAGTGGCCAGACAGTCAGGTGCATTCAGTCATGTGCATCGATAGACAGTCCTCTCTCCTTGGGCACTGAGAGAGCTATACACTTCAACATGTCTGTCTAGTTGCTCTAACAAACAACATTACTTGGGCTTACTGCAGCTCCGGAGTGTGATGCTGCTCTGCTGGACTTATTATAAATGTTTTGTTCTCCTGGCAGGCTTCATGCAGGGCAAATGCAATTATTCAGCAATGCTCAGTGCAGGGTTATTTAGCTTGGATGGTTACAAAGTGAGAAATATTTGGCTGGTCTGCAGAGTTGGTGTTCTGTGTGTCCTCGGGTGTGCTGCATGCTCTTGTTAAAACAGGAATTTGGAGGGTGCTCTTTCCCCTGGTCATGTGACACACAATGTGCCTTGTAGGCCAGTTTGGTAACCTTCACGCTTCTGCACACACAAACAGGCACACACAGTACCCGCATATGCACAGCCACATCACACCTGCATACATTTACACTCCATGAGAATTCATTTGCATGCTGTAAAGGAAGATTTTTACAGTTGTGTTCTTTTGATATTTAGTGTCCGTCAGTATTAAAGCCTTTACATTTACAGACTATTAACAAGATACACCACTGCCTTTTTTTCTTATCCCCTTATCATTTTCTTGCCTGCACTGTGCAGAAAAGGGCAGCGGTGTACTTGACATTGTACTGTTCAGTTATTGCAATCAATGCACAATAACAACATTCAAATCAAATACAAAGTTCCTGATGCGGCAGGGGTCTGACATCGTTAACCTTTTGATTAACCTTTTGATTCTGGCAGCTGTTGTGGCTTCCAACAGGTGGATGCTGGCGTTTGACTCATACTTCACTATTTAAGCTGCTGATTTCAACATAGTGGAAATACATGGAATAATACTGCGGAGCATAATGTGTGATTGTGGTGTAGTTACACGTTTGGAGTGAGCGATGCCAAAAACACAATACAACAAGCAGGCATTGAGATGAGTGTAGTATACAGTGCTTTTTGTTTTGTTTTGTTTTTTTTATTTCAAAATGCTGGTGAAAGGATTAGCACCTCCCCCAGTTAACACATTTATATCTCAGAAACATGGTGGGGACAGATTAACTAGATCTAGATTAAGAGGGGACCCTTAAGAGGTGAAGTTGTCCCAGGGAGGAAAACATCATTTGGCCAGACAGCATTTACAATAACAGCTTCCCAGTTCTGGAACACCCTTCTATTAAATATACAACACAATGATTCTTACCACTTTTTCACAAATAATCTTAAAATCTGGCTAAGAAGCGGCCAGACCTGCCATCACACTTAGTTGATCCTTTGTGTATTGTGAATTTTTGTTGTTTTAATCACCAGTGCTGATTGATCATTTAGCATTGTTCTGTGTCATTTGTTAGTTTATTATATGTTTTTGTTTTTATAATGTTTGTCTCAGCAATTTAGGCTTTATATTTGATGTAGTTTTATGTTTTGTTTTGATGGCTGTTTAACATCTGGCTTAGAGACAGAGGTTGAAAATTAGCCCCCTGGCTGACACTGGCACATTTACAATGATGAGTAATGTCCCTGAAAAAAAAAAACAACTTAAAATAAAGATAAAATAAAATGAATCTAGAAATGCACAATTGTAAACTGATAAGTTTAGGCAGCAGTTATAGAGAAATATACAGTGGGTACGGAAAGTATTCAGACCCCCTTAAATTTTTCACTCTTTGTTATATTACAGCCATATGCTACAATCATTTAAGTTCATTTTTTTCCTCATTAATGTACACACAGCACCCCATATTGACAGAAAAACACAGAATGTTTGACATTTTTGCAGATTTATTAAAAAA
>NW_018128006.1:3232102-3243610 GCF_001952655.1 Monopterus albus | reverse complement strand
GGGGGGCTGCAGTGATGGTTGACTTTCTACAACTTTCTCCAATCTCCTGACTGCATCTCTGGAGCTCAGCCACAGTCATCTTTGGGTTCTTCTGTACCTCTCTCACCAAGGTTCTTCTGCCCTGATAGCTCAGTTTGGCTGGATGGCCAGCTCTAGGAAGGGTTCTGGTCGTCCCAAACGTCTTCCATTTAAGGATTATGGAGGCGACTGTGCTCTTAGGAACCTTAAGTGCAGCAGAAATGTTTTTGTAACCTTGGCCAGATCTGTGCCTTGCCACAATTGTGTCTCTGAGCTCTTCAGGCAGTTCCTTTGACCTCATGATTCTCATTTGCTCTGACATGCACTGTGAGCTGTAGGGTCTTATATAGACAGGTGTGTGGCTTTCCTAATCACGTCCAATCAGTATAATCAAACACAGCTGGACTCAAATGAAGGTGTAGAACCATCTCAGGGATGATCAGAAGAAATGGACAGCACCTAAGTTAAATATATGAGTGTCACAGCAAAGGGTCTGAATACTTATGACCATGTGATATTTCAGTTTTTCTTTTTTAATAAATCTGCAAAAATGTCAAAAATTCTGTGTTTTTCTGTCAATATGGGGTGCTGTGTGTACATTAATGAGGGAAAAAATGAACTTAAATGATTTTAGCATATGGCTGTAATATAACAAAGAGTGAAAATTTTAAGGGGGTCTGAATACTTTCCGTACCCACTGTACCTTCACTACTGCTTGAAGCACTAAATATGTGTTCTGCAATATGAATGCAGCACATGTTGACAGCACTTCTCCTTCCTCTCTGTTGAAGCAGACATGAATGTTCACCACGTGTTTTGAGAGGTTGATTCTTATTTTAGAAAATACTGGGAAAATGTTTTGGGCCAAGACATTATTTAGAATAGAAGTATCAAGTGGGAAAGTCATCACAGTGCTGTTTTTCAGCAACATGAAACTTGTTAATTGAATAGCTGGTTTAAGGCTACTGCCAGGATTAGATTAAAAAAATCTGTCATGTCACCGCTTGGTGGGATGAAGGAAAAAAATCAGAAAAAGTTGTAACATTGTCATGTTATTGTGCTTCAGTTGAGTGCCGTTTAACTACTCAGTGGTTTAATATCACCCTCAGTCACCCTGCACAACAGTGAAGACTTGCAGAGCATAGGCAGAATCTTAATGCCCCCATCTGAGCGCTCACTGCATCATCGTTGTAGTGCTGCCAGCTTTACACATCTGCCAAGAAAGTTAGTAATTCTAGAGTATTTTTTGCCCTGCAGAGATCATTTAAACCTGTTCAGGGTGTACCCTGTTTGTTGCTCAGCATCTGCTGGGATAGGCTCTGCCCCCCCGCGACCCTCTTCAGGAATAAGCGGTATAGATAATGAACGGATGGATGGAGATTATTTAAGGCTGTTATTTTCCTCAATACAGCATAGATAATCCCTCTTCTAAAATGATATTCACAAAACTGTGTCAAAAATCATTCTTAAGCAGCAACTTAAGTTTCAATGAGACTCTGGTTCCAAACTGCCACTGATGAGGCCGGTAATGCTTTAAAATAAATGGATCTGAATCAGAGCTTATGTGATGTGTAGGTTAGGTGGTGGCTGCTACTGAGCAGCTTGTGTTTGAAGACAATACTCAGGGAGGCTGATGTGACGCACACAGTGGATCAGCCTCAAAGGAATTGATTGGTTTGAGCTGCTGGCCATTGGTATTCTTGTGCTGGTAGACAGTGGCAGACAGATAGAGCAGGGCACTCTGTCTTTGAGGGTCAGTGACAAGGGGGAGAGAATTGGTGGAGGATGTGGAGAGGGTGGGGTGTGTAATGGAGAGGAGAGAGAAAGGAGCAAGGCAAAAGAAATGTGGGAACAAGCCTATCAGTGCTGTCATCCCCCCCTGTGACTTCTGACAGCAACCCTCACAAGACAAAATGGTTCATTGCAAGTATGGATATATTCCGCTGTGCCTGCCCAATATTCAAGGCTGGGGTTGTATACCCTAAAAAGAGGCAGAGGTGAAGTAGGCTGTGATATATTTATCTTTTGCAGAACTGGCTTGACAGATCCTTGTGGGATTACAAAACCTGCACCAAGACCTGGCGAATATTTTAAATCTCAAAACAATCTCAAAACAATCATTCTAGTTTTAGCAACATTAGTTATTTAAGCTTTAGGACTAATTACATTAAAGTGTAGTGATAACGCTTGTATAAGAACTTGCACAAGTAAGTAGCAGGAGTATGGATGAGGAAGCAAAAATAATCATGCAATCATGGTTCCTGCTGGTTGAACATGCTGTTATTACTGCCTAACAGTTTATATGTGCTTAATGGGTGCTGTGTATTTGAAATTTTAGAAATTGTTTTATTGAATACATTTATAAAAATAAGATGCACAATGTCTTTTTACAACAAAGGCACCTGGCTTTCTGAACAGAGCTGTTGGGTGACAGATGTACATATTAAAGACTCTGAAGAAAAATTCTGTGGTTGTGGTTGTCAAACTTTGATTAACTAGATGTTATACTGTATAAATATTCACAATGGAGGAAAGTTGTCTTCTACAAGTCTTTATTCATGCAGGTACTGTGGAGATTATTTGTAACTTAATTCAACATGAGGAGGTTCACAAATTTTTCAAGAATAGATGTTTTATGCACTTCTTCATAACAACAGTAGCATTGATTTGATTTTTGCCCACCGGTGAATGTAAGGCCAGTATTTACTCTTCTTTTAGCTTTGTTCTGAGTTGCAGAGATTGACAGACAAGTCAGTTCAGATAATAAGAATATTGCTTATGGCTGATTAAAGTTTCACATAAGAGTGGTCTGGAGACAGTCTTAAAGTCCTTCTTGAACTGAACATGTAATGAAGAGATTCCAGCAAAGACGATGTGATATGATTTTCTGTCGTCCCAGTTAAAGCCCTAGCTCTTGTACTCTGACCGGCAGAGACCGAGAGAAAGATGCGTTTGTCTCTTGACCAGAATAAAGAATTATGCAGCAGCGGCTTTGTGAATTGATTACGATGCCATATGCTCCACTCACTGTGAAACAGAAAAGCCCTACTATTTATCCCCACCTTGAAGTTTTTATTGCAGAATGCAGTCTCGAGGCTCTGGTGACGAGAGCCCTGGCTGCATGACTCATTTTTTTTAGAAAGATGGCGGCTGTCTGCCACAGATCTGTCAGAGCCCATGATCAAAGAGGAAGTAGGCTAATACTGAGGAAGGAGAACCTTTCATAGGGTGGCAAAGCTGTTGGCAGCAAGACTGCTGTTTATTTCCACTGAGCACACAATGACGAGGCGGTGACAAAAAGCTAGTTTGCAGATGACTAAATAAGCATTAGTGTACCACTTGAAGATGTGTTAAACTGGTACTGTATTTTCTGTTTTACTAAAGCTTAAGTTCTTGCCAGCTTGTATAATGTCAGGTATCTATTTTAGCTAAGAAGAGTTCCTTCAGTTGTTTTGGTCTTTAATGCTAAGCATGTTGCAGCCTCCTTTATTTGTCTGGTTAGACTGAGAGATCTTTTACAAGCAAGCAGTGATTGCCTCATATAATGCAGTGAGCTGTCTGTGCTGATGATGCTTTTCCTTTTGGGTTAAATCGTTTTACTGAGGGGATTCTGCTTGATATAGATGATCACAGCTTGCCTCCATTACTCCGAGAGCCATGCCTCATCTTATTGTAATCTTTATCCAACTTTTCAGACTTCATTCAACTCTTTCTGCTGGTTCTTCAAACTTTTCTTCTTTCCGCTCGGATGTTGTCTCTCCTTCATGATTCAGATTCATGTCTTGGGATTTAACCTTCTGCCTGGGTGTCTGCTTATCATTTTGTATTTGAATGAAATTGCCTTTCAAAAGCTGACCTACTGCAGATTCCCCAACTGTGCCAGGCATAATTGTGCTTTGATTCCATTTTATTCCAGTCTAGAGTTAAAGCGAGACACCTTATATTTTCTTACATTTTCCAGTATTCTTCTGAGTCATTTAATTTGTGGCCATCTTCCATATGTGGCTCAAATTTAAAAGACTGGAACAGGACCATGGCCACAAGAAATAAATTCACTCTCTACAATATGTTACTCTTCATATCAGTCCATTTAAGGCAGTGGTTGCAAAACACTGAGCAAAGGTTTGTTTTGTTGCTAAGTGTTTCAGCTTTTCAGTAATAAAAGGCAGATTGTATTAAGTCTTCTTTCAAAAGTTGCACTGTCTTGCATAGTGGATTTTTGTCTCCTTTCAACCTGGAAAAAAGGAGGGGTAGGGTGTGGAGGGTGAATACTTTTGTGGTGAATGCTGCTGTGCGCTCTAGCCGGCACAAAATGCACCAAATCCACCTACACATCAGTGAACAAAATAACACATAAAAGCAGCTCAGACCATAATAAATAATGATATCCCATTCAGTGTTACAGGCATTACTGTCAGCGGGTAAAGTCAGTATGACCTGCACTGCTGTCACTCATTTACTTTCCTCCAGCCATCAAGTTTCTCAAAGATGTACCTTTGCTACTCCCACGGGGATATACTTTGTGCCTAATTTTGTCTTTTGTGATGGTTTGTTCCCAATAAAAGCAGCTGTAGCTGGAGATAAAGTGGGCCATACGTGCATCTTTAAACAGCCTGCATGCTCCTGCCGACCGCAGTCAGACTCTGGATCGCTTTTGGTACAATACCATAAACACAGTGAATACAATGGGCTTATGTTTTAATTTTATTATTTTAAAAACCATTAGGCTAACCATTTATACTGCAAAGTTCAATGCAAATAAATTGTATTGTGCATAAATAGTAAATAATTTGGTACATTTGTTTTGTATGTTTTGTTTTGTTTTTTTTTAAACTTGAAGGTTTTCTTATTTTGGTGATGTTCAGGTTAGCATACTGACTCACTGTTAACTATTTAAGGAGATACATTGATTCTGTCTCAGCAACATTTTATCAGATGTCACATTTTATTGTCTGCTTTCATTCCCATCTCTTGATTCAAACTTATCCTTGCTGTCACATTGGCAGCAGCATGATCAAAGGAACAAGACTAGGTTATGTTTTTTGCCTACAAACCATCCAGCTGACTAGGTGAGGGTGTTTTCATGCTCATATCTTAATGAAGCAAGTCCTGGAGAATTTGCTCCATTACAGCTCTTGCAATGTCATCCTCTAAAGGGGACACACAGGAGTGAGTTGAGGGGCCTCCAGAGGTATTGCTTTTCAGTTTCCTGTCCCTTGGCTTTGCTATTTCTTCCACATTTCTGTATTTTTGCAAAAGAGAAGGGCTTAAAGTTGGCAACAGGACTGCCTTCTACTATATTTGATGTTATATATTACATAACAGCATGCTTCTGAACTCTTCCAAAGTGTACTTAGGGTACTCTGTAAATTTGATTATGACACTGGCACTTCACACTGTGATATTAAGCAAAGTGGTGTGAAATAGAAGCTTATTATAACTTGGTATTTGCAAAAATAAATTGCTTTACTCTTAGATCCTGACCTTTACCTTAATCTATTGGTGAAAAAGTGCTGCCTTACAGTCTGATGCACTGCCCTTAGCCACAATGTCACTCTGAACTCAAATTCTTGAGATTCTTACCTTAGTTTTAAAGGTCAGAAATTATCCTTGTTTTCAGGTTTATATTGTTATGTAAAGGTTCTACTAGAAAACATTTACTCCCTTGTACATTCATAAAGTTCATTTGTTTCCTCAGAGTGCCAGTAGCACCAGACCCTCCTTCACCTGTGCGAACACACTGTGTTTTAGCTCCCGGGGCACCTTCCCTAAAATGCTGCTCTGATTGGTCAGCTCCCGCAATGCTCAACAGGAACTGTTTTCTGATTCCAAGCCATGTTTCTGGATTCCAGACAGCTCTGGTCTTCAATGTTAGCTCTGCTTGCATCATTTGCCACCGTTAGCTGCATTTCTAGCGTAAATATCACCATAACAACAGCTTCTAAACCAAAAACTAAACAACCACAGATGTTCGAACGGGAGCCTGCTACTGTCACAAATCCACTACTGACACACCACCTGGGCAATGTTGTCTAATAGAGAAACACCAGTAATATGTTTGCACAAAGTTTAGTGCTGTCACAACGACTTTAGATAAACATGCAAAGTTACCACCATCCAAGCCACTACTTGATGAGCTGATCATCCACTGCCTCAGGGTGCTTCACTGGCCAGTTCATTGTAGGTTAGACCCAGTCAGGCAAAATAGCGAGTCCCTTACATGAACATTTCCGGACATGCAGTAACCTCAGGCCCTGTATTTTTCTCCTAATCCTCTGGTCACAGTGTAGCAGGAGGAGGGAAAAAATAGCCACAAAACCGGGCACAGTCCAAAAATTCTGCTTTTACAATGGTAC
Organism: Monopterus albus; assembly: GCF_001952655.1. Classification (NCBI taxonomy): domain Eukaryota; kingdom Metazoa; phylum Chordata; class Actinopteri; order Synbranchiformes; family Synbranchidae; genus Monopterus; species Monopterus albus. Next base: position 3,237,236 of record NW_018128006.1, on the reverse strand, counting down.
AGGTGGATGTCAGGCAAACTCACATGAACACGCAGCTGCCTGAAGATTATGACCATTAAAGGAGATCCTTAAACTATCCCGTAAAACTTAATTTTGTTCTCGCAATTTTGTTCCCTAGCCTCGCAAGTGAGAGTTTGCAAGATGTGTATAAACCGAGTTGCTTCTGCATAGAAGTACTAGAACACACGTACACCTCATTTTTTTTTTAGCTTTAGGTCATGTCTAAGATGATAATTCACCATTGTAACATTGTAGGGAACTCTGAAAACAAGGAAGAACATGGCATGGGCTTTTTAAAGGAAAACTTAACCAATTTTACACCTCAAAGTCTGTTGTATATTGCACCTGAAGTGACCTCATTCATTACAGAGAAATGACCTTAGCTCACACTAACAACCACAACACATTAACCTGTGAAGACAGATAACACAGGGGCCAGGGAAAAGGTCAGAGCAAACAAGTCTCGACTTTTACAGGACACAGGCAGCCTAAATGGCACAGCAGAACTCCTGCAATAATACTACTGACTTTAGGACAAGTGACTTTGTCAGACATGATACAGTGGGTTTTTGGACTAGTAAAGTTTCTGATGAAAGTTTGACATCAGACGGGTTTTTCATCTCTGTGTATAAACCGAGTTGCTTCTGCGTAGAAAAATAAGTATTTAATGAACAAGCTGTTCAAGCACAACTTGCTATATGTTCTGTTTCATGTATCCATGTTGGAAAGGTCGCGTTGTTGGTGGAAGAAGAACATCATCTATATGCACACAGTAAACCCATCACACCAATGAATCCGGATTCTCGCCAGTTGGCCAGTCAGTCTCCATCAGCAGAAAGCAAATGAAAATTGGAACTGAGAGGAGGATTTACTCAGTGACTGACAAAAACAAAGAACCTAAGATGCATAATTAGGCTGCAGCCCAGGCTGTGAGCAGAAATATGCCAGTTGGCAAACTGGGTACTTAGGCTCCTGCTGGGACGTCTAGCGAGGAAGCTGGTTCTGCAAAGACCAAAAAAAAAAAAAAAAAGGCACTGTGGTGGCATCTTTTGAAAACCTCACTCTAACCTGATTTGTAGATATTGTAGAACTTTGTGGACCCCCACCCCCTTCCCCGCCCAGAACACACAAAAGGTTCTCAGCAAATATTATGAGGTTAAATAAATGTTGATGTGACACAGTGTAGGGATCTGCTGTAAAAATACCACAAAAATAAATGATGGGGCTGCTCTACTAGTCATATTGTTTTGTGAAATCATGATCTAAATACTGTAAGTTCAAGGTATCTTTCATTCACTTCATTTAAAGTTTCACAATGCTTTCATTGTTTTGTGCTTATCATTCACAATTGTTGTGCACAGTCTTGAATAATCATCATCTCTAATAGCCGTGACCAGAGGAAGGAGATAAGTTAATGCTGGATTGGCATTTGACACTATGTATGAAGTCATGAACATTTCCAGCCGCTACCACTCACAACAGACAGAATAAAAAATTTCAAAGTACGGATATTTGGATATTGGATGGTCAGTTGGATGACTGAGTTCAGTATACATTTTGACCACTACTTTAAAAACTTTACTCAAAAGCAATGACCAGAGTCCGACTTTCTTAAATCCTCGCCTGCTCAAATTGAGGTCAAGCCACTTCATTCACTATTGGAGTCACTATTACAGCCGTTTTTGAATAATATGTGCCTGATGCACAAATGCTATGGTTTGTGTATATAAGCAGAATGAGTGTCATTTCAGGGGCAAACAAAAACTGGGAAATGAATGCATCAATCAAAATGTTGGGATTGGTTATGAGTCCCAAAGGAGAAATGAAACTCACAAAAAAAAGAAAAAACACACACACAGAAGGCATACAGCCACACAGTAATACAACTAGGCACAACAATTGCACAAACAATCAAATACATTTGATAAAGATGGCAATCTAAAAAGGCTCCTTGGACCATGACTAAAAGATTGTGTTCAATAAACGAACGCAGAGGTTCGGGAAGGAAGTGAGATAATAGAACAATAAACCTTGTTGGCAAAGAACAACAGCAATAAAGTAACTTTTGGGAAGTTGTAAATGTTAATGAAATCATTTAACATTTGCAGTGGTGCTGAGCAATTCTAACTCATTCAATTCCTTCAAAGTTCCCAAGGTTGTGTATCTATATAGTAATTTGCATCTAAGCATCATTCACACGTGAAAACAGTGGATACAGTATTTATTGCTGCATTTGATCTGCACAGTAATTATTAGTGGTTTTGTTTCACAGCTGTATAATTCTCCCTACAGTACTTTTACTGCTTGCATTAAATAACCTGTATGTTTGTGAGATAGTGCTTCCTGTGCATCTCAACATTGTTTATACAGCACAGCTCTAAAAGTTTAATTCTGGGAAATGTTGGGGCTGTGAAGCGTTGGAAGCATTTGGGTCTTGCTCTATAAAGAAATAAATGAATTTTATAAATAGGTAGGTAAAGATGATTAAAAAAGTCAGTGGGTTTTATTTTTCTTAGCAAGTTACCAAGGCAGCCAGTGATGGTGTTCATTTAGTTAAACCTGCATGAATGTTTGTCTTGATTTTGAGGGGTTTGTTTGTTTTTTTGGACAGTTTTGGGGTGTGGAACAGGTGGATAACATCTGACATCTGACCGGTGATGCTACCGGTGACATCACTGGTGCTTGGGAGTGCGAATTGGTGAATGGCCAAATAGTGTGAACGTGCTTTGAGTGTTGCTGTAATGCAGAGAAAAGTGCTATACAAGTAAGACCATTTATAACACGCATGCATGGCGGGAGGTAGTGTAGTGGAGAGGCACCACGTCCTGTCCCACTGTCACTTCATTTATCAGATGGTGTGTAAAATCTTAGCTAATGTACCTTTTAAAGTCATCTGCAGCTATAGATGTTATTAGGTCAATTTTTAAGGGGTTCAACAAGCCACCAAGTTAAGCTTGAGGAGAACAGACACTGGCCTCACAGATTTTTTAAAACCTTAAAGTTGTTTCAGTTAACAGCCAGTAATAGATATGTAGTGCTCTTCCATTCATTTTTGTTTTTGTTTAGCAGCTTTTCATCTGTGCTTACTTCACATGCAAGATATCTTTTTTTCAGTACTTTACAGTACTTATTTTAATTATTACAATATCAATCAATCAAAATTTATTTGTATAGCACTCTAAAAACAACGTCTGGTCGACCAAAGTACTTTACACGGCAATGCAAATCCAGAGTAAAAAATATCAATATAGAAATAAAACAACATAGGAAGATAAAACCACCAAGTACACAGAATCAACAGATAAAAGGAGGAAGCATCAGGCAATACTATGTATTAAAAGCCAAAGTGAATAAATATGTTTTTACCAATGTTTTAAAAGTTGTCAAGTTTGTAGAGGATCTAACATTAAAAGTTAAACCATTCACAATTTAGGAGGTGCAACAATAAAAGCACAGTCAACCCAGGGTTTGTATCTGGCCCTGGGCACCTCTAACAAAAACTGGCTTGAGGATCTGAGTAATCTAGTTGGTTCGTGCCACCTCACCAACTCAGTGAGGTAAGGCGGTACCAAACCGTTAAGAAGAGCTGTAAAAACCTAAATCAATAGCTTAAAATGAATTCTAAAATGAACTGGAAGCCAGTGAAGAGAGGCCAGTACCGGAGTTATATGGTCGAATTTCCTAGTACCTGTTAAAAGACGAGCAGCAGCATTTTGGACAATTTTAAGATGAGAGAGAGACAACTGATTAACACCATGGTATAATGCATTACAATAGTCAAGTCTAGAAGTTATAAAAGCATAAATTGCAATCTTAAAGTCATTAAAAGAAAGAATTGACTTGACTTTACTTAGCAACCTCAGGTGAAAGAAACTAGATTTTACGACTGAGTTGATCTGCTTGTCGAATCTTAGGTCACAGTCAAACGTCGTCTTCAAATAAAAGGTTACAAATTTGTAGTACAGTGTATTCATAATGTTGTATTGTTTTAAATAAAACATATGTGGTGTATTCATAGATGAAAAAAGGTTTGTAACAAAGCATCAGATATTTTAAGCTCTAAACGCAACAACAGGTTTCCCAAAGGCAGCAAAGTAGAAGTGTAATGTATCATAAAATTGAAAAACTCAAGCATGTTGCTGTAAATAACTGATACTGTGGTGGTTATGATTAATTCTATAACCACCACTCATTCATTTTGGACAGTTAGAGACACTTGGTATTTCTGAATAAACTGGTGGCTAAGGTTTATCTGGTACAGCTAATTTACAGTTGTGTTCAAGATGTAGTCCCTCCCCTCTCTCACACATAACCTCTCTCAAACACATACTGACACTTTGAGGCACCAGAGGACATCACACATTGTCTTTGACGTTGCTATTTCTTGCCCACAGCGATGGGAGGGAGAGAGGGGTGACAGGTTCTCCGACCAACCAAGCTTTGCAGGCCGTAATTGGAGTTCAGGAGGTAGTAGAGGCTGCTGGGTATAATTGGACAGCAGCCAGGATCTTGTGTGGATGGTTGTCTGAGCCCTCGCTCCCCTTTTCATCGGCCATCTCAATTACTCTCCTGGTACAAGGCTCCTCACCGCTGGGCCACTGGCACAGCAACCACAATGTCTCTCCAAACTGTGTGTGGGTGAGTGTCTGTGTTGTGTATGGGGTTGTTAGTGGGGAGGGGTTTAATGAGACAGTTATCACTGGAACCATGGTGAACACAGCAAGGGTATGGCTAGTTTTGCCTGAATCATAGGACCAGTCTTCTCTGTAGAATAATTTCAGATTCATGAGAGCACCCAAGTTTCACAGAGCCCCACTCGCAGGAGAGACACACAGAGACATGCACACAGACCTTTTATTGCTCAGAGTGAATACACACACACACACACACACACACACACATATATGTATATGTGTATATACAGTGCCTTGCGAAAGTATTCAGCCCCCTTGAACTTTGCGACCTTTTGCCACATTTCAGGCTTCAAACATAAAGATATAAAACTGTAATTTTTTGTGAAGAATCAACAACAAGTGGGACACAATCATGAAGTGGAACGAAATTTATTGGATATGTCAAACTTTTTTAACAAATAAAAAACTGAAAAATTGGGCGTGCAAAATTATTCAGCCCC
>NW_018128006.1:3208835-3230734 GCF_001952655.1 Monopterus albus | reverse complement strand
CCATATCGTGAAGATGCTGATGCAAACAACTTCACGTAGCCTGTTTTTCTGACACCAGAAACCATTCTTCTTTTGTAATAAAGACTTCAGAATAAAGTGACAATACATTATGAGCATTAGCACCCCTATCGGTAACACATGAAACAACACTCACACTTGCATCACATCACAAAATTTTGGGTGACAGATTTTGCTATACATGTACATGTTAAACTCTCCCTGTGTAGCTGGAAGCGTTTGCAGCTGCATAGGTTGTATAGAGTCTGAAAGTGCCCTAACTCTAACACTAAACCTAATTCTAAACTCAATCCTAACGTCTTAACCCTCCAACAGCTCTTTGAAGCTGTATGGACTACACAGCTATGGGAGTGACTGAAGATTTCTCCACACAACTATAGAAGGACATGTACACACCCACTCTCATAGGAGAATGTTATTTTCTGTGCTGCTTTATCCATCTGGAGACCCTCACGTTGTGCTGAAAGTCCTCTTAGCTCTACTCAAAAGACCTAATTATTTGCCACAAAACCCAACCTCACCCACTGTCATTTAGTCATTGCCATTTTTAATTTCACTACAGTCTTTCTACGGCTTTTAATCATATTGGATTAGCTGCCTAAACTTAATCATGTTTGTGATGCATTGTGCAATTAAAGGACATAAGGTCCTGTCCCCTCCATCCCCAGAAGACATGATGTCTTAGCAGCCAGCCTGGTTGTACATTATGGAGCAGAGAATGCGACTGCCACACAACTTGTCCTGAAGCCACATCTGGCACTGAAGTGCTGGGCGGCAGGGTGGGAACTGGTCTGGTGCCAGTGCAGACTCTGCTCCTTTGTGTTGACCTGCAGATGTGGCCAGTCAGATAGCTTTAAAGAGCCACAATACATCACACAATTTAATACTTTCAGATAGAAGTGAAACTGAAAAGTAACATAGTGTGTAACCTATTTTTTTTGTGTAGTTTGTACAGTAGTATAGCTCATTTCTAGTAGACAGTAGCTTCTAGTTTCCTTAGTTATAATTTTTATTACAAAGACCACTGCTTATCTTTGGTTGGTGATCAGTTATAGAATCTCTTCAGACTTCTGTGTAAATCAAAAGAGGTAAATAAATATTTTGTGTCAGGAATCTGAAATAAAATTGTGTGTAATGGGTAAAAAAAAAAATGTTCATATTAAGTCACAGGCATGGGTAAAAAAATGGATTAAATATGGGCGGGTAGCCAGGTGAAATAATCAGTCAAAATTTAACAAATAAATTAAAGTGCAGCATCTTTTAAACATCTAATCCAGCATAATTGTATCAAGCCTAAATAACCAGTGCATTTATTGTGAAAGCCTACAGTATCGCACAGCCTTTGACCCTCAAGTCACATCTGGCTTAACAGGATGTCAGACATCAATGTAGGCTAGGCATTAGTGTGTCAAATTGGATAGCCTAAAAGCAAAAATAGCCAGTGGTGAATACAGAATTGTGGATAAATTCATCATTGAAATCCAAGTCGCACATATGGGAGAAATTTGATGGTTACGGACAGTGACAACAATGTTATCAGCAGCTTTGCTGCTGATAAATGGTGCCAAAAAGTGTTAGCCGCAAGCTAGGCATGTCCTCACTGAGGGAACAGAGGAGCCTAGGTGCTGTATCCGCAAACAGATACTTTTCCAAGAACTCTTAAACACTTTAAAGTAAGTGACTGTTTGGCTTAAAGTCTGTTTAATTTACGGGTATGGGTTGGGTCGTTGGTCTTATGGTACAAGTTGAGTCAGGTCTGGAATTCATTTAGAAATAACTCGGGGGAATGGGTTGGGTCCAATACTGAGCTTTGCAGGTACAGGTTTTCAGAATTGGACCTGTGCAGGGCTCTGGCCCCAAAAACCTCCAGAATGGTCAGGCAGACTGTTTTCTGCACAGAGGTAAAAATCTGGTACAAAAAATTTGGTAAAGCATGTGCTACTGCTTGTAAAGTTTAAATTTGAGCAACGTAATTGTATTTTAGTGCACACTTTTATGCAAGATACCATTTAATAATGCATAGCAAACTTTTAAAGCTGTGTAAGCTTGCAATATTGGGACTGAGGACTGAATGGATTTTCTGGAAGTAAGAACTCATGACAGCTAATTAGTGAGCTGGATGACAACTATGTGTCTGTACAAAAGAAGGAAAATAGGACCACATGCTGACATGTGTGAGTATTGTGGTAAAAGGGGGGATTAATAAAAACAAAGATTTAGAATTTGATTCAAATTATATAATTGGAAAAAAGAACATGCACTTTCCTCATTTTATGGACCCATTTGACAGAGGTCTAAAAACTTTTGCTTATTTAGGAGCTCATCTGACTCTTTGAGACTTTCTTAAATTAAACTCTTAAGTTGGTGCTCAATTTGTGCTTCTGAGAGAGCAGAATGGGTTAGTCATCTTCTCCAGCAAAGTCTTTATCCCCTTCCCCTCATACAATCATCAGAGCTAAATGCTCTGCTCTTTTTCTGCTGTGACCTTTGCTTCTATTATGGGATCAGAGAGTGTGCAAACACTGGTCTGGTTGGAACCATAATCAATCCCTTTAGCACAGAGGCTTTTGTTAACAAAAAACTTAGACCCTCACTATACCATTTATTTGCTGTATCTCCTGGGTATTCACTATTCCTTTAGAGGAAAAAGTATCCATGAGGAATCCAGTTCCAAATCTGCATATTGAATGTGAATTCTTTCAAATCTCTTATTGAACTTGTTTACAAACAAAAGATAGATATCAGAGCCCATCCCTGTTCTTGGGGTGAAAAAAGTAAATAGCTAAACAAGATTCTTTAATTTTGGGATGTTTGGAATTGTCTGAGTTCACAACAGTCAGCCCCTGTGAAAATACAAGGCCAGATGAACCCAGGTTAATCTAGGTATAATATGGCCTTATATGTCCCTGTCAGTCTGCACTGATGGAAAAATACAGGGAGCTATTAAACCCAGAGAAAGACCATCTGGGTCTGTTACGGGTGGCCTCAAGGGGCTGAGATGACTTGGGGGAGGTAAGGGGTGTGGGGTTGGTATTGCTCTTCCTTCTCCAGTCACCTTCTTCTTTCTTCTTCCATGCCTTCTTCTTATTCAGGTCAAAGATGCAAACAGGCTCAAACGTTAGGCCTTTATTCCACACAGAAACAGATTCCGTAATATACAGTATGTAAACATACTTTTTATTACCCATTGCACATTACTTTTGTGGGTTACCCGTGAGAACCTGACCCGGTGTGAGACTCTGCAAAGACACTGAGCACTGGACCAAAAACTGGGACTTATTTTCCATTTTGGTTAAAGGACTTTCCCTGTCAGGTTTAACCTTTGTTTGCATTTGTTTTTACAAAACTGTTATAATCAACTAAATTTGAGTTACTGGAGAAAAAAAATATATTTGTGTAAAATTGCTATAAAATCTGTGGTTTTGTTGAGTCATTGTGACCATCTACAGGTCCATGACTGACAAGAAGTGCACTTTTCCTTGCATCTGTTCCTCCCTTGATTTGTGCATTGTATTCAGCTTGTCATTTTATTACAATGGGGAGATGACCCATTGTCAGTGCCACCCATCCTGTTTAGAATAGAGAGGCTCAAATTAGAACTTCACATATGCTCTAAGAACCCGCCCTACCAATCCTTCAGCAAAACACTCCATGCTTATTCCTTTTTCCCTCCCATCTATCTTTTTTGTCTTTGTCTACTGATACAGATTACTTTGATCTCGTACACAGCCCTTGTTCTTTCCTTTAAGTATGAGTGATGAGCATTGCAGCCCTATCACTGTAGCATTGTCAGACCTGCTCTGTTACTGTTAAAGTAATTAATAAGGCTTTAATTAATGTAAATGACTATCTGATTAATGCTGGTGAGGGCAAAATCCTCTCCAGATTTCCATAAGCATAAAGCAGTAGTACACAGCTAATTACTGCATTATAGCTGAAATGCACAGTAGTAGCCTCTAAATCAAGTCCCTGCAACACTACAGAGCATTGTTTTGTTGCTGTTGTTGTTTTTCATATTTTTCATGTCATCTACTGTAGCTGTTGAGTTAACAATTTACTTATGTTTTTAACAAGTTTACTTGTGAACACAAAGGTCTAAATGCTAAAATTGGGAAATACCATTTCACTTGTCTATATACTCATTAGACCAAAAGTATTCAAATTCATTTATTACAAAAATGGACTATACAAATGGTGTATTTTTTCAATAAAATACCACCATGTTTTGCCCATGGAATGCAAGTCTAGTACATAACTCCTGGTTATAAAAGGGCCAAAATTTTTTGACTCTTACCCAAAGTAAAAATTAAAACTTAAAAGGTGCAGTATGTAAGATTTAGTGACGTCTAGCAATGAGGTTACGGATTGTCGTGATGGGCTACTGTAAAGAAAACATGGTGGCCTCCATGATAGGGGACCCACTCTGTAGATATAAAGGCTCGTTCTAAGCTAAAGAAAGTGCAATGATTCTTGTTTTCTGGTGATTATGCATTAATAAAAACACAATTATGCATCCAATAATATCAGGCATGGCAGTATCACTACTGCAACACTGACTGGAATTTTAAATTTTTTATTTTATTTTAATATGGCTAATATTTGGGCCAAATACTGTACAACTAATGTGTTTTCCAAAACAAATCCCTTACCCTAAATAATGGAAAAATATTGTCTGCTGTACAGCATCACATGTCTACTCTGCTACAGGACCAGATCTGATGCGATCTGCTTACAAATGACAAAGGCACACAGCTTCTTCTGGCCAGTAGCCAGACCTATTTATCATTCTGGCATCCTGGTGGCACATCCCCGATGAGACAGGTCCAGAAAATTTTCCTCAGGAAGATGTAGTGAGAGGAGATGGATTCAAAGCATGGACAAACACCATTGTTGTCACCAGGCTGTGACCTGTTTGGCACCCTGCCTTGCTGGCATCCCTGTCAGGGATCTAGATGTTTGGCCTATGTCATCTATATTACAGATGTCTTTGTGCAGCCTGGCTTTTCTCCGCTATCTCTTCCAAGTAAATTTAGAACTCGAGTTCAAGCTTGTAACACCAGCCAAGGCTCATGGCTCGGGGAGTACAAATCGAGGGCTTATCTGGTGCTGCTATCCGGCTGGCTTTCCATAAGGCTCGCCAGTGGCAGCAGGCCAACAGAGGATGTTAGGCCTTGCTCAAGCTAGACATGCATGGGAAAAACTCATGTTATAAGTTTGAGTTGTATTTATCTGGGATTCTAGATCTAGACAAAGCGTAAAATGCATTACTGCTATGATGAATTGAATCAATTAAAAAGCTACCCAAGTTGGCACTGCTCTACTTCCCAAGGCCCTCTGTCCTCTCTCTAGAGTCATGCTACCCAAATCCTCACTGAGGCCAGCCACTTTCAATTTTCAAAGACTTAAGATGAGGGCACTTTTCAGAGTGACATTTTTGTTTGCTTACTGTGTAGATAGAATGGTCAACCTGCTTATCAGCAGTCCCACTATAACCAGAACTCTGCAACTACCTGTGTTGGTTGACAAGTGCTGTGTGTTTCCTGCAACTTAAACAAACCCATATGGTCATTTTTCCCTTCCCTCGCATACAACCCATAGGGGTGTCTCATTAAATAGCGCTCCTACAGTTGCAAGAGACATCGCAACAATTCTGCAAACATGAATGACAACGTACATCAAGCTTTAAAGGAGACAACCATAAACACAACGGCTAGCTATCAGCAAGCTACTGGCACTCCGTTGTTTTGGAAACTGTTATAAAGTCTTATACTTGTATAGCACTTTTCTATGCATTGCAGCACACTCAAAGTTCTTTCACACTATTTGGCCTTTCACACACCAGTGACAACATCGGGAGCAACTGGGGGTTCAGTGTCTTGCTCAAGGACACGTCGACTATACAAGCCAGGAATCAAACTACTAATCTTACGGTGATGACCTGCTCTGCCTCCTGAGCCACAGCCGCCCCTAACATGACATTATGATTATGAAACCATCACGGTTTCATTACATTTTGTCACACAAAGTACTTGGTTATGTTTACAAAAAAAGAACAAAAAAATGACTTGGTCACATTTAGGAACAAAAACTCTTGAAAAGCATAAGCCACACACTATAATTGAACTCAGCTCTCCTGAAGGGAAAGTTCTCTGTTGTGTTTATTTAGTCATCCACCCTGACTTCCTCCTAAGGTGAATTTAGTGCCTCTATATACTCACTCTTTTCCTCATATCATAATTAATATGGTCGCTAGATGTTGCTGGTACAAAAGATGTGTTCTGTCATACTTTCTAGGAGGAGAGTCTCGTTTCATGGTATGTTGTCTTTGATAACATGAATGCTGCAGCCACCACAACCACAGCGATTAAATTGGTAGAAACTGAGAGGAGCAGTTAGTCATGAATACATGTATTTGTATTTCTATTGTACCAACAACATTTTGTACTATTGTTCAGTGCTTGAAGCGAACACAGTTTCTACTGTTGTACTTGTAAAGGCACTGGGGTTGCAGTTAAATCAGGAATGTTGCCTTCACACTGAGTGGATGCTGTGATGCTGCCATGAATCTTAAACAGCTACATGAAAAAAAAGAAAATTCTTATTTCTGCACAGTGTCTAGGAGCACAGTGTGTTAGCTTATCAAGGAAACCACAGTTCAATATATGAATAATACACTGTGCTCCCTGTGTGAAAATTTCTTATTTTGAGTGCATATACTCCCAGTGTCACAAACAAGTTGACTTATAGGTACATATTTTCAAGCCATGTGCTGATATAATGGAGAAACCCTATTTCACAAAGAGCACTGGCCATTACAGAGGAGTCGAAATACTAAATTACAACAGAAGACCAAGGCCACACAAGTCAAACCTACCCAACCAATTTGAAGTCCCGCCACCCCATGTTCCTTTGCTTTTGAAATTGTTTCCACCAGTTCTCTCTCCTATCTGACTTTCCTCCCCTCTTATTCTACGCTTTCATCTAGTAAATATGCAGAAAAAACCTGCAGCACAGCTCTCATTGAGGACAATCAGAGTTCCTTTAACATTTAGCCATACTGTCAAAGCACAACAAAATCAGTTACATTTTTTTTAGATTTATATTTGTCATTTATTCTGCTGTATCCTGTGTTTTAGATTCAGTCATTTTGGGGGGATTGTGACACATGTACATTTTACAGCCACTTCTTTTCTAATGACTATGTGGGAAATGCATTTTGGATCAATGTGCATCATATGATGAACACGGATGTTGTAGTAACACAGGTCGGCCACCAGGCCAAGGTTGCTTCATAGCTCAGCACTGGGGTCTTAGGTGGAAGTGTCATTACGATGAAAACAAAGGTCCAGATAAGCCTACTGCCAAAATGATTGTGGTTTATTTTTGAAGGTATGGACAAACAATGTATAGTGCCATTTAGGTTGGTGGACTTGATTAATGGAACAGTCACTAGCTGCTGCAGTGAGCTGTTAGATGAAGCATATTGAACAACAGCTCCACATGCCCAATGTTTCAGCAATGGAAAGTAGCAAACCTTATTGTATCCCGCTCATGCAACAGACTGCATTAAAACAGCTTGCTGGAGTGTTTGTACTATTAAACTGGACTTGCCAATTCTGTTAGTGGTACACCCTTGTGGCTCTCTGTGAATGAATACAGAAATTTCCTTAATTTTACTATTTACTATAAAAAGTGTGTTGCCAAGAAAGACTTTTATTTTCTTCATGACTTTACAAGAATAGAAGAAGATTGTTTGCAGCACAGAGCGTTTCAGGAATTGCAATGCAGTATAGCAGGAGTTTGATGGCTGTGTGTGTGTGAACAATGTGATGAGTCTGAAAGAGTTAATAAAGAACACCCCTTATTAGATGTTCACTAATTACCCTTATTATGAATATAGGGGTAAATATGTTCAACTATGTGAAATATTTGAAACTGACCGCAATCAGAGTATCGTGTTCATATAGGCTCACATAATACTGTCCAAAATCATGTGTCCAGAAAAGATCAAATACATCAGTTCACTGTGCAATGTAAAGTAAACTACTGAGTGTTCAGTATGTAGGACATTGTGCTAGTGTTAATGAAGGAGTGATTCTGAACATGACATATTGCCACCGTTGCCCCTTGTAACTCCTTCAGGGACCAATGGGTCTCCACTGAGTGCAGTTTGGGAACCATGCACTGTACTAAGTCACTTGCAAAGCCAAAAACCCACCCTGACTGACCTGAAACCATCCCACCCCACTGCTGAATGATTTTTCTGTTAATGTTTAATACAGGGAGGCTGGTTCATTATTTACTCAGCATAAATTAAGGTCAGATAAAATTGATTAACTCCCCCAGCTCACGACGCTGCCCTTTTAGATGTGTATCTGCTTGGGACTAAGTGATATTGACACAGCAAGTCTCTGCTCGCTGACAAGCATGTGGCAGAAGGCAAAGTAGCTGCCATTCGGCTCAGGAAGAAAATAATCTGTTGACAGGGAGCAGAGGAGACGAAGTCAAATACCCAACCAGCAGCTGGTCAATCTGGGTGATTAAATCAGCACCTTGTGCTTCACTCAGAATGGGATGGATGCAAGGCGGTTTGAAAGCGTTAAGAAGTTTTGGGACTGATATCTCTTGAGGCTTTTTTATTTTACTTTAAAATCATCCAGTATATGACTGACATGACAGGTCCGATTTTAGAGAGGCTGGTAGACATGATTGCTAATGTGCTGAAAAAGTTTAGCTTATATCAGTGGTCCCCAACCCCCGGGCCGCGGACCGGTACCGGTCCGTGGATCAATTGGTACCGGGCCGTACAAGAAATTATTAATTATTTCCGTTTTATTTATTATCTGAGTCTGAACGATCTTTTATTTTGAAAAATGACCGCATTCTCTCGGTTACATCTCGGTCACTTGAGCGCCAAAACTGGCTTACTTGTGCGACATATTCAGCCTGCTCAATGAACTCAATCTGTCACTTCAGGGGAAAATGACAACTGTCTTCAAGTTGGCAGATAAAGTAGCTGCATTTAAAGCCAAACTGGATTTGTGGGGACGGCGCGTCAACAGAGGCATTTTGGACATGTTTCAAACATTAGCGGGGATTTGGGGTGACACTGAGCCTGAGTCTTCATTCTCCCAGCTGGTGCACGATCACCTGTCTTTGCCTTTAAAAGAGTTCGAGCGCTACTTCCCAACCACAAAGGACCCACGAACTGCCAAGGAATGGATCCGCAACCCATTTGTCAACAAACCAGGTGAATCCAGCAGGTCTGTGCAAGAAGAAGATCAACTGCTGGAGATCGCAAATGACGGCGGCCTTAAAAGTATGTTCGAGACAACAACTCTGTCGGTGTTCTGGATTAAAGTCATGACAGAATACCCTGAGATCGCCAACACAGCACTGAAAACTGAGACTTTATAGTCATGTTATGTTGGTGGCGCAATGTTACGAGGAAGCTGCTAATAAAGTTGCATACAAGTACACAGTGAATTAACATTTATTATTATATTTACAATATAAACAATCTACGCATCCCCCCCCCCGGGCCGCAGTAAAATCTTCAAGCGTTGACCGGTCCGCAGTGATAAAAAGGTTGGGGACCACTGGCTTATATTATCTTAAAACGACTTTAAAAGAGATTTTGAGATGCATTTTAACCCCCTAAGTGAGCTTAGAGCTATTTGACTAACCTCACTTGGACTAGGCAATTATCCCCCACAAGAAACACCAAGCTCTGCAAAGGAGGGAGTAGGGACCAACGATAATACCTTCCCTTCTTGGGGATCACAGACTACATGGAAGCATCACGTGGATTGTAGGGTGGAGATGGGGCTAATAAAATGATTTCTAAACAGCAGCAGAAGCAAGTAGTTGTAGCACAGCGATATGGCATTCATACAGTTGCACTGACAGTTAAATACAATGCCATAATGAAAAAGGCATATTGAATATATGGTATGTTACAATGAAAAGAGTGTGGCATGTTGAGGCAAACAGAATCTAAACAATCCAGACTCACAGCAAAATGTATTATAGCTACAGTATGTTGGTCTGTAATGCAAAGCGTACTAGTAACGCCTCCAGAATTGTGACATTACAAAGGTTTGTGGATTGAAAATTGTGACATGGCAACATCTTTTTGCCAGAGAAATGCGTTTAGGCACAAAAACTACATAGTTAAGGTTAGGGAAAGTCCCTGTGTTCGGTTAAAACACTCAGCTGAAAAGCACCATGTTACACAACATCAAAAACGAGACACAAAATGTGATTGTCTGCATGAAAGTCAGGTGTTTGCTGAACCCACCCATCTGCCCACCATCTTTCCAGTGTTTTTAACTTTCTATAGGTCACAACCATTAGACTTCAAAAAACACTAAATGTTACTTCCAGTCCACACTCCAGTCCAGTTGGTGGCAGTAATGCATCGTTTTGTTGTTTGCCAACCGCCAAAGACACATAGAGGAACATGAAGAAGGACACTGGGCTGCAATACAAAAAAAGAATGTCACAATTTTACAGCCTTTACTGTGGCACTACTACGCTTTACGCTCTGGACTGACATAACTATTGTACACTTTCATGTGAGATGGGGCTAAATCTAAAAGTAACTAAAATATAAGAAATTGTAAGTTTTTTTTTTCCTCTGAGATTTTTGAGAGAAAATACTGTTCCCAAGTTGCCAAATGGGAAAATGTAATATTTAATAATTTTTCATTGAATATAGCAGTTGAAATGTTCTTGTCATAGACCATTTCTTGCATGTAAATATTCTTTGTCATCACAAAAAAAACAAAAAATAAAAAAAAATCTCGGTCCGTTTTGTGATTTAAGCAGGAAATTAAATTATCTTATAAAGCAATAGTGAAATTTCCCATCAGAAACCAGTGGGTAGTAGGTTACAGCCAGTGTGTGGGCTCTATTATTCTCCAGATCCTCACAATTAATTTAATCATTGCTGGCCTCCACAGCTGACATCTCACCTCAAAAATATATAGTGAGTGTCTGTTGCAAGAAAGGCATTTACTAGGAATGTTGTAACATGGGCTGGTAGGACTGTGAAATCAGAGGCCTCTGCCCTGGTCAACGTTGAAAATCCCAATTAAAGCACAGTCAGACACTGAGGCCAGAGATTAACAGGGAGGAAAGATGCATTGCCACATTTAACAGAAAACAGAGGGGTTCAGGGCAGGAACAAAGAATAGTTCTTTGACTTGCCTCTTTTTACTGTCTCTTTGATATGTTTTTTGTTGTCAGCATTTTTCCAGGAATTTTATTTGGTTGTTAAAATTGATGCCCGTCTGAACCAATGATCATCTGCAGGGTAACTATAAAAAATGACAAATGTTGCTTTGTAAGCCAGTGTTCCTCATGAGTGGTTAGGTGATTGCAGTACCAGGTTCAAGAGTCTGACCTGTGATGTATAAGTTTCTGTTTGTCTGTCACGGCCCCTGAAAGTAGGAGCTGGATCTACTCACCAGTCCTCCCGTGGCTGCTGGCAAAGAAATAGCTCACTGCTGTAAAGCAATGTCTTTTTTTTCTTTGTTGGATCAAGATGATGCCATGTCTAAATAAGACAGTTTTGTAGTTGTTGGATGGTCTCACTTCTACATACACCTGCCAATCAATTAATAAATTTGTATACAGCACAAATTCTTCTGGCACTGATGCCAGTCATTTGGGGAGAGAGTAGGTTTCAATGGTGTTTGTGGAAAATTCAATAAGACATTTGAAAAACACAAGCACTAACAATAACAAGGACAAGATGTAGGAGCTGTCAATGTTTACACCAACATTCCATTTATTTACAGTGACCCAAGTATCACCACTAAAGCCTCTTTTGAATCACCTGCTACTGGTTCAACTCGACTCAACTCTACTTGCTTCTGGTACCAGATGCTTTGTTTTCCACTACAGATAACCTATGGGTGATGTGATAGGATGTACGATGTGGTGGGTCATGTACTATAAATTTTACCCTCTGTAACTCTCACGAGACAGAAGTGGCAGCTGCTGCTATGAATGAATGAAGAACCAGTGACTGGTGTCATCACAAGTAAACTTCCATTGGTGGCAAGATCACTGCGTAGTAATGATGAATTTCTCTGACCAGCTGGTAGTCTGCAGTGTTTACACATGACCACTCAGTATCACTTCAGCTTGCCTGGAACCTCATTGGAGGTGATACCAAAAATAGTACCAGGTACCAGGTACTATCCCCAACATCTGACTGATGGAAAAACAGATAAGGCTAGCAGAGTAGAGTCAAGTCGAGTTAAGCCAGTACCAGGTGGTGGAAAAGGGACTTAATTTGACTGTAATATGTATACTGTATTGATGGCTTAAAATCTTATACATAGCATCTTTTCAGTTTGACACACAGTACGTTGCATTTTGTTGCCACATTTTGCTGCCACATTTTGCTCCTGTTCAATGTAGGTTCTTTGAGGTTCATATTATGTCAGCCTCATGCTTTGAAGTCACATTCATTGCTCTTATTTCTCTTATTGTCACAGTCTGTTATCCTTGTGTTCCCAGCAAGCTTGAGGGCACAAGCTTGACATTATACCCCAGGGTGACAGCTGTTGGCCATCTCTATTAATGTTATTTGCTATACATGACAAGAGATATGAGATGGGGGATATGATGATTAAAATGCATCTGTTCACTGGTGTTTGGGGTTTTCACTTTGACCGCCTGTGGAATTGTACTTCAAAGGCGGCACGTTGTTTTTTCCCCCTTTCCCTTTGAAGCCAATCATAATGATGTCCCCTACCTGTCAGCCTGACGATGACTGAATAGCTCAGCGATGCACTGTCAAATTTATAATAAATAGCAACACAACTTGGTGCCTGTGAGAAACATATCAAGACATTTGGTGTACTTTGAAAGAATGTAGGCATGTGAAATGCATGCATGACTCATCCATTTAAAAACAAAATAGAACTGAGCTCATTGTTTCTTCCTGTCTGCGACAATAAGCCCATTACATCAATACTTTTGCTGAAAAGGCTCTGACTGTGTGAAAACCTTCCACCTCACCCAAACCTCCTGTGGAGACCTAAGTCTCATGTGGATCCTTCTGAATAAATTAAAACTATTAAATTCACCTTTGTGGTGACTGCATTTAGTAACCTTGCTTAAAAAAAGACTGATTGCTTAGTTAAAAATGAGGTTTTCAAGTAAGAAGGAAACGATGCATGCAATTCAGCACAACCTTATTTCCTCACTAGTTACTGTTCACTGTCTTTACATTGTGTTAGTGCTGCATTTGTTGTTAATGCAAATGGTACGTTTATGACTGCGTTTGCAGCTTAAAACCATTCAGCTGTTGGAAAACAAGGCAGCTTTTATCATGAGGAATTCACAGGAAAAATAGTTGTCAAAAACTTGTCACACTGGTTAGTGCTGAGTGCAACTCATCAAAAACGTGTCAGGACAGTAGTCATGTGGGTCACTATTTGTCACACACCAGTTCTTTTTTTTGCAATCTTTGTGTGACTGGACACATGATTAGTACTCATACTGTACAGTTACCCACAGATGGACGTAGCCATGCCGATGGTACCCTATCAACAGACCTGTCAATCAAAAGAGAGATGAAATATTTTACCACCTGGGTTGTGGCATCAAAGTCTTCCATCAGTACTACAGCAGCCCTCATTATGCATAACCATTATGCACGACTATTTATAGTGCCAGAATCATTCACTCATCACATGTTCTCAATCAACATCTACAGTTTTATCTCAGCCAGCATCATCAGCTGTTAGAATGTAATCCAATTAGTTTTATAGTGCTTTAAAACGTATTTCACACTAAAGGATCAAATAAGCACAAGGAAATAAAATTCTGCAATGTAAATAAAAAGAATACAAAATTGATCACAAAAATAATTCGTATGCTTATTATTGGCCTTTTACAGATGACTGGGTAGGTTACAGCCTGACAACTTGAATAAGTGTGATAATTAGGTTTCATCTATGACTATTTTCTGTTTTCACCTTGGTCTGTAGTAAGTGTGAGGTGCAAAATCTTTCACTGCACCTTCTATTTTCCCAAGCAAGAGTTAACATGTGGGGAAAGGCATTTGAATGGCTTTTTCACATAAGCATAGTTTATTCATTTGGCCACCGGAGTTGAATGAACTGTGTCACTCCCTGAGGAACACAGGAGGTGGAGATGTGAAAATGGGGTGTGTAAATGCAGGATCAAAATGCCATGTGAAAACAGCCCAGAAAGCAACAGTTTTATAGTCTGACAGAAATGAGATGATTGTTTACAGTAACTGAGGTCATGGCAAAATGAGACAGGTTGAATCAAATGGCGAGAAATCCAGCGGGTGACTGAGTTGAGTGTAAGAAATGGCTGTCATTTACGGAATTAGTTTACAAATGAAAGGTAGATTTTCAGACTGAATTGTGAGCAAGTCTGACACAGAGGTGTAAGTGATGTTTTGACCCATTTAAGGACAAAATGTGGCACATTAATCAGCTTCTACTATTAGATCCAAAGTTTTACCAAGTAACCAAAAAGTTGTTGTACTATAGGTCACTATAAGAACCTCTATTCATTTTCATGTGTCTGTTTGATCATGCTGTCTGCTCATGGAGACCTATTGATTTTAGTCAAAGTACTGTAGTGCAAATGAATGAGCATTCACAGGCATTTGTACTTTGAGTGTACACTTTAACCCTGTTCCTCATTGTAGAGTAATATCGCTACTGTACATCTGTCACTAACTACAGTCAGGGACGTTTAAATGTAGCCTCAAAGTTTGCAGCAGAGTTTTTATGCGACCAAGCTGTATTTCACTTGAAATCCATGGACACAACATAATTGTTCTTGCTGCAGGATGCAATGCGATTTGGATGAAGTGTGGTCTTAATTTTGAGAAACACAATGCTACTCCTAACACTGTCTAATCCCTGTGTGGTTGGGCTAGATGGGTGCTTGTGAAGGCGAATGCTGCCCAACTGGAGCTAAGCTTTCTAAAACCTTTGCACCTGCGCTCTACTGTATTTGGACATAACACTCTGCATTCACAGTAAAGTTTGGTCATTTCTTTGTAAAACCTGAGGTATTGTAAGATTTGAAATCAAGTATTGTGATGATTGTTATATGTTGTAATCTGATTGCTTTGCTATCCATTTGTTTAATATTTCTGAATTTCATATTTAGATTTAGAGTGCAATATCCCTTCACATCAGCAGGATAGAATCCTCTTATATGCCACCAAAACAGAGCTCACTGACTGATCGGAAGTGCTCCTGTTCCTCCTATTGTAATAAGAACATTAATATGTCACTTTGCATGAGTTGTGTTCCTCAGTTCAAGGCGGACGACTTCATTATAACTGTAGGACACACTCAATGACAGACATTATGACATTTAGCCTTTGACTCCCATGAAGTGCTCAGTGGAACGTTTGTCAGAAATGGATGCTCACTTCATCTCAGAGAAAAAGAAGCCCTGAGGCAAATACTTTTTTAAAAAATTTGCATGTTTTTATCTTGACTTTGGCCAGTTTCCTAACTAGTCAAACATGGGTAACTAAAAAAAAGGGTACATTACAAAAACTACACGTTACCCAATACATAAAGTACAAACTGCTTATTCTCATATAGATGAAAACTTGTCAGTCTGTGAAATGTTAGGTTTGTAATCTGGTTAATCCTGTTGCTGTCCTACATATGCTGAGATTGTATTTAAGTATTTTCTCGGGGCCTGTGTGCTCCAGCAGACCCGATCAGTTTCTGGATCACTTTCAGTACAATACCATGAATGCATGAATACAATAGGCCATTGTTTTTGTTTTTATTATTTGAAAAACAATTAATCATTTATAAAGTTACATGCAAATAAATTGTTGTTGAAAATTAGAAAATAATTTGAAACATTTCTGAGACCGAGCCTAAATTTGATTTAGAAATTTTCAATAGGTCCAAGCTGTCAATCAGGGTTAGACCCCTCCCGAGACCCCCTGTATTCCACATACTGTATAGATGTATAAACATGTAACTGATAAAGATGTTCTGCTTTGTGAATCTCACAGCAGAGTGTGTTGTTTTCTGTACTGTGCAGTCTTTTCATGTTGTCCATGAAAAGGAAAGCTGTGGGAAACTATCCAAGGACTTCTCATCCTGCTATTAAAAGAACCTAAACTCTCTGTGGATACAGACAAATCAAGTGAAAAGTGTTTGATGTCGCCCTTCAAACAACACAGAACACAGCCTTCCAAAGCATTTCCCCTGTCAAAACTGGCAGCAGGTCCCTATTAGACATGACACAGTGTATGACCACAGTCCATATCCCAGCCGGACACTGGAATAGGGAAGATAGATGAGAGTGGTTACCTACACAATATAAAGTAAGAGAACTAAAGGACCTAGTGATAGACACAGTATTACTGCAATCTATCACTGTGGCTATTAGTTGGGAGTGATAGATTCAGTGATAAACAATATCTGCAGTGTAAATACTCATACATGCAGAATGGTGGACTTACAGTGCAGTGGTGTTCTGTGAATGCCAGTCAGTGTACATGAAAATCAATGATGGCACTAATCAGCTACGCATTCTCATTAGCCATTCAATGGGGCTCTAAACTAGGACAAACCTCATCTTCAATGTAGGGACTTGCTTTTTGATTCATAGCTCCTGCAATTTTAGAGACACCTCACATACTCACATCTTTCTCTGGCACACAGAAAACAGCTTTCTATTTCAAACACATACACACCCCATGTTCTCATCTTACTACGGCAGCCAAAATCAGTCATTCATCGAACACAGCAAAGGATTAGAAGTGAAGCAAACATGTCACGCTTACAAGAAGTCCACTGCTTTCAGCCAGCATCCTCAAAAACTAACTCAGTTTTTGAGGATTGCTTGACTGACCCCAGTTACTGTACTTAGCAGGGGGAGAGCACACAAAAACCTAACATCTTTTTTAAGGCTCTCTCTGAGGGCCAGAGAGCCAGATGGAGCTCAGAAGAGTGAAAATGAATGGAATCTGATAGGGTGGAAAAAGTCTAAAAAGACACTTAAAAGAGGCAAAGATGCAAAGGCGGCATAATGGGGGTGGGATGTAAGATGAAAACACCATGAAAATGCTACATTAGCTCCCTCACTACTGCTGGTGGAGGCAGTAGCCATACTCATTTACCAGTCTAATGGCAGTAAGGTGGTGATGAGAGCAAATGTGTACTGTCACAGGAAATTAAAGGGAGGGAGACCATTTTTGGGGTATAATTCCTTCAGTCCCCACCTCCTTTTGTCATGGTTCCACTTGATTGATAGTCCGCTAAATGTTGCTCTACATTTAGATGTAATCAGGACAGTCTTATCAGAAAAGATGAAAGACCTCTCTATTCTGGGGTTCATCCCATTTTTACCCCACAAATGACAGCCACTTAATTTATTAGTGCAATATCTCAGCCTTACCACAATGGGAAAGTGGCATAATCTACGTACATTGCCAAAACTGGCAGAAAGAATAGCATCTACATGGGTGAGAATTATAACATTTATGAATAATGCACTTGGGTGGGCTGGATATGTCAGTGACCACAGATAATGCGATGGCTCTAGTTATACTGTATTTCAACTGATTTTGACATATGTTCCTTAAATAGACTGTTGCTTTCACAGTCTTGCCTGATCAAATGTTTCATTTTGTAGGCATTAGATCAAATTATTTTTCAAACCAGAGACTCTATAGTGTAAAGAGTTTTAACTGTACAAAATTAAATGAAGAGAAACAATAAAAAAAAAGCAGGCCCAGAAAAATCAGGCACTCAAATCTATTAACAAGACAGAGGAACGGTGGACAATAACTTTTTTTTGTCACTTGAGACAGAAGTGTTTTTAAGTCTTTTGTTTCAAGTCCATGTCAAGTCTCAGGTCTTATTTCTGATAAATGGGCGTATCGGTCTACAAAAGACTTCCTCGAAAGATGCTCTCATGTATCATCTGTCATGGCTCCTCTAGGCAGCTTCCTCACTCCTCAGAGCAGGAATAAGAGCTTTGAGACCTCATTCAAGATGGTGGTTTGGGGACAGCTTCTTGTTTGAGCGAGGATCTATGAGCAAGGAACAGAAGTGGGATAATTAAAGTCTTTAAAGGGCAAGGTGCGTCTCAAGTCTTTAGAGACAAATCTAAGTCAGGCCTCAAGTCAGTAGGGGCAGTAGTAACCTATATGATCTGCGTGGAGCAAGTGAATAGCACTGCCCTGGCAGCAGAATGCACCATTGTGATTCCCTGGAGCAGAGGCCTGGAACCCCAGCTGCTCAGTGGGCAACAGGTCAGACTGTAATTGTACCGGGCAGCTTCCAGGTGTGACTGTGCATAGCTGGTGGAATGTTCCCATAAAAGAGAGGTTTCCTCTTTGTGAGACTACGCTGAATAAACAAAGGTTATTGCGTGGCAGGTGCTGTAAGCCTACACTCTGTAAACCATACTCTTGAAGGACTATGACAATGTACAATATGTGGAGTATAATATTGTGTATCTTACAGCATTGAATTAACACAAACAGGATATGTAACAACTACATCGCCTATCCCTAATAAATACACATACAGTGGATGCAACAGAAGAATGTTTTAGTAAAATAGTGTTAAGCTTGAATGGATGAAGCAGAAAGTGACCTCAAGATATCAGTCAATTGAAAGGCATGGCCGGACGTGAATAGACAAATGTATCCAGTGCAGCGAAAACTGAAGCCAAGATTTATACATGTTGAAAATTTATTGATCCTGATCAGAATATTCATTTCTTTCCCAAGGCTTAATGAATTAACTTCATACATGTAGTGAATGGCAAAACACTAGAGGGAAATAACAGCAAAACAGTGTTTGAAATAGAAGGAGCATAAATGCATCTTATGACTGAAAAAAAGAAACTTTCTTTTTAATTAAAAGGGCACCAATTCTAATCATCTCATAGTAAAATATGTTTTGTCACCAAATGCCCCTGTGTGCATATCAAGACAGCAATAAGACTAACAGCCCTCTCAATAATAATTCTCTCAGATATTAAGAGGATTTGCTTGGCAGTTTCTGTTGTGTCACTGAAAATAGTATCATCAGCAAACCTTCTCTCAGCCAATGGAGCGGTTTTGACTGCTCAACCATCCGGTTAGCTTTTCACTTTTTTTTTGAAATAGTGCTCTCTGATGGAGAAAAATAGATCCTTGCTTTTCTGCTGTTCCCAACACAAATGTGCCCTGGTGGGAGGAAAAGGGTACATTCCTACAGTATAGTACTTTTAGGAGAGTTGTGGCAGACTGGGGATTCTTACTCTTGTCAGTACACTTTTTACCCCTTTGCTTTAGTCTTCTCAAGACAAACCTCTGAGTACTTTAACACCAGAGGTGGGTGTACTTTGTTCCAGACATATGAAACATCAGTGTCTATACAGTCAGCTAAATGGTCCCAAAAACTTTTAGGACAGCTGTGACAGACCATGGATTCTCACTGTTCTCAATATCTTTTGTACCCAATGAAGTCTGTAGAGGTGGACGGGCTGCATCCACTATCTGTGCCAGTGACTGGTTGCACTCATGTTTTCTCCACCACAAATACACTCATTGAAATAAAGTTTAACATCTCTGCAGAAAACTTTGCCTGCTGTGCATGGATCAATGCACTGATAAGACTGAGTGTGGAGTGCATAAAATCATTCTACACAGATTTACAGTGTTTGACAGAGTGGATTCACTGATTGCCACACACTGTGACTCTTACACATAATCAGGCCTGGACCAGTACAGCCCAATACAATACACAACTGCCCAAGCAAAAATTGTGTAAATAATGTAAGCCACTTAAGCAACGACCAAGCCACTATGTCCCTCCTACAAATAGTGACAGGGTACAGTGGTGCTTTGTCACTACTTTCTTTCTTTTACAAATTCTCTTCAAATTGCCTTATAACAAGGGCATCTCGTCTGATTGTGCCATTTTTAGCTCAGATTCATTTATTCATACATATGCTTCTCAACTAACTGTATGGCTGGATAAAATGGTCATTTCCTAAAATTGCAAACTGAGCAAAACCATCTCTTCACAAAGTCCACTTATTACTCATGGCCTTTCTTGGCAGATGGAGCTGCCATGGAGGCAACAACATGGAGGTCATTCGTAGTTCCTGTTCGTAATGTACCCATGGTTGTAGACAACTATAATGTTTCCCAATCTGTCCCCACTGTAAAATATTACAAACAGAAATGCCTTAAAATTTGCCCCACACTGAGAAAAACGGTCATCTGGGTGACTACATCCATAGCACATGGCTCAGGGTTCATTTTCGCTGCACTCTGCTGCCAGGACTGTGATATTGACTGCATCATTGACCGGTATTTTGCCCATGATTAAGTTTTATCTTAATGATGAGCACAGGCAGATTCTCTGTGTCAAATGCAGGTCTAGTCAATTTCATTTTGTATAGAATTTGACTGTTTCAGGTTTAAATTGTTGGGAATCAATGCGACAATCAGTCAGACCCGTTTGGAGTTAGAACACTACTTCAAGTGATAAAAACTATCTGACCTTAAATAGCACAAAACAAAGTTGTATTTACTGTGAAGTTTGTCTCCACCCAAACAGGATACAAAGAGGGCCGAGCCATCAGCAACATTGTTCATAAATGTATTCATTTTATCACAACCTAAGTGATAAACACAGTGATAGTTTGCTCATAAAATTGTGATTAATTGGTTGCCAACCAGATTCAGCAGCATTAAAAACTGTCATTAAATTGTAATTAGTTCTACATGAAGTACAAAAAAACCTGGTTACTTTAATCATACATATGTATTAGGCTCAACTTGGAGAAACAGTGAGATAAATAAACACACTGGAGAGATAATTGCCTGGGGGGAAGAATTGCACTCACGATTGAACACGCTCTCACACAAACAATGCTACATAATAATTAGAAGGAACATGTCGCTTCTGTGATGATAAACAACTCTGAGATTGCAGATTTGAATTTAAAAAAAAAATCAAATTAAGTTGAGATGATTCAGTTCATGGCTGTGTGTGTCACAGTTAAGGTGGAAGTTTGTTTCTTTTTTTTTGTTTTTTTGGCCAAAATCTGCCAACCACATCAGAGCTGTTATTGGCATTTTTGTTTTACTATCAGGACTCTTTCTGAAGATTTACCAGCTGACAACCACAGAAAGCTGATTGTTTACTGATCAGGTTGCCAGTTGATTGTTTACTGATCAGGTTGCCAGTTACAGATTTAGAGACTTCCAGCCAAGCCTTAAGGGACAGAAATGGCTCTGAGATGATCTGCTAACTGGGTTTATTAATGTCAGGGTGCTGACAATCATCTGTACGGGTAAGAATCCACAGGGCTTAGGACGCATAACCTCCTGTGATTCAGATTTCCTAAGAAGATTGATGGGGTTAGGTAAATTGAAACTTTTTTTGATAAGGTGAGTCAAAGGTCGTAAAGCCAGCTTTTCTCAGGGGAGGACCCCTACAGTCATCAAACTGCTAATGTTAGATCTCTGGGTAGCACTTGCAAGGATCATTTTAAACTGATGAAGTCGCATGTCTGTTCTACTGCATAATTTTTGAGTGCACACAGGGTTGTTAAATCAAAAGTTTTGATTTAACAAAATTAACGTTAAAGGTGCAGTGTTGTACCCGATACTTTTTACCATACGGACTCTGAGAGACGAGGCAGTCCAAGTAACTACAAAACAGTGCTGATTTATTCCATGAACACAGGTAAAAATTAACATTACACGCTCAGGTATCTTGCACCTCCAAACTGCTCGCAGGCTGATGTAAGATGAAAAACCATGAACCCAACAGGCCTATACATTATATCCCCTCGGTTGGGCTAGCCCAATGCTACACAGAAACATCAAA
>NW_018128006.1:3207173-3208778 GCF_001952655.1 Monopterus albus | reverse complement strand
TGTGTGTGTGTGTGTGTGTGTGTTGATTAAGTGGTGTGTATCTAAAAACATTCTGACAGGACATTCAGTGACATGTCCTGACATTAGGCATAAGAAGATATTATGATTATGATTAAACACGTCATACAGTAATCAACTCTCTATCTAGTTATCCTTGACCATAAACAACCTGGAGTAACTCATGAAAATGAGTAAGCA
The DNA here is from genome assembly GCF_001952655.1 of Monopterus albus. Lineage (NCBI taxonomy): Eukaryota > Metazoa > Chordata > Actinopteri > Synbranchiformes > Synbranchidae > Monopterus > Monopterus albus. Next base: position 3,208,580 of record NW_018128006.1, on the reverse strand, counting down.
TTTAACAACCTGAGCTAGACATCCTGTCTACACTAAAAACATTTCTAATACAACAAGTACCTAACCAATATCTATCTGACTAAAAATACCTAACATGCAGTATGTGACTTTTTTCAAATATATTTATTGTAGAAATCAGCCCCAACACTTAATGTCTTAATGTGAAGACTGTGCTGTCAAAGCCTCCAGACACCCAGACTCGGTGAACAGCACTGGCAGCAGTGCAGAGATATAAGCTTCTAAAGGGTTTTGAGCATGATTGTCCTTTCTAACCAATCAGAGATTTTCAGTTATTTCTGCTTGATCAGTAAGTTTTGTTGCATTCCCATGTCTTGTAGTTCCATAATGACAGATGTCTGAAGAGCGTAGAAGGTCCTAGTAGAGCATAGTGGAGCGGGGAGAGGGAGCGCTGGGCAGAGCAGAGTGGGTTGATTTGGAGTGTCATGCTAGTGATACCTTAAGTTACATACTGTAGCTTTAAATAACCACAACATCTAAATCCAAACAGAGCTCTCAGGCTTTGTAATTATCAATAACCAACACAAAAATAACTGTTGTTTGTTAATGTAGCCACTATCTTTATCATTTTTACCACATGCTCCTTAAAAATTTAGTAAAAACCATACTGTAGAGTTTACGATTACTCCCATTTTTACATGACCAGCTTTGTCCTGTGAAAGGAGTGTGTATTCTCTGATATTTGAAGATCAGAATTGTGTTTGTAATGTGTCAACCTCCAGATTACCCCACCGCCACCGCCGCCTTACCGGTACCAAAAACACAATCTCCCACTGGCTTCTTGCATATGAACATAAATCCAGCTGTTTATCGGAGGAGGCTGTAATTGTGCTGTGCGTCACCTAGGCAACGACTGCCGCCAACTTTTACAATTAAAGCCCCTGAAAAATTGTAGTCCATGAATCTCAAAAAATTAATGTACTTCATCAGAAGCATGGGTGCAGTTTTATCAAACCGAACAATTAACCCAACTATTGTCATTTTGATTGATTCTCAGTGGGGACAACAGCACAGAGAAAAAAAATGCTGTAAGAGCCTTTAAAAAAACTTGATGGAGTTATTAACAACGGAAAATAGCTTTACAACTGCTCAGTTCAAGAGTTTATGATTTCTAGTAAGTGACCATAAATGATGGACCATAAATGTATCAGCTACAAGGGCTTTATTATCTGCTATCTCTCCCCAGTGTACAGACTGAGATGAGCAAGAAAGCATTCATACACTACCGAACACATGGAATGCTTTACAAAAGGAAGTCAAACTAACTGCTGTGGTTTCACTGACTAAGTTTAAAGGGATTGTAAACTCACTGGTGCATGACACCTTCTCCTCCTGCTCCGCTGAGCCAATATTCATTCTAGAGATACACTGTAAAAAAAAAAAAAAAAA
>NW_018128006.1:3205455-3205846 GCF_001952655.1 Monopterus albus | reverse complement strand
TTATTATTATGATATGTGTAACCGTAATTGTAATCATAATATTTTCTTATGTGTAATGTCATGACATGTCACTAGATGTCATGTCAGAATGTTCTTAGATACACACCACTAATCACACTAATCAACATTCACACACATTGATTTTCTTCATGTTTTGACTATTGTTATGGGCAGCTCCAAAGCTGGCATATCAGGTGGCACCATGGTTTGACGTCCCTGTCTAGTATGGAGCTAGCTCAACCAAGTGATAAAATGTATAGGCATTATGGTTCAGGGTCTTTCATTCTTCATCTGCCTGCGCGCAGGATTGGAGGTGGAAGATATCTGGACGTGTAATGTTAATTTTACCTGTGATTCTTTGAATAAACCAGCACGGTTATTTTTTATATAT
>NW_018128006.1:3200650-3201433 GCF_001952655.1 Monopterus albus | reverse complement strand
TGTATACATCATATGAATTATGATTATAGGTAGAATTTGTTCTTACAATTATTCTAAATTTTCCTACTGGAACAGCACCCGAAATTTAGTCCTCCTTTGACTGTGGCTCAGGCGATTTAGAGGTCAAATCAGCCCTGACCTGACTTACTGTGCGAACAGTGGGATCCTCTGCTGGTGTGCAGTGTGTTTTGTGGATCCAGTTACTTAACTTGTTATCAGTGAGCCACAGTTTAACACAGTGTGTGGTGCTTTCTGCTACCTTGTAGGGTCCTTGCCACCGGGGCTCGAACCAGTGAAGTTTGTGCGCCTTGCGGTAGACCCAGCTGTCCACTTCCAATGAGGTAGGCTCCTCAGCATGGTCTCTGCGCAGGATTTCGACCACCTGTTCAGAGAGACTCATCACGGTGCTGTTCAGCCGTTTGTATATTCACTTATGTCAGCATGCTGCAAAAGAAGAGGTGTTGAATCCCTGGGCGTGACAGGCATGTTCCTCCCTGTCAGTATTTCATGTGGGCTCACATTTAGTGATTTAGTTGGAGTGGACCTGAGGTTGAACAATACAATTGGTAGAGCTTCAACCCAGTTGAGTTTTTTGTCTGCGCAGACTTTTGCAAGGCCTTCTTTAATGGTTCTGTTTGCTCTTTCAACCAGCCCTTGCGAGGCTGCATGATAAACAGCTCCAAACTTATGCTTGATCCCAAACACCTGCTCAACCAGGCATAAGTCTTCATTTGAGAAGTGTGTGCCATTATCAGATCTGATTATTTCTGGTATACCAAACCG
>NW_018128006.1:3191240-3197669 GCF_001952655.1 Monopterus albus | reverse complement strand
AATACTGCTTGCAAACCAATGATGGTAATATGATGTTATGGGGTAGGACTAGATAAGTCTAACTTCTTCCTACTCCGTTCAAGCATGTACTAGGTATAAGCAAATTGATAATGCATTTGTGGATATGTGTGAAATTATGTGTGTTGACATATGAACTGTCTTTACATGTTTGAAAGAATAATTCAAATCAAATCTGTATAAGGACGTGCACTGCTCCAGATATAGTTATGATGTAATTCCTGGCTGCAGCCATAGCGGGACTATCAGTCTTTATCACACCGCACCCCGACCAACCCCAGCACACAACTCCTCTGAAACAATGTTCTGTGAACCACCAATGAATTACAGACTCCATCTGTGGATGGTACACTGCACTATCAGGAAGTGTGGGTGGGTGGGGAACATAAATAAAAGGTAATTTAAAGGTTCACTGGATCAGTTTTCCCTTGTCACTAACATTTTCCTTTCTCTGAAATCTAATCAGCTCTTCTTTATCCATATACCATACACCTATTAATCAGAGTGGCTGTATCCATGGCTGTACAGTATCCAAGGGGTCTTTAGGATGTAAGAATCACTTGCTTTATCTTGAGACAGGCAAAGCACCTGTGTTTTGGTGAAAGGAGAGAAAACATGGCTGTGCTCCAAACAAAAGGGGGGGCTTCAGTCAGGATTGAAAGACTGAGGCTTTTGCCACTATATAATAGACAAACCAGGCTCAAGGCCAGGCATGCAATATTTGTACCTCTTGAACAAACAATGAGTGAGCCTCTTTCTCTGCAGTCTCTGGCACGGTGGAGAACAGAGTCCTGCTCTGGCGCCGTACGGTGGAGACCTGAGGAGAGAGACGGAAAACAGACAAGAAAAACAGACTGATAGCAGAGACTGACATGGCAGATTGATCCTGTCATTGTTTCTAAACAACAGAGCAAATTCACTCACATAGAAAACCCAGCTCTAGCTTTCAGGCTACAGTATGTTTAGTTTGTCTTTTACTGCTCCCTGTGATTATATGAATGTTCATTGATCCCCATAGGGTAGTTTTCTTTCAAGCACCTTGCTATGCCTCTCAGAGTCAAATCAGATGACATTTTAAAGAAGAGCTTGATATTTTGGGAAACATGTTTATTTGCTTTCTTACCGAGTTAGATGACAAGACTGATACTACTCTCATGTGAGAGCCAGGGGACTGTTAGTTTAACTTAGCATAAAGCCTGGAAGCAGAGGGAAACAGCTAGCCTGACTGGACAAGAATGCTGAGTTATGGGTTGTTTGCAGCCTTAATGTTCACAAGATCATCCACAAACAAGACAATTACAAGAATAGATCCAAAACTTCCTAGGGAACAAGTAAACTATATCAAGTAGCTTAAAAAGATATAAAGCACAATTTCCTATTTTGTTTAATTAAATTGTATCATCTATATTTGGAACAAAATCTAGGATTTTTAACAGTAAGTGTCCTTGTAGAGTGTCACTTCATAAGGAAAAAGTACCCTAAAGTGGATTCAACCTGTTGTTGAAACCATCCCTGGGTTCACTGAAAAGACATGTGACCAGTCACATGAATTTGAAACAAGCTCCGAAACAGAAAAAAACTTTAAAAAATCAACTGGACTTAGATTTCTAGGTTGAAGACGTTTCACCTCTCATCCAAGAGTCTTCATCAGTTTTGACTGACTGGTGCTGAGCTGGAGATATTTCCTTGCAGCAGACAAAGGCAGGTGTACAGTAGTCCTAAACTCAGCTGACTATCAGACCAGAGTTTCCGACCTCCTCAGTGACACCACCACCTATGAAGCACTGAAGAGGGACCCCACCAGTGGCTACAAGAAGAAGGTTATAGACTGTTTACAGAAGCTGGAAAAGGAGGGAGTTATAGACCAGCGACTATACTACAGATTATACCCCGGGGAGGCCATCCCTTGCATATATGGCCTACCCAAAATACACAAAGAAGTAGCCCCACTCAGACCCATTGTCAGCAGCATCAACTCCATGACTTACAACATAGCCAAGCACATGGCCACCATTCTGGCTCCTTTGGTGGGAAACACACAGCACCACATAATAAACTCCCAGGACTTCGCAAGGAAAGTCCAACAACTGCAGCTGGAGCAGGACGAGAACATGGTCTCATATGATGTCACATCCTTGTTCACTTGCATCCCCACCACAGAGGCGGTCAGGGCAGTGAAGAAGAGACTGCTGAAGGATGACACGCTAAACAACAGGACTAGCCTCACCCCAGACCATGTATGCACTCTGCTGGAACTCTGTTTAAACACCACCTACTTCCAGTTTAGGGGGCACTTCTATAGGCAACAACACAGCTGAGCCTCTTGGATGAGAGGTGAAACGTCTTCGACCTAGAAATCTAAGTCCAGTTGATTTTTTTTCTAAGTTTTTTTCAGTTTACTATGACCTGGATGACTAAGAATCTGCATCTTCTAAAAATGCAACAATTTTCCTATAATTTTAAATACTCCTCCACATTTTAATTTCAAAAGAAATCATGGGCATTTAAAGGTTTTTCATGTTTCATTCTACTTCTGTGGACTCTAGAAGCCACAAATAGACCTGCACTCTGAGAGCCAAGTTCTCTGTTGAGATGATAAAGCACTATGAGGTCTTTAAGATATGACAGAGCCTTGCCATTAAGGGCTTTGTATGTTAGGAGAATGATTTTAAAATTTATTCTTGAGTTTACAGGGAGCCAGTGGAGAAGCTAATATGGGAGAGATATGATCTTTCTTGCTAGTTCCTATCAGTACTCTGGCTGATAGCATTTTGGATTAACTGGAGGCTTTTTAGGGACTTCATGGGACATCCTGCAAATCTTTATAGTAGTTCACAGCTACATGATCTTTCCATTATATATGGATGTTGAAAATACAGGGAGAATCTTTAAAGTAGATGTAACTCTGTAAAATAAGTAGGAAAATTCAGCAAAAGTTTGTATTTTTGTATTTTCATTATTGTTTGTGTTGCTCTGTGTATTTTATTCTGTAACCTATGGTGCCACCATCTTGCCAGCGCCCCCTTGTAAAAAAAAAGGTTTAAACCTCCACAGGACTTTGATGAAATAAAATAAAATAAAATAAAATAAAATGTTTTACCATTCATAGTTAAAGTAAAAGACCTAGCACTATGATGATACCGGTATTTAATATGCTGATATAGCATTTTGTGGGCTGTGAAAACACTGTATGCTGAACTAAAGGCCTGCAATCCTAGTTGGCAACAGTGGTCAATATTTAAATCAATCAATCAGCTTCACAGATTGTGTAATGTCCCTTTTTACAGGCACCGTGGCATTTAGGGTTGTGAGATTTAATCCTGCCAGAGCAACAAAATAACTTTTATCATTATGCCCACCTTTAGATTTGCTATCAAGCATTTCATAGCAATACAATCATCTGTTAATGGCAAGCCTATGTGGAAAGAACACTGTGGAAGGCTTATGGGACTGTAGTGATTGTCTCGTCTCTGGTACCCAATTATATGTACAGGTTATTGACCACAGCCACACATGCAACCTACGATCAATATGTGAGAACACGACAGCCACTGCAATTTCATTGATCCTTCACTGCGTTCCACTAAAGGTTACAGAAATGGAGTTTGAGACAAGCCTGTGGTGTACGAGCAATAAAAGGGAGAGGTCGTCGCTGTTTATTTTCATGTTTCTCAAAGTGTCTTTTGTAGAGAGCATCGAGCAACTACACTGTAGATTTGTATTTTGAAGATAATTACTGATGCACAGAGAAAATAGTGTAGCTGAAATCTGAAAAAACAGAAAAAATAAAAAATCAACTGGACTTGGTTTTAGGTTGAAGACGTCTTACGTCTCATCCAAGAGGCTTCGTCAGTTCTGGATGAGAGGTGAAATGTCTTCGACCTAAAACCAAGTCCAGTTGATTTTTTTCCTACATTTACTCAGCTTACTATGACCTGGATGACTGAGAATCTGCACGGACATGTAGCTGAAATGTTTTATTCTTCTTTAGCACCTTACAGTTAATAGTAAAAGTATGGTATAAATGTTGATGGAATACAAACAATGACCAATTCAGAGGTCAAGTGCAACATGTTGCCTCACTGTTCCTTGCTCATGTCGTAGTGAGCACTGTGCTCTTCAACAGCATAATGACTGTTTCTCATTGTACACCACATGGCTGGAAACCTGCCTGTGATGTGAACCATGGTGCTTGTCACTGGGCATCAGAAAATGGCCCACTCACTGGAAACAAAGAAGACACAGATGCTGCATCCACACAGTACATGCCCTCCTCTGGCTGATGCATATTCAGTACATGCAGATTGTGGACAAGCTCTAATGTATTCTGGCACACCAGTCTAGAAATAAAAGGAGCATGTACATACAGTTCTGTCACAGCATAAAAGCTTTTTGCTGTATCTGAGAGCCAAGATGTGTATTTCTATCATCTGCCATAAGAGCTGCTGCATTTTGGTGACTATTGTTGCAGTTTTGATGGATGCATCAATAGCTAAAAGAACAATTATGACCCAGAGGACAAGAGCTTCAGTGATTCTGGTGGAAGTGAGTGTAGTTGTGGCACTTAGGTTCAAGCTTGTTTCTGTTATACAGCCATGTTGTTTGTGGCATTATTTAGTATCTTGTATTGCTATATGAACATAGGAGGGAGGCTATTGAATATATAACAGGAAACCTATTAATGAAATATGGCAAGATAGCTTCATTTTAAACTAAGCTTACAGTTTACTTGTGCTCCTGAATCACACACAACCAAGAAGAAGGTAAATCCAGTGCTAATCCACAGCTGATGGAGGACAGGATGAGCTGTGTCTGTTTGGCCCATTGTAGACTCAGCTGTTTGAGACCTGAGCAGCTGTTTCAGGGCCAACTCTGCCTTCTACAGCACCGCATAGCCGCCACTCTCCAGCTGAGCCGAGGTCTATTGTCTATGCTATATTTAATACCTCACTGAGTAATTAATAACTTTCTATTAATAACAATGAAAGCTGTAAAATATCCCCTTTCTTCACTGCTCCCTATTGCAGCTTTTGGCTCAGCCCGGCAGCCTTATTCACTGCTGTTATTAAACCAATAGCTGTCACAGAGCTGCTGGGATGAAGACTCCCATTCAGTTTGGTGGACTGTGTTAATTCAACATCATTATAAGAAATGTGTAGCAGTAGCTAAAGAGATTCTCAAAGTTTACCCTTTATGTGGACACACTCTAAAGCAAAGAGCAGCTTAGGTGCATAAATGCCGGACTAAATTCAATTCATGCTGACCGACAGCTAAATTCAGATCTGTAGCACATAGGCAATATAGACATGTACATTAAGGATATGATCAGGCCAAAATTAATACAAAAAAACCCAACCAATTAAATTAAAATAGGCAGTTAAGAGGGTGTGCGCCTCTTGAACTGAGACTGGGAGCTGGTTCCACAGGAGATGAGCTGGATAGCTAATGGCTCTGCCTCCCATTCTACTTCTGTAGACTCTAGGAACCACAAGTAGACCTGCACTCTCTTCCCTTAGGTCTTTACAAGTGCTTAGGTTCATGTGACTTGCTGCACTTCACCTCTAGTGACCCATTTAGGAGCTCTTGAGATGGAGGAGAAGTTATCCTGGCTGAACTTGACTGAATCCTGAGATTCTCTGGCTTCATTTTTACTAGACTGGGTGCATTGTGATCCATAACCCAACATTTCCTGAGGGCTAAATAATGGTGACCAAAAACCACAAAGGCATGGATCATACAATATAGAATTGGCACCCTGTATAAAATGAAACTGAATTTAAAATGGCACCTATTAAAAATGGATCTAATCCAGCAGCTGTATTTTAGTGCAGTATGTCATGGTAGTGACTTACTTTGATATGTCTTCTTATATTTTGAGCAGGAAGATATCATGGAATTTAAATGCCACTGACACTTGCCAAGTGCCAGTACAACATTTTACAAATGTGAATAGCAAGAAATAAGAGTGGGCTGAAGGAGCCATGAAGTGGTGATGCTGCAGTGACAGTTTTTTCTGCCCAGACAGTGACTGGCTGCCCACTGTACTGGCACAATGAAGTCAAATCAGTAAGATGGCCTCTGGCTACGCTGCACTGTTGTTGCCATGGTGAAATGATCTTTGCATTAAAAATAAAAAAAAACATCCACTCTCTTGACTTTGTGCCATTCCCTGTTGCCATGAACAGTTGTTTCAGCTCAGTGGTTCTCAGCTTATTTTGGGTGAATGCCCCCTTAAGTCCCCTTCTTGAACCGCCACCTTATTGTGGTGGAGGGGTTTGAGTACCTGAGTGATCCTAGGAGCTATGTTGTCGGGGGTTATATGTCCCTGGTAGGGTCTCCCAAGGCAAACAGGTCCTGGGTGACGGGTCAGAGTAATATCGGTTCAAAAAGCCCTTTATGAATAGAATTCAA
>NW_018128006.1:3189890-3190445 GCF_001952655.1 Monopterus albus | reverse complement strand
CCCCAAATCATCACAGACTGTGGAAACTTAACACTGGACTTCAAACAACTTGGGCTATGTGTCAGGTCCGCTCGGCGCGACCTGCCTCTCTTTTTCTTTTTTCTCTCCTGCTTTCTTTTTTGTGGGTTCCGCTCCTCAGCTGTGTCATTTTTTGTAATTTGCGACTCACGGGTTATCGCGCACAGCTGAGCCCTGCCAAAACTGCCATTGTTTCCTCCTTTTGGGAGGTGGGCAGCTGTTGACCTCAACTGGGGACATTGTCGGACGGTGGAAGGAATACTTCACGGATCTCCTCAATCCCGGCGCCATGTCTTTCGATGAGGAAGCAGAGGCTGAGGGCTCAGAGGTGGACTCGTCCATCACCCAAGCACTGAGGTAGTCAAGAAGCTTCTCGGTGGCAAGGCACCGAGGGTGGATGAGATCCACCCTGAGTACCTTAAGTCTGTGGATGTTGTTGGGCTGTCTTGGTTGACACGCCTCTGCAACGTCGCATGGCGGTCGGGGACAGTGCCTCTGGACTGGCAGACCCGGGGGGGGGTCCCTCTTTTTAAGAAG
>NW_018128006.1:3180712-3189035 GCF_001952655.1 Monopterus albus | reverse complement strand
TTCTCCGCAGGGCGGCCGGGCGCACCCTTAGAGATAGGGTGAGGAGCTCGGTCACCCGGGAGGAGCTCAGAGTAGAACCGCTGCTCCTCCACATCGAGAGGAGCCAGCTGAGGTGGCTCGGGCATCTGTTTCGGATGCCTCCTGGGCGCCTTCCTAGGGAGGTGTTCCAGGCATGTCCCACCGGGAGGAAGCCCCAGGGAAGACCCAGGACACGCTGGAGGGACTATGTCTCTCTGCTGGCCTGGGAACGCCTCGGCATTGCCCCGGAGGAGCTGGAGGAAGTGTCTGGAGAGAGGGAAGTCTGGGCATCTTTGCTTAGACTGCTGCCCCCGCGATCCGGTCCCGGATAAGCGGAGGAAAATGGATGGATGGATGGATGGCCCCCTTAAGTCAAGTTAAAAGCTCTTAAACGTTCCCCCACCCCCACCACGCCACCCCCTAGCCACCTCACACAAACACAGACTGTATGTTTTTTGGTCACTAAGGTTCTCATTTAATCAGATTACTGTTTGTTACATGTGACGCTTGTTGCCAAATAATGTACATGTTTTTACAATGTCAAACCTTCACTGTAAAAATCACACAGACACACTGAAGATTGCCTTTAAATGTATGGTTCACCCACAAACATACAGTATATATATATATATATATGTATTTCATATAATTAAATATAATTTAATGTAAGGCTTTAACCAATAATTTACTAATGCACTGGCCAAATGTAGCCTATTAAATAATCATGAAATTGATGCCCTTTCACTTTCATCAATTTCATCAATTAATATTTAAAATTATTCAACTGTCCTAGTCCCAGTATCACAACTTACAAGTATATGTGAGTATAAAATGTACATTTGAGTAAATGAACATCTTTATTGAAAAATAACCTTGTTGCCTTTCATGTTTTTTTATCGACTTTGACTATTGACAGTTTGAACGATTGGCTGCTCCCACCAGTTTCTAGTGTCAAGAAACTGTGCATAGAGTATGTAGCCAGTGTTAACTGGTAGCCATCTGGTTAATCTGTTGCCTATTAAAAGCTATGCAGGTTATATTATATTCCGATTTACTTACAGACAAGTGTTAAGGTGGCATATGGAGGCTTGTAGGAAGATACTGCAGCCCATTCCTTCAGGAGAGAGTGCATCTTCAGAGATGGACAGAGCATCTTTAAAAGGAGTGGTGAATGGCTTATCAGCTGTTCCTGATTGCAAAGACAGATTCCCCTACAGCAATGCAATTCCCTGGAATGGACAATACCTCCGCAGGTTCAAGACCGGTCATCTCCTGCTTCTCTTTTGTAACTTCACTGTTTTCTACACAAGACATGGCAAACACATTTCCTTATACAGATAAATATGGGCATGGCAGTATACTAATTGTGCATTGCAGACATGCCTGTCACTTTAGAATGATTCAGATTTACTAACATATGCACCAGGGTAAGAACTAAATTTGGCTGGTGCACATGTTTCATAAATCAGATGGAAACTTTGTGTGGGCACATATTTTTTGCACAACATAAGAACATTTCTATGCACATGCCAGTGAATGAGGACCATTATTTCTAGCCTCATAATACCTTGTGTGATTTATCAGTGTAAGTTCTCATTTCTTTTGCTAAACCTTTGTCTGTGTTTCTTCCCTTTTCTTAGAGATTCTGGGAAATAAATTATGTGTGAACACAGCCTTGTCACATCTTTAATGGGATAATATGATCTTACTTCTGCCTACTGCGAGATGGCAGGTCAATCTTGAGACGTGGCCTCAAATGATGTACAGCCATGTACTGTAATTAATCATCGTATTGATTCTGTTGCATTGAAGCCATGAACAATCTGAAAAGCTTCAAGGCTTATAAGTACTTCCACAGAAATAAGGTCAGGTGTGTTTTATTAGAGGAAGTGAAGCCAAACTTTGTCTCAAAGCAGATCCTTAAACTCCCACATCACTTCAGTTTGTCCCTGCTGTAAGAGGGCATCTGTTGATCTAGTTCTACTGAGCAGAACTATGGTCACATTATCCAGGCTGAAGGAAATGTATTCCTCATGGGAGGAACATAGAACAGAAGCCACAGTCCTAACATGCCTTTTCTCTTTCTTGAAGCAAGTTAGAATAAAAAATGCATACCACTCTGCACAGAAAGTATGATGCTACTGTCAGCAGTAATTTAGATTAGCACAAAGAAAAGAAATGGGGGAACAACTAGTCTGCCTCTATCCAAAGGTAACAAACTCCACCTCCCAGAACCTCTAAAGTTCACTAGTTAATACATTATAAATTTACTTGTTTAAACCATGTAAAAACCAAGAAGTCGTTTGGATACCCCTGAAAAACATGGTTATCATTACTAAGCCTTAGTTAAATATTCTAAATGAATATGCCAGTATTACACTTCATCTAAATAAAACTCTATAGCTTCAGCTATACACATCAGGGTTGATGACGCCATTATCTACATGCTGCATCGCCCTATCTCATCTGGAGTCCCCCGGAAGCATGGTGAGGGTCATGTTCTTTGACTTCTCCAGTGCTTTCAACACAATCCAGCCGTCACTGCTGAGGGGGAAGTTAAAGGGGGCAGGTGTGGACCAACACCTGTCCGCATGGACCCTTAACTACCTGACAAACAGACCTCTGTTTGTCAGGCCGCGTGACTCTGTGTCGGACGTGGTGGTCTGCAGCATGGGGGCGCCCCGGGGGCGGTGCTTTCCCCCTTTCTGTTCACCCTCTACATGTCGAACTTCAAGTACAACCCCCACAGCTGTCACCTACAAAAGTTCTTTGATGACACCGCCATTATTGGATGTGCATTGGGGGGGATGAGCAGGAATACAGGGGAGTTGTTACTGACTTTGTGAAGTGGTGTGAGAAAAATCACCTGGTCCTGAACACCAGTACAGTACCTGGGGGTCCCCTTACCAACAACAAAATGGAATTGGACTGAAAACACTGATGCCCTGTACAAGAAGGGCCAGAGCCACCTCCACTTGTTGAGAAGACTGAGGTCCTCTGGTGTGTGGAGGGCACTCCTTCGGACTTTTTATGGTACTGTAGTGGCATCTGCAGCTTTTTACGCTGCTGTGGGCTGGGCGGGAGGTAGCACGGACAGGGACAGAAAGAGACTAAACAAGCTGGTCAAGAGGGCTGGGTCTGTCCTGGGCTGCCCCCTGGATTCCATTGAGGAGGTAGCAGACAGAAAGATGCTGGTAAAACTAACATCCATCATGCACAACCCCTCCCATCCCCTGCACCACACAGTAGAGGCTCTGAGCAGTTCCTTTAGCGCAAGACTGTTACATCCCCAGTGTAAGAAGGAGCGTTACCGCAGGTCATTCCTCCCCACAGCAATCAGACTGTACAATACATCACTGCAGGGATAAGCCAGGTGAAAGTATGAGGGACTATGTAATAGTCAACTGAGGTGCAATACTCAAATCCTGGGGTAAAATGCATGGTTAATATGCACATATGTAAATTCTGTTCTTGATTATTCAAATATTTCATTCTATTTTTGAGTACTTGGAATTTATTTATCAGGATGTGTGTGTGGTGCTTGTTCTCATGGTGTTATGCTGTCTGTTCTCTATTGCTGCTTGAGGTACTGAAATTTGTTTATCAAGATATGTGTGTGGTGTTTGTTTATCGTGGTTTTATGTTGTTTGTTCTCCATTGCTGCTGAAACACTGAAAGTTCCCCATTGAGGGATCAATAAAGTACCTACCTACCTACCATATACCCATACAAGTAGAAAACACATCTTGTATAACCACACCAAAATGAACTACTGCTGATGAGCAAGAAATGGAAGAATATATCAAAGGATGAACAGGAAAAGGACTTACAGTAAGTGAAAAACCTTCATCAGTAGAAGTGGGTCATCTAAACATTAGATGAACACACAAAGGCTTTGAATTCATGAAATTGTTCAGAGATTTCCTTTAACAAAACAGTTAAAACACAGGCCTGCAATTCTGAAGGAATTTTATACCTCTACTTCAAAACCAGCAACACAGAATAATCTTAGAAGTCTGATAAGGTTGAGTGCAGGAATTAACCACTTGTCTGTCTTCACCTTAACTCACGCCAGGTTCAGCACATGTGGATTACTCTTCCCCTTTCTGATGTTGACCTGAAACCTATGGAAAGTTAACCTGCCCTGACTCTCAGTACAGCTGATATTCATACTGTACTGTATATGGCATCTAGGTTCTGACCTCATCACTCTCCATAAGCAGGATCAATACAGCCGGGGGGTGAGGAGTAATGAAAGTGGTGATTCTTTGTTGGAGCTGTTTGTTGATGCACAACAGTTCGTCCATCCACCCAGTCTACTTTACTTTAAGTGTCCGTTGTATTCTCAGGATAACACCCTCCAAGTTTTATGTTTCATTATTGTAATAGATACTTCCAATTACGGTCATGGAACAGACTCTTTGCTGAGTGTTTTCCCTGATGGCTAACACATAATAGCTTTAGTTTCACCACACCTATTTGGTGCCTAACTGATCTGAAAACATCCACTGATAGAAAAGTGAAGCAAATTGTGCCTGCATTTGTCCAGGTGAAGGCCTTCTCTGAAAGGTCCATGAACTCAGTCTAAAAATCAATTGGCAACCCATTACCAAAGTTTTGGAAGTGGCTTCCACGGAACAGCAATCAAATTGCATTGCAGCTGAGTAGCTACAGTACCAAGCTTACATCTGTTCTTTCTGCCTCTCTGTTCTTGAATTGTGTGCAAAAAATGAGCAAATTTGTATTTTTTTAGCATTTACTTAAATAAAACCTTTCCTTTTCCTCTTGCTGAACTTTTGTAGTAAACTGTTTACACTGTAAACTGTTTATTCTAGGTCTCTGAGTTTGGCTATCTTAATGTAACATTATATTCTCACTTGAAGTTTGAAAGGTTTGTGGCAGAAAAGGTGACCAGAGTAGCTAAAACAAATGTATACAAAGTTACAGTCACTAAAACCTGTTTACACTTCCTTGCATTTAGTGATCTTTTCACAATTGATCTTCAAACCACATTTACAGAAACACTGGGACATTTTCCAGAATTGAATAAAAACCAAAAGTTGTGATTTGTTAATTTGCTTGAACCTTTATTTACTGTAACTTACAAAAGTACAAAGAAAAGTTTTTCAGTGTTTGCACTGACCAACTTAACCCTCCTGTTATGTTTAACTGTAAAGTTAAAATATCTAAAACAGTTAAAAATATTTTATTGGTATGAAACTTCTTCTGCTTGGCTTAACAGGTGTAATCAACATATAAAATGAAAATGGTTCAGTTCACATATTTGCAACCTCCCCTTGCATGTTTATATTCCAAAGATACTGTTCGAACAGAAGAAGTGTCTCATGTTAATTTATCAACATGAAAATGTAAAATAAAATTTTAAAAAATCAGTCATGTAAAAATAATGTATTTTATATGTAGGTCTTTCCAATGTACATTTCAAAAGGTTTTAATATGCATTTTTTATTAAAAAAGGAGTGCATTATCCTCATTGAACCATAATCTGTGAGAGGTAAAGAACACCATTGCACTAAATATTGATTGAAATGGTTAGTAATGGTAAAATGAATCCAGGAACATCACTGCTGTTCCTGAGAAATGAACATAACAGGTGGGTTAATTGCATTTTGTAAATATAAACAAATTTAGATTTTGATGCCAGCAGTACACTCCAAAAAAGGTGGGACAGAGGCCTGTTTACCACTGAGTTACATCGTTTCCTTTTAATTACTCTTTTTAATCATTTGGGAACTGAGGATACTAATTGTTGCAGATTTGCAAGTAGAATTTTGTTCCATTCTTGCTGGATGCAAGACTTGAGATGCTCAACAGTCTGTGGCTGCTGTTGTATGATTCCCCTCTTCATGATGCTCCATACATTTTCAATAGGAAACACATCTGGACTGCAGGCAAGCTATGAAGCCACGCAGTTGTAGTATGTGCACAATGAGGCATGGCATTGTGCTGCTTAAATATCCACAGACTTTCCAGGAAAAAATATTCCCTTGGTGGCAGCATGTCTCTCTAAAATCCCAATTCACACTTCTGCGTCGATGGTACCTTCACACATATGCAAGTCAGCCATGCCCTGGGCACTGATGCAACCCCATACCATCACATATGCTGGCTTTGGCATCTTTCACTGATGACAGTTTGGATGGTCTTTTTCATCTTTGACAAGGATGTCTGCTTCTCCTGAAAACAAACTGACTCATCTGACCACAGAACACGTTTCCACTGTTTTTCTGTCCCTCTGAGGTGAACTTGGTTCTAGAGGACTCGGCGGCCTTTTTGCACAGAAATGATGCATGGCTTCCTCCTTGTATAATTGAGTTTCAGGCTGTATTTCTGGATGCAGCAGTGGACTGTGTTAAGTGACAACGGTTTTCTAAAGTTTTCCTGAGCCGGTAACATAATGGTCTCTCATGCAATGCCTCTCGAGGGCTCAGGGTCATGCACATTCAGCAGCGGGTTTCCCTCTTGGCCTTTACATACTGAGATTTCTTCAGATTCTCTGAATCCTTTCACAGTATTATGTACTGTTGATGGTGAAAGACCCATGTTGTTTGCAATCTTGTGTTGTGAAATGTTCTTTTTAAACTGAATGACAATTCTCTCATGAAGTTTGGCCACAAAGTGATGGGCCACAACCCACCCTTGATTGTAAAGATTGAGCTTTTGATGGATTTTCTTTTTATGCCCACTCATGACATCTGTTACCAATTAACCTGCTAATGTTGGAATCTTCCAGAACAGTGTTAATGGAATATTCTATATACCTTTCAGTCTTAGTTAACCTCTGACCCAACTTTTTTGACCATGTTGCAGGCATGAAATTCCAAATTTGTTTATATTTGCAATTATAAATGCAATTTAGTTGCTCATTGAAAACATTGAAAACCTTTTCTTACTTTTGTCAGTTAAATAAAGGCACGGAGGCCATGGCAGTTGTGGTCCCCTCAGCATAATAACAGGACTGAGTGATGCTGTTTTAGTTGGACAAGATAGAATGTTTGCTAAGTGAAAATGCGAGTGGACAGTCAGGTGGGGATGGGACTTAATTGGTATGTTGCAGCCGTGGTTAACTCAGGGACACCAGGGGACACATATGCCCAGGGATGAAAGGCCTTTCTTCACTATGGGATTACAACACACAAAGGAATAAGGACACTAACAACATTGCATGGCAGAAATTCTTGCAATTCTCTAAAGAGGTACAATGTATCTCCTGTGGAATCCCTCCGAGCCAGGGGATTTGTCCATACTGGTAGTCAGTATTTTGTTTGTAATTATTTAGTTTTTTTGTTTGCTGGCTTTATGATGCATTGAGAAAGCTTTGCCACAGTTTTAACTATGCTACCAGAAGGCTCTAGGGATGGCAACCATGAAATTTGTAGGGACACTGTGGTCCCTAGAGGATTAATCATACTGAGGTTGATGAGCATTTGGCTTTTCCTCAGTGCCACCATGAGGATGACATTTTTGATTCGGAGTGAAATGTCTCAACAACTACTGGATGCATTGCTTTGAATTTTGGTATAGACATTTATGTTCCCCTCATCTAGTGCCATTATAAAGTCAAAATGTCTGCTTGTTCAGTAATTTGGTTTATGACCAAATATCTGCAAAACAAATTCCCATCAACCTAAGCTTTAATTTGTGTCCGGTACTAATTGTGCATGCTACTCTTGTTATTACCTTTCATAGGATATTTGCTTATAATAGCATAGCCAACAGGACATCATAGCATTGTGACAGAAATCGAAAGGAATTCAACTTAAACCATTAATACAAGCGATATTTTACAATTATTATTTGCCATACAGTTTCTGACAAGTCATTCAGCAACAAGTGTAAAAACAGAGCATTGATATGAGTAGTTTAATCATAACATGATTTATAATTTAAATCAGCTTCAAATCATCTACCTAATAAACACCTAGAGAGAGCAGTCCCTCTTGTAGATGTTGTAATTAATTATGTTAAATTGGCGTGGATCTTGACTTGGAGAGCTACGTACATTTGATTCTGAATGGCAACTTCATCATAATCACCAAGCTCATCTTCAAAGTCTTATTGTGTGTGTGTGTGTGTGTGTGTGTGTGTGTGAGAGAGAGAGAGAGAGAGAGTGTGTGTGTGTACTTGTTTAGGGATGCCTGATGAAGTTCACAATCAATATGCAGATTAGGAGCACATCAATTTGTTCTGTCAGTTTATTTATTTAATTATTAGCACAGAACAATCCTGGTGAAATGCTAGAGTGAAGATGTCAATGCTACCGATTTTTGTCTCCTCAGCAGGA
>NW_018128006.1:3174566-3180696 GCF_001952655.1 Monopterus albus | reverse complement strand
GCTTGTGTGATCAGAGTTTATATTACTATCAGACGTAACAGGTGTAATTTGTGTTTGGGAAATAGTCGTGTTCATGTGCATGAATTTTACTGTTTCTAATGAATGATATTTGCTTTAATTTATGCTGGGTTTGTCCATCTTCTATCTGTTGCTGTTGTCTGAGATCAGTCCTCATTTGGCTGGAGCATTGTAAGACAGTCTGGGGCACCTGAAACCTGACTCTGACACCATAAATATCTACAATCCCTGGAACGTGTTTCAGGGCTCGTTTCCAGCTTCCAGGCACATAAATCATGCAGGCCCAGGCCTAACAAGAAAGGGGTTAGAACAAACTGTCTTGACAACCAGCATGATTGCTAGTATGTATCCTTTATCACCAGTGTTTGATAGAAAAAACAAATGTGTGAGTCTTGCTTTCTTTATTAATCTTTTTTATGCATCGAGTTTTTATTGTTTGATGATGGATATTTAATATTTTACCATTTGTTTC
Organism: Monopterus albus; assembly: GCF_001952655.1. Classification (NCBI taxonomy): domain Eukaryota; kingdom Metazoa; phylum Chordata; class Actinopteri; order Synbranchiformes; family Synbranchidae; genus Monopterus; species Monopterus albus. The sequence continues at coordinate 3,180,206 of NW_018128006.1, read as the reverse complement.
TTTGTTTTCTCAGTGAGGTGATATCCAGTGAGGTCACCAAAATAAGTCATACCAGTTATCCTGAGACTGTAATAATAAATTGGCCAAGCTGATACTGTATGTTGGCTGAGATTATCCTATTGTACATTATTGATGAGAACCTTCCTGTGAGTGACACTTTAGTCTCTGACAAGATATTTCAAAACTATGTTCATTACATTATCTGTAGATATTCATGGTTCCCAGAAAGAATATTTGAAATATCTTGTCGTGCCCCTTACATCTCCTTTGCACCATCTTTGGGTTTTTTTGGAGGGGGGGGTGTTTCTTGCACATGAAACGGGTAGATGTCTAATGGACAGCTTACTATAAAATATGAAGAGGACATTCATGCTTCTCTGAAGAAGAACCATGTCCATTTCTAACACTTTGAGTTTCCCTCTTGCTCCAGTCTCAGGACAAACAATCTGTTTTGTACACAAGATATCTAATGATACAAAAGAAAGACTTACTGTATACATTCATGCACCTAAGAGTCAGTTTCTTTTCTTGTAGCAGCACAAATGAATTAATGAACTCAGTAACTTTCACATGCAGTTACCAGTGTTTTAGCCTTTTAAAGCTGTTATACTAATAATACTTTTATGATTCATGGGGTTTAATGTTGCCTTTGCTGTTTTAGTGGGTACAGGTCATTCTTCTTGACCTACAGACAACTCAACATTTTTAGTGCTCTTATGCTTGTTCCATGAATGTGAGCAGAGTTTCTTCACTGCAGCTCTCTCCTTGACAATCTGCCCCAGCTTTGAAAAGCTAATTCAAGGGCAAGTAACCACTTCACTTAAGTGATTCTGTGGGTTTTACCACTCCATGATTTGTCTCATCTCTGATCCACCTTCTTTGCTCCTTCCCCGACTCTCTGTGGCATGAATGGAGCCGATCCCTGCCGGGAAGGTCTGATTCTCTGTTCTCGGGGGTTGGGTTATTAAGGTAGAAACCACCAGCTCAGCAAACATGACCAAAGAGACAGATGAAGCCTGCTTCATACTCAGAGCTTCTCATTACCCTTAAAGCACCAGAATTTACTTCCTGTCAACCTCCTGTGCCTGCTTTGCAGCATAAACTTATTGTAGCAACAGCATTCATAACACCCCGGCCATAAAGCAATTCACATGCACTCATACACCAGCTCCTGTAATCACAACATTCATGCATGTGATGAAGAGTAAATAGGACTCTACAATAATCACTGCTCAACAAATTCCACAGCCTGAGCTCAGCCAGTGTGAAAACAGTCCACAAAGATTTTGTTGCCTGCTTGCACCCAGCTTGTGTGTTTTTCCTTTAGCAGCTTCATTTTCCATTTGGAGGATGTAACAGTAAACATGCCCACTGATGCACAGTAAGTCTTTTAGTAAGCAGAAAGTTTGCATAAAAGCTGAGTCATGTGAAACACTGCGTTGTCTAGGTGCTAAGTATTCCATTAGCAAAAGCTAATTCACTGATGTTCAGATTTTTTTTTTTTTAGCTCAGCCCCACTCGACACCAGAAGAAAAACTGAATCAGAAGTTGTCTGAGATTTGATATAAAATGATAGAGTACTACCTGGAGACCAGGACTTTTCCCAGTGATGGCAAAGAATGTCTGGCACTTTTTATACTGCTGAGAAGGAAACAAAATTTGTCTCATTTTATACATTGTTAAAAACACGTTAACACTTTCTCGTTCAAGGTTAACATGTTATGACACTGTCATTGGTCCTTCCTTTAAAAATTAGAGAGAAGGTCAGGCTTTCTTCTTCAGCCCCTCTGCAGATATTTCCATCACTCAGCTACAAAAATCATTTCCAATGAGGTCATGTCATCTACCACTCCTGGCAGAGCTGTCAAACCACCTCTGAGATTTGCACTTTATAAAATCCCCTTCAGAAGCTTCTGCATCTCCATTATAGGAATCTAAAATGTCAGTAAGTCTGACAGCAAAACTCTGCAGTAGAAACAGATGCAAAGTGGGCAGAGGCCAGGCCGAGGACAGGAGATCTATGGAGAAATAAATTAAGGCCACAATTAAATTATAATGACTTTTTTATCTTGTTGTTCTTACAGAATACAAAGTATGTTTGTGACCATTGAAAAAGGCCTTTTACGGCACAGTTACTCAGCTGAGGTCAAAAATGAGACACTGCATTTGGTACTTTTCAGAGCAGGAGGTGACCAGAGGTGTTTCCTTATGGAATAACTATTAGAAGTACCAGCATGTTTTTAACATTGATTCGCTTCCTACATTGCCTCTTGCTCCAGTCTCCTTTTTTAGCTATCAGTAGGTTAAATTATGGAAGGCGGCATGCTTGTCCTTATAGCTTTAAAACTTTCACATCACTATTGACCATGAATTATTTGATCTTTGTAAGTTTTTGCCTAGCTTTAGTTAGTAAAACTTTGGTCTAGTCTTTGTCACACTTTTTTTTTTCTCAAATATTTTCATTAACTTTTTGAACAAAGAAACAGATACCAAAATGTGACGATAGGCATCTAACATTGACAAGAGCAGCAGGTCAATTAACCCAATTAGTATTCATTCCTGGAGTAAGATGTAAAACAGCCGGAAGTCAGGTCTTGACCAAGGAGGTAGAAAGGGGTGACCACTGAGCCAAGCTGCGTTTTGTGTGATCGAGCAAGGTGAGGAGATTTTTCTTGAAAAGGTTCTTATGCCTCCTCGTAACTGTGATACCAAGGTATGTGAATTTATCCTCCACAGTCCTAAAAGGAAAATTGGAATAGTCTGATACTGACATCCCCTTGTTGACAGGAAAAAGCTCAGATTTATTTAAGTTTAATTTATATCCTGAGACCTGGCTAAAATCATTCAACAGGGACAGCATGGCTGGTAGGGAGGTATCCGGACGTGAGAAAAAGCTCAAAAGGTCATCTGCATATAGAGCCACTTTGTGCTCCGTACCATTCCTCCAGATGCCATGAATATTTTCGCAGCTGCGGATTGCTATCGCCAGTGGTTCAGAGGCCAGGTCAAACAGTAGGGGGCTTAGAGGGCATCCTTGCCGTGTTCCCCGATGGAGATTGAAAGGCTGCGATAACTGAGAGTTGGTAAACGAATGCGTTCTCCGCATCTAGAGAGAGGACACATTCAGGAATCTCACCTGGGGGGAGATACAGAATATTGAGTAAACGACGCATATTAAAATAGGAATATCGATTTTTAATGAAACTTGTTTGGTCTTCAGATATGACCGACGGTAAGACATTCTCCAATCTTCGAGAATTCCGCGGGGAACCCGTCAAGTCCCGGGGATTTCCCTGACTGCAATGCGGAAATGGCAGCTTCTAGCTCTTCTTTCGTTATGGGTTCATCCAATCTCATTTTACTGGCAGGAGAAAGGGTGGGGATATTTAGCTGATCCAAGAATTTATCCATTAATACAGGGTCATTCGAAGATTCTGAGGTGTAGAGTTGAGAATAGTAATGCCTGAATGCGTCGTTAATCTTTGCATGATCTGAAGTGATGCTGCCATCTTCCATTTTAATGTTCGTAATATGCCCCTTTGTTTTAAGACCTCTCAGCTGGTTAGCTAATAGTTTCCCTGATCTCTCGCCATGGATATAAAGCACACTCCTATTACGTAACAGTTGACGTTCAATAGGATATGTGGAGGCCAGATCAAATTTAGTTTGAAGCTCCACTCGTGTTTTATATAGGTCGGGAGTCTTGACCTGGGCGTATTGTATGTCTATTTCCTTAATTTGGTTGGCCAGTTCAAGTCTTTCTTTGTGGGCCTTTTTTTTTTCATATTCACGGTGTAAGAGATAATGTGCCCCATGAGGTACGCCTTAAGAGTGTCCCAGACTACTGCACTAGATATATCCGGGGACGTATTTGTCTGAAAGAAGAATGATATATGCTCTTCCATAAATTTCACAAAGTCATCGTCTGACAGAAGGGTCAGATTAGTAAGAACTAAGTCAGAAGAGTTTTTCATAACCAGGAAAGATAGTTTAATAACATATAAGAAAGCCCTTCATAGTGCCAGAACCTCATTTTATTCATCACTGATTGAGGAAAATAAGAACAACCCCAGGTTTCTTTTCAGCACTGTAGCCAGGCTGACAAAGAGCCACAGTGCTGTTGAGCTTAACATTCCCTTAGATCTCAGCAGCAATGACTTCATGAGCTTCTTTACAAATAAAATCACAACTATTAGAGAAACAATTGGTCGGACCACTCCCACAGCTCTCGCAGATGTGCCATCTACTACAATGGCTTTAGAAACATCTGTAAGACCTCATTTATACTTGGACTACTTCTCCCCTATAGATCTCTCTGAGTTGACCTCAACAATTGCTTCATCTAACCCTGATAAGCACAGGACCGCACCCGCGACAACAATTCATTGTCAATGAAAAAATAATCTATCCTGGTGAAAGTGTGGTGAACATGCAAGAAAAAGGAATACTCTCTCTTATTTGGATAGAGAAATCGCCATGCATCGAAAATACCAAAATTTGATAGAAAAGATTGGATAAATGCGGCAGACCTACTACCGGAGTCTGGATTAGGAGAGGAGCGGTCCAATACAGGATCTAACCAACAGTTGAAGTCTCCCCCAAGTACAAGTGAATATGTGCTCAGATCTGGAATGGAGGAAAAAAGGCGCTCAAAAAAGCCCACATCATCTACATTTGGAGCATAAACATTAGCGAGCACCATTTTTGTATTATATAACTTCCCCGATACAATGACGAAACGGCCGTTGCTGTCAGACACAATGTCATGATGTACAAAAGGGATGTTTTGGTTGACAAGAATTGACACCCCCCTGGCTTTGGCCTGAATAGAGGAGTGATACTGCTGCCTCGCCCACCGTGACATCAGATGGGCGTTATCAGAGCCACGAAGGTGAGTCTCTTGTAAAAAAATAAAGGCTGCTTTAAACTGTCTTAAATGGGAAAACACCCTCCTCCTCTTAACCGGATGATTTAGACCTTTAACATTCCAGCTGACACAGTTTAACAAACTATCCACAATCCTCAATTAAAGATACAGAGTGGTAAGTACATATGGTAACAAAACTCCAGGAGCATAAAAAACATAACAAATCGAGATTGAGCTGTACAAGGTGTGTAAAGACTGATAAACCAAAACTAACCCCGTACGATTCACCCCGCCCACCCCACAACAAGACAGCTGCCAAGAAACGTGGCAGCAAGCTCTCTGAAACCTCCATTAACCCCATAAACCAATCTTCCTGTCACTTACACCTACTATCCTCTACTCTCAAGTGAAAGTTCACTCGACACTCCCCAGTGCCCAAACGGGCAATTATAAATGGGCAATTATAAATGTGCAGAAAGATAACATTCCTCCAACCTGACTTGCGAGCTATTGGCACTGTAAGATCGCATGGCAAGATAAGAACTATATAGACTGCCTCAGCGGTAAACATAAACACCAGTAGGTTCTCCTCACACCCGAAGGTAACAGTTCGCTGACAGGGGGACATACTCACACGCCCACAGCAACAGTCAGTGTAGAGTTAATGATTCACACACAGCCGGGCGCTGTAGTTATATAGCCATTTAGACATTTATGGTGGCAAAGGTGGAGAAGGGAGGCTGTCGATATTATTCCGCGCCCCATCCGACGAG
>NW_018128006.1:3155838-3174314 GCF_001952655.1 Monopterus albus | reverse complement strand
GGACGGGACGTGGCCTCTGTCCAGGGGCCGGCTTGGCTGTTATCGAACGATGGGCCCCATCAATCTCGGGTGGGGATGGAAGCATCTCTTTCCCGAAAACGTCCCACAACAGGCTTGAGAAAAACTCTGTAGGTCTCCCACCTTCAGTAGATTTCGCCAATCCCAGAATGCGAATATTTTGTCTCCTGCTGCGGCCCTCTAGGTCCACGACTTTAGCTTGGAGTTGCTCTCTCGTAGGCCGGAGCAAATGTTTTCCAGCTCCGCGACACGCTGACTCAGATCTGAGGCAAGTTCAAGGGATGAGAGACGTTGGCCATGTTCGTCGACAGTGGAGCAGATCTGGTCGAATTTACTTTCCAGCTGGTTGAAAGAAGTTTTAAAGTCAGTAGCTAGCGCCGATCTGTGCTGTTCAAGTAGCTCAGACATAGCCTCCATGGATAAGCCGGCGGTTTGGTCGTCTTTTTTCCCTGATTTACTACGGTGCGAGGTCATTATAAAGTAAGCAAAGGTTGGGGAAAAAAAAAGTGCAAAGGTAGCTACTCCGTCTGCAAGGTATGGCTATAAATGAATGAGAGAAGAGTGAAGCACACAGGAGCTCTCACGCGTCACGTCTGCTCCATACCACCATCGACCGGAAGCCCCACACATTTTTAAAATTGTACATCTTCCTATGTTTATAATCTTTGTTTTGTGGAGTTAACATTATAACAAGTATCATTCACATTCATCGCACGGTTAGTGGAAAGCGCGCTGAGCAATTGTTCATGCATGCAGTGTCTATGCCACTTTGCTCTGCAGTAATACAATAGAGTCTCTGCAGTAAAATCCAGTAATCTTTTACTGTTTGAACAAAACTGTCGTTCCCGCTCACCCAACATTATTGCAGTTCCATTTTCTTTCCAGCGCTGCCAATCATTCAGAAGCAGGATCCACTCACTTGTTCACTAAAATATTGCTTATTGTTTGGGATTAGTTTGAGAAGAGCTCAGAATAAACTTTTGCACGGAAAGTGGTGAAAGCCATTCAGAGTCAGACATTTTGTAACTGATTCCAGAGGATCTGTTACACAACTGTCTGAAAGTTTTAACAACACAATAAAGATGCATTGTAATCAGTCCATAAATCAAGATTTGATAGTCGGCAAGCAAGTTCATGCAGTTTGCAGTAAACACTTGCTCTTTGACTTTTTTGTAAGAATGAATTAGCGGCAGTAAATACTAAATGTTGCTTATGGTATCAACACCACGGAGAATTATTAGCCAACTTCACATCCCTCTCAACTGTACAGGGTTTGTTAGCCAGTTTATGCTAATTGTTTTGGTTTTCCATCAGGCAATGTTGTCTTAGAATCAGAATCAGTTTATTGGCCAGGTGTGTTGGACACACGAGGAATTTGACTCAGGTGCATCGGCTCTCAATGTGCAACCAGTAAGCCAGCACAAGGCTGTGTAATATAACAGCAGTATTAACATCAACAGTGCAAACAATGCAGAAAAAGCAGTATAAACAGACAGTAAACAATGCAGACAAGGAATGGTTTGCAGCAGTAGCAGGCACTTGTTCTCAGTGATGAAGCTGTGATCAATTGTGAAAGATGGATGCTAGAAAAGAAAGCATTCAATTTGCCTCAGGTGGAGTCCGCAGAAGTTATACATTTCTAATTCCATACCCAAGACCATGTTTTGGAGTGTCACAGCAAAGGATCTAAGTACTTGTGTACAGTAAATGAGAGATTTCAGTTTTTGATTTTTAATGAATTTGCATATTTACACGTAGTCACAGGTGACTGGGTGTAGAATGATGGACAGATTCTCTCTACTTATTCTTTCAATTCTGTCCTTTGATTTTCAGCACCAACAATTCCTTCCGTGCACTCAGTTTTTAATCATCTGGAAAACAAAACACTGAGATTTAACAAGCAGTCAGTTCACAGCTTGAAGGTATTGACTGACAGTCTGGCTCATAGTCCCGTATTTATCACCAGTTGCTCGCTGCCTCAAGTCCAGTCCCTCCAGAGAATGCCTCTCGTCCCTCCCAACAGAATTCCCAGGAAGGAACTCCTTACCTCCCAGATGATGGGTGGGGCCAGGTGATGGAACGTTCTTCTCACACATCATTATGCAATCACAAAAAAGAGAAGCCCATTTTCCCAGCACATACTTATTAGTTTGGGTAATTTTTAAATTTTGAATTTATCCACCATTGAGTCCGGAAAGACGGCTTTTCATATCACACACTGATAGTGTCTTGTTCATTTAGTTTTTATTTAGCTGCTTGTGGGGCCCACTCTCCAACTCACTCGCCAAAATCTTGAAGAATAGTTCTTCTGTACATTCATCCCACATGGAAACAGCATGCATAAACAAATATGTCAGTTCTCATTATGCTTCTCCTGGTTTGAGCACTGTCCATTTTATACTCGCAGAACAATGCGCCCCCCCCTCCCCCACCCCCACCCTTTGTGAGCATCCTGAAAAGCACAATATGGAATCAAAAGTCCAATGACATTGTTTTCACTGAAACTCTGTGAAGAAATTACATTAACAGTAACATGCAAATAAGCCTATAGCATGGAGCAAATTTGTTTCTTTTGTATAATTAGTGAGTTGAATGGTACAGAAGAGAAAGGTCAGGGTTGGCTGACAGATCGCTTTTCATCTTGAAACTCCTTTCAGTACTTTCATGACCACTGTCACCTCTGCATGACCCCAGTACTGTAAAGGTTGAGTAATTATGCTGAAAGCCCACATAAGGAGCTTCCACTGTAATTGTAGCCCAGTTTCTTTTCTCACTTTGCTGTGCTTTCAGCTTCTGGCAAAATGGCACCACTGAGCAGAATGTCATACATGATGTTCTATGTAACAGTGTGAACACAGACTAATTAAGCATTTATTGCATTGCTGCAGACTGGCAATTACTCACTTTGCTCTGCTTGCAGTCTTTTTCTTTTAAATTTTTTGCACATGGAGTTAAAGCAATTGTTTTTGTCACTCTGGGATAAATTACACATTTTAACATGGGAAATGAGTCTCTTGGTTATATAAATGTTTTGCAGTGTGTTCAAAATGTCAACATTTGTTTGTTTTGTAATGGGCCAGAGCAGGAGCAGTTTAATCCATTGCAAACTGAATATGGCATCTTACCACATAGTGTATTTTGTATGAACTCTCAACTATTTTGCATTTAAGTGAACCTCCGATAATACCACAGTGGATGTTTAAAAACAATGTAAACATGCTGTGAAATTATATTACTGTGCGTTTTCCAATTTTGTAACTAGGCTGCTTTCTGTGCAGTCCTGTGAAATTTCAGTGTTACTTTCAAATACCGTTGGATAGCGCAAATGTATTTAATGACATAGCATATCAAACAACCAGTGTGGCCCTATGCTACAGTCAGCTGGAATGGGAAGTTTTACTTAAAATTTATCAACAGTGGAATGAAGCTTGAGGAAGAAAGTGCATACTTAGATCATGTTTTAAAGTGACTTATCTATAGCCGTGTTTACAACTCAAGCACCTTAAGTCATGGCTGAATTACCCCTTTGTACCATTTATTTTACAGTCTCATACTTAATGGATTTGCAGCAATACATATATACTGTATTACTCCCAAGTAAATATACAGAGCCTAAGAACAACTTCTCCTAATTCTAAGTGGTTTATGTACACTGCCAAACTCCACATTGTCAGTGGAAGCAGTGAAACATTACATGAATAATTCAGTTGCACAAATCTCCTCTTTATTGTACGTGTTACTGTGTAACATATGCATGAATACCTGGAACTCAGCTTCTGTGCCCGTGTTATAGGGTTTTGTGTTTTTCTCAGTGTCAGCTCATCTCTATTTGCATGTCACAGATAGATATTTAATATTATTGAAGAGAGAACCTAATCTAATTTTGTAGTGTGACAACTCTTCTATGAGTATTGATGTTTATTTATTTGAATGAAAGCTCTGCTGTCTACAATACATCTGGAGTTTTCAGGTACTCAGGCAGTTTATTGCTGCCTTTCCAAGAGATACTGTAGATAAGACAGACAGAGGAAGCTAAAGAAAAGATGATGCAGCAAAGCAAACAGCATCCTGATGTTTAATAATAGTCAGGGACCGAAATCACAGGATTTTACATTTTCCATAATGCAACTTGATGGCATCTTTTTGTTAGACCCTCGTCCCCCCACCTCTCCACTTCCCCCACCTGAAACATCCATGTCATTCAAACTTCACACACACAGTTTCCTTGTGTTTTATGTTCATATTGTCCATACTGAATAATAACCCTAATGAGAGCACTAGATTTTAGAAAGCATTCTTCAGAACTGCAGAAAATATTATACAGGCTTTGTGGTGTGCTGGTCATGACTTAGTACATTTACTCAAGTGCTGTACTTAAGTACAATTGTGAGGTATCTGCATTTTACTTCAGTATTTTTATTTTCTGCTACTTCATACTTTGTCTTCACTGCAAATAGTCAAATAGAGTACTTTTTACTCCACTACATTTATTCTTTAGTTACTTTTCCTAATCAGATTTACTACTACATACATCATAATCATAAGATTTTGTTGCTTTCTGATGGAAAATTCATAAGCTACCCAGCAGCATGTTAAGTCATTCACATTATAAACATAAGCTAGTTAAAATTTGCTCCATCTTTACCCGTCTGCAGCATTAAATATGATCTGCACAGTAATATATCAATATTTGTAGTCCAATAATATGATACACATTCATGTGTAACAACACACATTGCATAATGAGTACTTATACATTTGGCACTTTAAGTATATTGATGCTACTACTTTTGTACTTTCACTTAAGTAGCATTTTATGCAGGACTTTTACTTGTAACAAAGTATTTTTACACTGTGGTATTGCTACTTTTACTTAAGTAAAGGATCTGAGTACTTCTTCCACCACTGGCCATGGCTAGTAAACTGATTTTGATGTAAATGTACTGCAGTGGCCCTTAAGCAAGGTTATGTCAGAGCTGGATCTTTTTTATTACAGCACTGTTCCATGCATACTATAGTGCATATTATATATATTTTACTATGTCCTGCCCTTGTGTGGTAGAGGAGGGCCCAATACCTAAATGGCAACAAAAATGAAAATCTTGATTTATCTAAAGTCCTCTGTATGTGCTCAAGCAGCAAAATATGTCCTTGTTACTGGGCTGGCAAAGCGTCACCACACAGCTGGTTCCAGTGATCCTACTGTAGCGTGTTTAAAAAAAAAAAAAAACTTTTGGTGCAAAATGGTGGCTGAGGGTTTGTGTTGTCTTGTTTTTTTATTTTACTCTGATTTTTTTAGTGATAGTTTTTAGTTTAGTTTTAGTTTTTTTAGTTTATTTTTTTTAGTTTTATTTTTCTAAATTTCTTCCCTTTGCAAAATATATATAGCAATTCAGTACACAAAACATTACCGTCAAGGTGCTTGTCACATAACATGTCCCACCTGGTTAAAATACAACAATTTAAGTGAAAAATGCACATAAGTCTGCCAGATACAAGTGAAGGGCCATCACTAGTTTACTCAGTCATTCACATCCTTCCTTCAACAAAAATGTTTTAGCAGATGATTTTTGTGCAGCATCTCACACCGTCACCAAAAGCAGTGTAATGAATTCGCTTGTCACTAGTGTGTCATTCTCTTCCCTGAGGCTGCTGCATCCTACCTCGCAACAGCATCGCTCTTTAATAAGGCGATGGAGTCTTTGGCAGGATCGGTACATTTGGGAAATCCACAGAGGCACTAGTGATTGAGTGCCAATGCTAAAAAACCGATTTGATAGAGAACAATGTCACTGCATTGTTTGATAAAAAGATGATTGTGAATCACTGTTGGTGGGTGGGGGGCATTTGTTCCCAGAAAGTTCAACTCAATATATTTTCCTACCCCCTGTTGGTGCAAAGGGCAACTCTGCAATTTGGATTTGCTTGCATTGTTTCTCCATCACACTGTGGATGAGAGGGTGGGTTAGCAGGGCCTCCTCAAAAGCTGTTTTCATTATCACTACAGCGCATTCTGTAAGTGCAATAGTCATTTAATAATTAACAAACTGCCATTCTAAGGTCTCTTTTCTTTAAAATGTCATTGACAATCAGGATAGAATGGGAAGTGGTCTCTGCATATGAATGAAGGACCTTTGTGAATATACAACAATGACAAAGGGAATTCTTCATTTCTAAGTAAAGGAGGAAATTATTTTGGAAGGATGTTAGAGGATTAATAAATCCACCTTTCTCCATGCTCTCAGGACATCAATACATGATGATTGGTCTGTGCTGCTTTGACCACTAAGACCTGTCAATATGCCATCAGAGAAATGCACACTGCAGCAGCAAGGTGGCAAATAAAAAGACATCTGATGGAACCATCCCTTCTTTACACCGGTGAAATCTAATATCTAGACACATGATTGACAGTCCCCATAAACATTGATAGCACAGTGTGATTCAAAGCTAGCTCAATTCCACTGTAATTGGATAGGAATTGATATTTTTACTTGTTGTTGGTGTAGTTTTGAAAGTTGGTAAATTGCAAAACTTTTAGCAAGGTGGTTTAAATTACAGCTGCACATTTTCAGTTTCAGGTAGAATTGATTAAGGTAATTAAAGACACAACTCCATCAGCGCAGCCAAATCTTGTTTTCTGTTAATATTTATTTAATCCTTACATGCCTGTTATTAGCTTTATTTGGTAAATCATCTAAAAACAACTTATTTGGTAGAAAGCAGTTCTGTGGATCATCCAGAATAACCAGAGCATTGTTCCTGAATGACACATTACTGTAAAACTTTCTAAATGTCATCTCTACATTCTCTAAGGACCATTAAACTGAACTCCATTAATTATCCTTGTATTTGTGCGGGCACAGACGTTTCACAAAACCTTGCTAAGTAAAACAAATAGTATCTTTCTGGCTAGATGCAGCTAGAGGTACAGTATGTAAGAAACTAGGTTGTTATGCTATTGAATTATTCTGCATTAGTTTTGGCTAGTTGTAGGTAGAATGTACTTTATAGCTTTGAAGTACACGTGGACACAACAATGAACACTGTGTTGATTAAATCAAGCAAATGCAAAAGAATGCAAGTGCATTTTGAAATGTTTTAACTGATCATCTTGTAATCGGTGTCACTTCAGATTTACTTTCTGAGTATGAATGATCATACTGTATGCAGTAAAGGACAACAATATGCAAGCACAGCAAAATGGTTTGCCACAAACTATGGCTAACCAAAACACAACGGAAACTCACAGGCTGGAATCGTGAATGAAGCCACTCATGTCAACTTGTCACAGCGTGGCCATATCACACCTACAACACTCCACCTGCAACTCTTCCCTGACCAAATGCAGCCCCATGCATTAAAACACAGCAGGGAGTTGCGTTTTTACCGGATCAGTCTGAATGCCCGCTAATGTGAACATATTGTCACACTCTGTCATAATGGCTTACTGCTGTGATTTTGTTTTGTACTGATATTGCGAGACAGCTTTTGCTTCGACGAGAAACATCATCATGAGTTAATATTGCAAGATCTCGTGACATGAGATCTCATCATACCTCTACTGACCATCATGGGCGTTTATGGAGCATCACAAGTTGTACATTACAGAAAGTAAAGACATTAAAAGACAGGAGATTTCCTCTAGTACATCTTCATTGATTTCAACAACTAATAGTGTAGCTGATCTGGAACTCATAAGGAGAGAGGCAATCGAGTGCAACAGTGACCCCAACCCTGTTGACAAAGGCCATTGAACTGCTGGCAGATTTAAATGCACATTACAGAAACATATTGCCATTATACTTTGCACTTTATTTAGCTATTTGTTTCTGGCAATTTTCTGTCATGGCCAAATATAAATGATTTTTCATTTGTCAGATGTCAATAATAATTCATCACCCTGAGGACAAACCATTCAAAGAATCCAGTTTGCAGCCATCCAACAACGACTTACCAAGCATAGTATCGAAGTCAATACACAGCCACACAGGGGAAAAGTGAAAGAGCAAACAATACAAGTAAAACATTGACATATTAGGTCAGGATTATAGGTTATTTGTATGATGTATGAAAGACAGCAACAGTAGAGGCAGAATGTATTTGGCTACAACAACAGCACCTTGTCATTGTTTGACCAAAACGTAACCAACCATTTTAGTTTTTTTCCACCTGTTAGACTTGATATTGTAGCAGTATTTAATTTTAAGATAATAAAGGTATGCTCTCTTCTGGAATCAGACAAGTTGATATATACTGTATTTACATATGGAGCCCATGATCTGAATCAAAAATAATACAAAAACATTTTTAACAGTACGGTTCAAGGGTAGGTTACGTCATTCAGCTGTGATTTAGTTTTGCTGTTTTGTTTTTACTTGTTAATGAATGAAAGGCATTGATTTGGCATAAAAACTAAAAAGGAAACATCAATACTTCCTCAATTTTTACAACTGTGATTTAGAAGTATTGGCAGCTGCTGTAAAGCATGCATCACCTTTTAAATTAGTATGCAACTGGGGCTTGTGTGCAACCGATATACCACATTACTAGTCCTTCTTTTCAGGAAGTTGGAAAACGTAGCTCACCAAAGTCATTAAGGTTCATCCTCTGACGACCAACATCTGTAGTTGTTGGGATATTTCACTATGGGCCAAAGTAGGAAACTGCACTAGGTGAATTTCTATCAGTAAATATAATGAATGTTTAGAAGAGCAAATCTAAAAACTTCCATGATCTGAAAATAGTTTGGATTACTGTTGCATAGCAATTAGTGATAGTTGCATAACATGTTTGTTTAGATAAAAATGTTGCAGATTCTTAAAGTGCTAAGTGGCATGTCTGGTGTTAGGCTAGACGAGTGACAATGACAGGCTGTGCTGACTCATATTTCTTCTCAGTTCACCAGCTTAATTCTGCAGTGAAACCACTGAAAGCCGGTGCGTCAGACCCTGGTGTCTATCCTGTTTTGTGTCACTGTAGCTGCTGCCTTGAAGTTACATGCAGTTTCTGTCTGTGTCATGAATGTGTGCATGTGTAGCAGGAGGTGGTGATGGAGGGCGTGGGGGGAGGAACATCTGACTCATGAGCCTGATTGAAATGAAGCATCACAACCCCCGCCCAGGAGGTCTTTGTAAGGCCATCTTTTGGCAGGGAGAAGCCGCGATCCGAGGGCTATAGATCATAACAGTGATGATAGTGGTTTTTCTATGATCGCAGAAGGGGGAACAGGGAGGACATTGAAAGCCAGTTTATAAAGGCTTCATTCAAGCTCCTGGCAAAGACCTTCAATAAACCCCCAAGTGCACCTGCCGCTGCTTAGGGGACCCATGGCGAACCAGGGAGGGAGACAAAATCTCTATAAAAGGCTAAGGAAGATGATTGTGGGCCTAGCATGTGCCTGGCGTTGCCAGCAGAAGGGGCTGTCCTTTGGGGTTTCCATTTGAGCAGTAAAGCCAGAGAGGGATGTGGACAGTAATTCAAACAGATAAAGTTATTATGCTACTGAATACTGCTCTCATATGAATGAGAGAAATGTGTTGAAGGGAGCCATGACCTGAAACAGTAATCACTGTCATCCAGAAGCCAGGGACCATATGCACAGAACCAAGAGATATTCATGCGTGGATTACAATTTAAACAAATTATTGGGGATTCTACTTTGAAGATATAGCATTGCAAGCAAGCTACGAGTTGAAGTACTTTATACTGGAGGAAGATGAACTTATAGCATAGCTACGATACCATAGGGAAGAATCTAGTCTGGTTAACAAAAGCTATACTCAAATGTTTTTATCACTGTTTTTTTTTTTTTTTTTATGCTGGTTTACAAAAAAATAAGTGTGACATCAAACATGCACACTTTGATCCTGGAAACAGAATGTCTGAAATGTTCCTGCTTTTCAGCAGCTGGAGGAAGAAGACCATTGGTATTCAGAGTACTCAATAACTGACTGATTACAAAGTGTAAAGTAATGAAGCCACAAAGCAATAAAAGCTCCCTGAGCAAAATGTGCCAGGATCAAACTAGGATGCAAATTAAAACTAAACTCAATTCAATAAACTGAGGGTGCTAACAGCAGTAGATCTGTAGATCTGAATCAAGCATACTTTGCAACTTTGTGTGTATTTGTGCATCTTTGGGCATTTAATGTGATTGTCTAGTGTATAACCATTTGAAATTTTATAGACACTTTTACAGATGTCAGTACAGTTAGCTCCAAGTGTATACATTTTCATGAGTTAATCAACATCTTTGGTAAAAGGTGTTAAATGCTGATCTAGTGCTTTATCAGACAAACATCTTTTGCAGTAATTTTGCTTTGTTTGACTTTCTAATACACACACACCACATGGGCAAAAGTATGTGGCGCCCCAACATCATGCCATCATTTGTGACTTTTGAACATGTTCTTCTAAAATCATGGGTAGTAATAATCTGCTGTAACTGTCTCCACTCCATGATGAGGCTTCCCACTAGATTTTCAAACCTGAACGCAGGGATTTGCTCCTTTTAAATCAGAAGACCTTTACTTAGGTCTGGTACTGATGTGCGATAGTGAGGCCTGACTGGCAAGTCCAAATGTGAGTGGTTGAAGTCAGACTCTGAGCAGACCAGTGACATTGTGGAGTAGTGCCACTGTAATCGCTTTAGGAAGATCTGTTCCCCGCCTTATGGTCGGTAGGATATAAACTTTAGCTGAAAAGTCATAGGAAATACACAATATAAACCTATTAAGTGTGCAGACAGCACATCTCACTAAATACTGGGAGGTGCTTTTTGTGCTAATACAAGACGATGAATTTGGCCCTTATTATTGATAGTATTCTCCCTAATGGCCCCAAAAGAGGTAGAGGGCACCACACTGTAGAAAGCAGTTAAGGACAATGTGTCAGCATTAATCAGTGAACAATGTCAAGCATATCTATTGAATGATCAACCTATCAGCCTATCTGTATTGATAAATTTATCTAATGATCTAACAAACTATTTATCTATCTGGCTGTTATACCTTTGTCTTACATTTTCAAATATTTTCACTAAGACTAAAGCCTCTAGTTTTATTAGCTAATGATTTGAAGACCAAAATTCAAAATATTAAGACCCTTGAACGTGAAGAGCTGTAATTTATGGTAAAAATTAATTATGGCACATAACCTCCCCTAAAACCACAAGGTGTCGTTTTCATCTCATTTTGGGCACTGATTAATCAATTGACATACAACCTGTTACTGTAATTAGTGAGATTTAGAGGTGTTGTAGGCAGATTTTTTTTTAAACTAGCATTTTCAGGCTAGCTGTTTCCCTTCTGCTTGTAGTCATTATAAACTAATTTATCTTACTTACAGTAATTTATCTTGAAGTGTAATTTGCATAAAGCTAGTTGTTCCTAGTACAACTATGATAAAGAAAATGTAGGAACAAACTGTTATTCTTTATAACATAAGCCTCTTTGACATCTTAGTGTAAATACTTCTCTGTGTATTTTCACATGTAAGCTAGCACTTTCACAGAAATGTTACAAGAGAATCGATTCTGTACCGGAAAAAAATGTTCCTTGTGTGTAACATACTTGGCCAATAAAGGTGATTATCCTTATCCTTAAAAGGCTTTTAGTGTAGAGACTAACTCATGTATCTGGAGAAGGTAACACTAATAATCCAACAAAGAGCAGACAGAGCTGCCTATGTTAATGCTGGCTTTCATACAGCAGGTAAATTTCACACTGTGCATATGCAAGTTGTAAAAAGGGCTTTTTTAGCATAACATTATTTTAATGTAACACTAGTAATAGTGGATAGTAAGCTAGTTATTGCGCTGATGATTGCAGCTTACATTAGAGCAGGTAAACACACTGTTTACTTGGAGGGTTAAAACTTTTGCTGTTGTGATTTTGGTTATAGAAAATCTGTTCTCTTAAGTGGCATCATCAGACAAGTTTACAACCTATGGACTCATATTATGGGGCACTGTATAGTCACTTCATTGAAGGTGTTTCCATCAAGGCTGACCTAAATAATCTAGATGATTAATAGGAGGACACAGGTTCAGTATAATCACCCCACACTTCTGACTTCTCTGGGCACCTGGGTTCAAAGCTCTCCCCCTGTGTGTGTGTGTGTGTGTGTGTGTCCAGCTAGCACCCTAAACACATCCACTCAGAACCTTCACCTCTGCCCCTGCTATAATCACACACATGTAGGCCCACCCATCCCTTCTCATCCTTCCCGTTTGCATTCCCTGGCACTTGCTCCTGAAAGTAAAGTGCTATTCTAGGAGCAATGTAACAATCAACATAGCCAAGATCGTTAGCCTCAGTTTTCCCCGCGGGCTAGACACAGAAAATAACTTTCCCTTTTCCCTGGCATCTGCAGATAGGTAAATGAAGACATACACCTCCCAGTTTCAGCAGCCTGCTCAAGGTAACCTCTGCTGTCAGCACACATTTACTAATGCCGCCTGTTGGGTGAAGGGGGAACTGGGAAAAAAGAAAATAATATGCCACTGAGGTAATGCCCCTCACTCTGTTTATTATTAAATAAGCACCTCTGCTCAAGCCCATTTCATTTCCATGAGGAAATTCACTATGGATTCTTCCATACCACAAAAAAATTTTCTCCAACATTAACTAGTTAATTTTTCCACAGATGTCATGATTTTTTTGTTTTGTTTTATAGCTTTTCTCGAGTCAATATAGACTGAATTGAAAAATTATTTCCAATTTTTTGAGTGTTTTGCCACGTCAGCAAGGAGTTGTAAAATATGTACTCGTGTTTTTTTTTTTTTGTTTTTTTTTTATTTATATACTATATACATACTAATGTGTGAATTTCTTCAGCTGTTACCTAGAGCTTCTAACACTGCTCATACCAGGTAAGAATGCTGGATGTAAGCCAGAATAAACTGATCAATGGACGGTTTACATCGGTGCCCTTTAATTACCTTTTAAACACAATTTGCTCTTTCTACTGTTCAGAAGAATCCATATGTGATTTCAGCAGTCAGCCACTCAGTCTGCCTAATAGTGCACTGTATTCTAAGGTGCCTTCTTTTTTTGATGAAACAGTCAAGTAAACAGTGAAGAGTACTGATGTCTTTATTGGTCTGTCTATAGGATGAGCAGTGATTGCATGTAGAGACAGCAAACTGAAGAGCAGATCTCTTCACCCTCTGTGGCCTCTTCTTTCCTAATACTGGATGAACGCACGAGCACAGATGGCTGTGACCAACGATTTTATGGGACCAGAGGTGCAAACAAAAATCTGGGCCTGTATTTTATAAATCTTCTCATCATGGGAGCTCAGTGTTATTTGGCCAAAAACTCTCAGAGTGATGCAGATTTGGTCATACTAATCTGTAGAGTAAAGGACTTTATTAACTCAGGAAATGACTCGTATGCTAAAAATTAGGATAGTCCTATGGGTGTTTTATTCTGTGGGAGGAGAGGTATTTATTATAACAGTGAGAAAGAAAATGTAGCTTTGCAACAGTTGCAACAATTTGGACCTGTAACAACCAAACATTTCTGCAGTAATATAGCAAACAACTTCTCAGTCAGTGCCCAGATTCCTAACAGTAATTCATCCCCCATTCAGTGTGAATCATAAAGAAAGCAAGCTGCATTTATATAGTCCAAGGAGCATGGGGGTATATTTTTTGCTATGTATGTTTGTTGTGTATAGTAAAAAACAGTTTATGACCTGGTTTCAGTAAAGCACTGCACAAAATCTTTTTCACAGAAGACATTTTGACATGTCACAGTAGGAGAAGCACAGGCACAAATAATACAGTAATGATGGCTGAACTGCACTTAGCTGCTGAAGTTTCAGGGTCCAGTTAGTGTGCATACCATCATTGATATATTGCAGTCGCAGCATCTATGAGTTTTCTAATAAAATAAGTCAGTTTTTCTTAATGCCAATATGGGAAGAACAGGAAAGACAGTGGTAGGAAAAATATTTTCTTTAAATTAATCATCAGAGAGCAGAACTTTAAGTTGATAATTTTCTCTATTTCCTTTCTATTTCCTTCTTTGGTATGGCATCCGCATGCAGTTTATTTTTATTCTAGCTCCCGACAGAGGCTTTATATGGTAATGTTCAGACATTCACAACATTCACTGGCAAGATTTCTCCTTGGGGAAGCTTACAGTAACCATCACTACTAGATTTAATAACTTTAGGTATTATACACAAGGCAGCATGCTGGAGGCTCTAACTGTAGGCTTTATCTCCAGCATGTGCCCAGTGTGAATATGAACCACATACTATGCTCTTAATGTGCCTTTTTGTCTGTGCCTTCATTTTTTTTTTTTTTTTTTTTTTTTTTATGAATAGCCTGACATATACTTGAGCTAGCTTTCTGTAGTTTTCAGTACCATGGGCAGCTAAATTTTCTGGCTCATTACATTTCAGAAAATGTAAGTATTTTTTTTACGTTTTGCAAAATAATGTCATTATAATCATATACTCCAGCAGATAATAACTGACACACTTTAGTCTTGGCCTGCAAAAATAATCTGACTTCTGAGCAAGGAAAGTCATGCTCAAATATAATTTAAACAAGATTCCTTTCTGTAATAGCGCTTCACTTTCACAGCCTCCATATTAAGCCAATCACAGTGGGAATATGTTTAATAAAGCTCTCTGAGGCCTTATTTACACAGGACTGATATTATATCCTTTGATTTGAGATAGAAAAAGAAAAGCATTGTCATTTTAATCCTTTGTGTGTCTGCAGTGTAATAAAATCCATGACCAAATGTCATATTGTTCTCTAGAAGGAAGAGCTGCTTCTTATTGGCTACAACTTGGTAATTCTGGTCAGTTTCGCTTTGTTGCTTTTAGTGTTCTGCCATAAGAACAAAGGCAGTAGAGAAATCTAAAACCCGAAGTTGTTCCAGTGATGATCATTTCAAGTGGAATATACAATGTACATACAGCTCTTTGTCTACAGTGTGTAGAGTTTCTTCTTTTGTGGCCTCAATTCCATTTATGAGAACTACATTTTTGACCTGGTTACTCCAGTAACCTGGTTTTGAGTGAAGACAGGAAAGAATAAGTGGGTTAACACAACTTGGATAAATTCATCTTCTGATCACCAGAAACTCCCATATTACATTTGCTACTGTGGCACAGAAACAGTATTTACCTTTGTACTTTGTTGTTGGTCTCACACACAGTCAGAATACTGTAGGTGCCAACTGGATTTGCAGTCAGCCTGTATTAGAAGTATGCTATCAGAATACTCTTATGCATATGTATTGGAACAAGACTTCCCATTTGTGTCACAAACTTCAAATGCTTGACCCAAATGAATGTAAACGATAAGCAGATTGTAATTCAAAAATCAAGATTCTGATTGTCAGGTTGAGGATTTTGCCTCTTATTTGTCTTCCTATTGAGATTTGACATCCTATTGAGCCACTAATATTAAAATGTTCAAGATCCTTGTAATATTGTCTTTGTAATTCCCTTATAATTACTTGGATGACAGATTGTCACAGGGTCAAGCGAGATACAACCTTTAAAAGAAGGTATGGCACAATTTGTCATTTACAAATGAAAACTTGAATTACAGTTATAGTAGTAATACGCATCCTTTCTTAATTCAACACAGTCAGGGATTTCACAGCTACCGCCGTACTTGTTCTGGTATTACAAGTAGCTTATGGTGTGTAATGCTAGCTTACTTTTTGATAGATACTGCTGTGTAACTTAAAATATTCTGTCAGTTTTCTGTCTTAACTCTTATCTATCAGTGTACTTCCAAGATGTTATCACAAAAGTAAAACAAGAATTAAACATAAAGTAAGCTAGCATTACACATCAGAAGAGCTGAAATGCTATCTCCTGTTCATATCCATATATTTATAACAAAGTTAACATCTTTTAATTTGGACATCTATGTATTTGCTTGGACTGCAAATGGAGCATGTTCACCGAGTTATTCTTTGAACCCATTTAGGCCAGTTACTCAGATTTGAGGCTAGTGGGCATTAAGTTGTGGGCTCCTGTTCTAAAGCAGGGAAATTCAGTGTGCCAACACATAAGTTGCCACTTGTGGTCACAGCAGCAGAAAAAAGAAAATTACAGTCTCATTTTAAGTGAATGTACAGTAAACAGGATGTGAAAACACCATTGTCAGCACAAATAAAGACCTAATGAAGTCTTTTCCACTCTTTTTAGTGTTTAGCCTGTGGATATGTAAGGTTTAATTTGACAAACATAGTCCTTGATGGTGCTATTGTTATGCTATTAACTTGGCCATTGTGTATATATCACTGTCATGAACTGCAGTACAGTGTAATGAAACACTTACTATGTAAGGCACAATCGTACTACATGGAGCAATTTTGGACCGTGGCTTTATATATTTTTAAAAATCCCTGTTCACCAAAGCTGAAGTGACAATCAATGTGTTAGAGTGAGACTAAATGGTAAATCGCATGCAAGCTTCTTCTTTTTGCCCCTGCTTTAGTTCTCTTTACTTGCACCGTTTTCACAGTGGATTTCTGTCTTCCTGTTCCCGTTGACACTGTCTTTCTTCCCATCCTATCCCCTACACGGTCTCCCGGTTCTATCTCGCTCCCTCTCACCATGCTCTTCTTCTGTCTGACAGCAGTAGGGCTCCTCTGGGAGGTAATTAGGAAAAACTCAACAGAGACACACACAGCAGCTGCTGAAAACAAGCCTTTCAATACTTTCTACTCTGCCTCCCTGCATTACAATGGCAAAAGGCAAGGGAAGAGGATGAGGGAGGGTACTCAGGCACTATACCAGGACATCTTTAGGGAATGGTGTCAGGAGATAAATGCTACTTTGATAAGCCCAAACTTTTATGCACTGAGGTACCTGATGCAAGTTTGCACCTGCTTGTGATATTCAGAGGCCAGAGGTCTTGTCAGGTGTTGTAGCAAACTGACAGCCCTAGCTGTAAAACTAGTACTAGAAGGGAAGTTGACATAAAACTGAGAATGAGGCTACTCAAAGAGACACATTTCAGTAATCTAGGACAAAGACAAAGTTGCTTTTCTTCCTTCAAGCAATTTGTTCGCTTTGTTGATTCGCAACACTATGTGTTATTGGCTTTTGGCCCATTGGTCTGCAGGCTAGTAAACAAAACTGTAAGACAAAAAGTAAATGCACCTGATGGTTCTTTTTCTTACCTCTGAACATACCTCCTTCCCTCTGGGGTGATTTCAAGTGGTCTTCATCAAGCTGTGTGGTCATTTTGTGCCCGCTCTGCACACTGTGAATGACCCAGTTTGAGACTTTCACATCAGAGAGAGAGCAGAGGCTTTGCATTTAAAAGCGTTGCTGACCATTAACCAAACTTTCAGTTGTGCTAATCATAACTTTGATGTTTTAGACAAAGTCAGATATGTATCAAAGCTGGAAATACTGTGGGGATTGTGCCTTTAATCCTTCTAAAATCTTCTGTTTATAACTTCCAAATTGAACTTATTGTATATCTCTTATAGAATTTTTGAGCTTTACAGTCCAAGAATGTCCTCTATAATACTGTACACACACATTAAGGCTTTCAATTTTAAAATCAAATCAAAATAAAAAAAAATTATATAGCACTTTAAAAACAACTTGCTGTAGGCTTCATAAAAATTAAAATAGGAGGCATGTCAACTCCACTATGATCCAGAGACTTGAGCAGTGACTTAAAGACTGGCAGATCCAGTTTTAGAATAAAATTGATGAGGTATCACATCAAATAATGTGCTTCTGTATTGTTTTCAATGTAATACAGGACACAGATGATTTACACATCACTGCTTTCAGTTTTAATTTTGATTTTACATAGGTCACAGTCTTTTCTGGTTTGAGGTTGTAAAAACTGCGGCGTAATTACCTTCCACATATGTTCTTCAAAATTTCCAAAACCTTTACTTATCTGTGCCGCTAGACCACTATAATATACTGTATGTAATATGTGGGGGGAGATAGTTTATTCAGAATTTCTCAAGCAGTCCAGTGTTTTAGGAGGAACTTCATTTTTTGTCATATTTGGGCACTGAAATGTGAAGAGTGAGATAATAGTCTTCTAAACAAACTTGGAAGCTATACATCATACTTTGTATTCTTTACCCACTAAAGATGTATGGTGCACTATTGCAAATGCTTTGCTGCAACCTGCCGAAGATGGATGGATGGTCATGCTGAAACACAGTGAGTATGAATGGATAGCTTTTCTTTGGACCAGAAAAAAGGGACAGATGGTCAGGCTATGCCACAGAATCAAGGAAAGGGCTGACGATGGATGACTCACCTTCTCTGTCTTTGTGGACTTTAGGACTGACAGGACAGACAAAAGCCCTTTATGAATAGATTAAAATCAAGGACCGTGACGTCGCCCGGCATTGCGCAGCTGGGGCCCCACCCTGGAGCCAGGCCCAGGGTTGGGGCTCGAATGCGAGCGCCTGGTGGCCGGGCCTCCCCTCACG
>NW_018128006.1:3095750-3154916 GCF_001952655.1 Monopterus albus | reverse complement strand
CTCTCGGCTGGCCTGGGAACGCCTCGGCATTTCCCCGGAGGAGCTGGAGGAAGTGTCTGGAGAGAGGGAAGTCTGGGCATCTTTGCTGAGACTGCTGCCCCCGCGACCCGGTCCCGGATAAGCGGAGGAAAATGGATGGATGGATGGAGGACAGACATATCTGGAGAGGTTCCAAAAGACTGGCCTCTTTTGCCTTTGGACACAAAGGCAAGTAATAACAAAGAATTTAAGCCAGGCTTTCTAACATGTGCATCTTTTGTGCTGTGTTACCAGTCAGCACCTTGAAAATAATGTTCTATGCTTTGTGTGGCTTTTGATGGGTTGTTTATAAAGGGTGACGCAAGTAAATTTGACAAAATCATAGTAAGCAGTATGTCAAATGTTGCATTAGAGAGAGACATTAAGAAAGGGAGAAAAGGAAATAAAAGGATCAACAGAAAGAAAGCTCTCGTCATGCTGTCATGATACATTTTTAATCTGAGTGTATTATCAGGATTTGTTAGCCTGAGTTCATTGTTTATTTGAAGCCATTACAAGCGTAAAATGTATGGAGGAACTATTGCCAGAGCATTACATCCTTAAGGATTAACAGCAGCAGCTTATTGAGCTGAGCCCCAATCAAGAATTTTCAACATGACAGTAGAAAAGTTTTGGTATAATTTAGATTTTTCTATGTAATTATCACAATGTAATTTTCCCATTTATGAAGTAAATGTGACCAAACAGCCAACAGACAATACATTACTGCACAGTCATGACAATAGCACTTAGTATAGCATCTTGCTCTTAGCAAGAAAGCAAATTAGTATATTTGTCAAAATGTTGAATCCCAGTCTTCAGACCAATGGGATCATTGCTTATTTATCTGACTAAGGATGTGGATTTTCAGTTAAACACTAAAATGTACCTGCATTATTGATATGAACTGTATATACTCAGACTCAGTGATAGATGTGTGTTAGTTAAATATGAACCACTTTCATCAAATATAGGTTATTTTTGTGAGATGGATCTGTGTAGTCAATTTTGATGCCTTTAATCTCATTTGTCAAAGATACTACATCAGCATATCTGTGCAGTGAGGTACTGTAGAGTCAAAGCAACCAACTCACAAAGCAAATAATAAACATGTGACCTTGGTATAAAAGATTCAAACTAAAAAATATGTCTGTAAACAGATGTACTGTAGTGGTTTGCTTTGGAAAGTGCCCAGCGGTTATGTTATTATGCATAACGTGTAACTAATGTTAGAAATATGGTCCTATTTAATAAGTGTTTACATTCAGCATTTCCTCTCAGTTGAGGGTAAGAGAATGTTCATGATGATTTATGGTGAGATGTTGATGGAGTACATTTTCTTTGAGTGACTATTAGTGGAGTTGGAGATGGGCAGGATAGCTGGTATGCACTATACAGCGTGAGCTCTCCAGGTTCCAGGCTAATAAACACCAAAAATGAATTAAAAATTAGTATAAAAAAACTTGAGGACTGCCACTGTGCAGGGCAGGTGGACATCTCGCTAGTGGCACAGAGTTACTACAGCTCCCACTTAGCTGCCTTCAGTAATCCACAGCTAAGCTGTTTTAAAAAACCGGTAGCAGCGGCATGAAACAGTAGCTGCAAGTAAGTGTTGACATAGAGGGTCACGACAGGCTCGGTGGCAATCATCTCATCACCAGTCCATAATGCTTGCAACATGCCTGTTCAATTTGAGCAATACAGCATTTCTAGGGGGACGGCAGTGCAATGAAGGTGAATTTAACAGGCTCAGAGTGTTACAAGCTCAGGGGATGGAGTCCCCGCTGAAGAAATAAATAACTTCTACGTGTTTTTAAAGCCCTTTAAAGAGCAAATCTAGAATAACATGGTTTTTATGTAGTGTTTATGATCTCTAAGGTGATTACATGGCCTCTGCGGTGGTTCTTTGCAAATAAATTACAATTCGTTTGGTGTGAGTACAGGTGCACGAGGCTGATACACCTTCACCAGTAGTCATTTGTATAATATGTGCAGGGAGCCACTTCAGTAGATCCAAACTATTGGGGAAAAGTGCCAAATCATTAAGTTATTTAATAGTTCATTGAGTCTCTACAGTTGGCTGGTAATTAAACAACATTCGATCAGTGTGAGAAGGGAGAGGCAGTGGGTGACATTAAGTAGATGGGATGGTCTTAGCCCCTGCAAACTGCTAGGATCACCTGATTGGCAATTAATGCTCTCACCAGCTGCCACTGATGAAACCTAATGAAATGGCTTTGAAAGCTCAAACTGTCCAGCAACACTGACACTGGTGCACTCTGCGTATCTAGTACAGGGATGGTACCATTCTTTATGTTCCAGTGTCATGGTTTTTTAGCAAGTTGTGCTCACTATGACCAAAGTATTTATTGTTCTTTACTACTCATTTAGAACAAATAACTGAGTGCTATGATTCATTACATCTAATTATCATACCCTTGAAAACCTACAAATGATTTCTCTCTACCTGCTTGAAAACTTAGCCTCTCGCTTGTTGCTTCTTGATTCCTATTGGCATCTGTTTTTTTGTAGTTACAACAATCCATAAATTACCTTTGGGTAAGAATTAATTGCTCAGAATCAGAGTTTAAAACATGGGTTTACACTCTCACTCTCATTATGTAGACACAAGAAATAAGATCAGGCAGAGCAGTTGTTTGGGGTGCCTCACATTCCGGTACATATTTGCAAAATCTTTCTTGACTGAGCATGCTTCAAGAATGAATTTTCAGTTTGGGGATTCATAGTGAAGGTCAGTGAGAAAAAAATCTCCTTTTATTCATTTTTTAAAATTCCATTATTCAAAATGTGCTTTCTGGGAGAAGGTCATCCTGTAACACATGTGGCTCATCAACATTTTCGGTCACCACAGAAGTTGTGGTTGCACTGTAGTTGCCACAGAAGCAGTTAATGTTTTGCACATCAATCAGTAAAATTTTAGACGTCAATTGTTGGCATTTTTGTAAGTTAATTTGCAAGCAACAATAGTGTGTATTTCATGCTTTTTTTTTTTTTTGCTTTTTTTTTTTAAATTGTTATGTTTTTCAGGGATGTAGTTAGGTAGCTGGCAGGAGAATGACTGACATTTTTAAGGTGTGTTCAGTGAACTTCTGAGGTTGGAAATGTTCATGTTAAATATTCTTAAACCTTATTTACATTTGCAAATCAAAAAAAAAAACCTTTTCATTTACATTCCACACACATTTTTCAGGTGCATCATTTTTAACTCTGTTCCCATTGCACTTTGTGAATTGTGGGGTTTTTATGTGCAAATTGAAAAAAGCTCATAAAGACAGGTGGAGGGAAAGCCAAATATTGTTGTTAAAGAATAAGACAAATACAGAAAAATAACTTTAAAAAATGTGAGTGCAGAATGGATGACGGTATCATGAATCTCTGGTGGGGCCAGAGAGGAACTCTCTGTGTTGTTGAGATCAAGTGGCCATGTTGAATCAGGCAGTGAAAGCACTGAGTGAGCGATGGCTTTTTCTAACTACTATAATGATCAGCTGCTCGCAGTTGATCAGAGCATCCCCAGCAGAGTATAATGTGTGGTTGTTTAGGCAAAGCAGTAGCTCTCATGTTAAATAAAAAATGCTAATGCATTGGAAACAGCAGTCTGGCATACTACTTCCATAAACACAGAGCCCTCTAACACACACTATTTCACCAGTAACTGTCTCACTGTGGTGATGATTCTGTAGGAGGCTGTGGAACACATGGAGGTTTCTGAGCACAGATCCAGTCCTCAGCAGGGCAGCTGCTGTATTGATCAGAGCAGTCCCATAAAAACAGCTGAAAGGTCAAGCTGGCGAGACACTGTCTGCAAAATATGAAAATCTCCAACTTATCTGTTATTATAATCACAGTGTGCCACGTCATCTGTTGCATGCAGGCAATTAGCATCTATGTGGGAATATATCAGATGGTGCTAATTAATTTCATAATGGACCTTGATAAACAGTTCCACTCAAACATGACAGAAAAAAAATTGTACCTTGTTTTGCTCTTTTTACTGCATAGTCATCCCTGTAAATCTGTATCTGTGAGCACCATTTCAATTTAAAATGCTTCTAAATTGAGCTGTAATGTTTCATTTGATCTGATTTCCTGGAGACACAGCATTTGCATCTTTACATGACTTGCTCTTTGCTCCGCTCATCCACTTAATTCCTTCCAGTCTTAAAATGCTTGCACACACATGCAAAGTTAAAATCTGTTGTATCAAAGTGCACAAGTTCAGTTCGCTTAATTCTATCATCCCCCAGTGGCTGTGTTTCATGTCAGGAGCAGACGTTACAATGAGCATAACCGACAGAAAAGCTTTTTGGCTTAGAGTAAAGTGAAATTTCTCTTCCCTGCTCTCTCCAAAATATTAACACCGTAACCTGCTTTGATCTCATTTAATCCCCTCAAGTTGAAAAAACGAAAATGTGCCCTTTTTTCTTTTTGATAAATGAGTTTGTTAGGAAAGGCGTTTTGTTGATTAAGTCAATTTACAGTTCTGTGAGTCATTTAAAATGTAAGATGCTGTACACAGTATAGCCATGTATTTTAATTTATGCTTGATTATTTTTAATTGATGGGTTATTGTGAAGAAAATTGATCACACAATTAGATAGATGACAGATCCGCTGTCCTAGACTGTCTGCTTAAATAATGATTGAGAAAAATAAATTGGAAGCATGTGTAAAGTATACACTACATAAACTCTGTTACTGAAAGTCTGATCCAAAAAATGAGTTTCGCTGTCACTTGTGTCTCTTTGATCTTCTGCTGCCTGTTTGAAAGAGAACTCAGCCAGAGAGAAATAAGTTATCTTCTATCAGCTGAAAGGAAACAAGTCACAGATGGTGGAAAGTGAATCTAGCACTCGGCCCCATTCTTCCCTGCTTCTCTGCTATTGTTAGTTGGACTCCTGACCCGCTGGTCCAGCGATTCAGAGCCACTGGGCTGAGAGAAGGTAATCAAAGTTCTGTGTGGGCAAGAGAAGAGGGACATCAGAGCAATGAGGAAAGCGGGCTATGCCCTGGAGATAGATGATAAAAGGCGGATCTGGGTCGCCCTAAAGTCAATCTGTGTTCAGTCAAAGGGAGGGGATGAAGTGGAGGTGCGAGAGAGTTGGGGGGGCTCTGTGAGAGAAGAGGATATCGTCTTGGAGCACGATGCCTCTCCTGCTGCTGCTGCTGAACTCTTAATAAACTTTTCACAGAAAGAAAAATCAATATCCACAATAGGTGATTTCCCTGTGTTCCTATGAGATGGTGCATGGTTTGTGTGAGCAGGTAGCACGATAAAGAAAAACAATACAAGTAATGTCACATGGACAGGGTGTGTTCGTGCTCATCATGGCGGAGCCAGGAGTGGCATCGGCTCCGCTCTTCTGCTCATAAGAGGATATACACTTGGGCTTTTTAAAAAAACCTCCTGACCTCCACTGCCACCATGATCTTTCTCTAGCATCACCTTTAGGACAAACCTATATTTTCCCCTTCCTTTGTAAGAGCCACATTCTTAGTATTGTGTTTGTACCAAATTGACTGCAATGTACCCTGTAACCTGTAGGGGTCACTAGCTGTAGTTTTAGACTTTTAGACTTGATGATGAAGATATGTAATAAGTGTATAAACAAAAACTGTTGCAGAGTTGGGCAGCATGGTGGCCCAGTGATTAGCGCCACAGGAAGAAGGTTCCGGGTTGGAGCCCTGGCTGACCCAGTGCCTTTCTGTGCTGAGTTCGCATGTTCTTCCTGTGCCTACGTGGGTTCTCTTTGAGTACTCTCGCTTCCTCCCACAGGCATGCAGCTTAGGCTGATTGGCGACTCTGAATTACCCCTAGGAGTGAGTGTGGGTGTCTGTTGTTGTCTGTCTCTAAGTGTCAGCCCTCTGAGAGACTAGCAACCTGTCCAGGCTCTTAATTCCAGGCCTCTTAGAAGATGATGCCAGGTGCATGGAGTCAAAAACACAAAGATAAATGCCTGCACACTGACAAAGCAGCACATAGGCTAATAACTGTATACACGTTATGCAATGTATACATTGCCTGTATACATATGAACACAGATTTCTGTGGTATAATATTGAATAATGGGACACTGGGTCTGTGAAGCAGAGATATGACATGACATTCTGGCCAAGTGCACCCTTTTATCTGAACCTGGCAGACAATATGTACAGTAGGGGGTATGTCAGGTATTAACAAGTAGTCAGTGCAATTCTCAGTCAAGCTACAGCTCTTCCTCAGTATACAAAATAAAGTTTAAGATTAAAAAGTTTAGATTATGGATGATGTAATGTGGAAACAACAGGCACAGTGAAAAGCTGTTTTTTTAATTTTGGTGTCAATTATTAATAGCATATCTGATACTGGCAGCTACAGTGCAGACTAAAGATATTATCAGCCATCAAAATCTTTAACTAGCTGTGCCCTTTTGCTGTGCTGAGTCTCACTGTCACACGGATAATCATTTTATATCTATTGCACATAAAGTTGTCCCGAACCCAATTTTGAACATCATAGGTGTACAGTATGTACTGTACAGGTCGCAATCATTTATAGTCATTCAGAACAAGGTCAAAATGGAGACATCTTAATAGGACCACTTTTGTGAGTCAGTGAACCTTAGCTGACAGGTTCACTATTAGATGTTCTGTTAAAACCACTTCTAAATCTCAGTAGATGCTCAGAGCAAGGTCAAAATTTTGAGAGTATTATAAAACACTAGTGGACATTTACACAAGCTCAGGTTTAAATGTGGTGTCTTTACAAAAGGCTAAAGGTAGCACTTAGCTGATTGACTTACCTAATAACAGGTGAAAAGTGTACAAGTACATTTAGTCAAGTCCTGTAGTTAAGTAGAATTCTTAGGTATATGTACTTTACTTGAGAATTTTCATTTTCTGCTGCTTCATATTTCAACTTCACTAAATTTCAGAGAAAATATTGTACTTCATATCAAAGTATATAAGGTAGTTAAAATTAACTCTACCTTTGAGTATTTCTACACTGTGATACTGCTACTTTTAGTTAAGTAAACAATCTGAGTACTTCTTACAGCACTGCCCAATAACAATGTAGCATTGCCTGGCTATCTCAATCTAATTTCATTTGTTCTTTGTATTTGCGTGTATTGTCATTTGTCAATCATAGTAGACATACTAGTAGGTTCACATAAAAACATGTCATCCATAGCAACAGGGTCAGCCTCACCTCACACATTGCATTACATCATTCATTACCATATTTTTGTCCAACTGAGTAACTGTTGTGTTACTTGAGTCAAGGACGCACATGCACACACACATTTGCATTAGACATTTACAACATGTGTTGTTCTGGTTATTTTGCCAGAAGTATTGGCCAGATTCTCAGCCAAAACAGAGGCACCTTCAGATCTGAAGCTCTGCCAAACAGGTGGAGCAGGCAGCTGCTGAGACATGTTCAGTGTCAGCTACTATCACCAGCCACACAGCACATACACACAGCTTTATTTTTACTTAATTACATGGAAATCACTGTACTTTGACTGTATGTAAGATGGCTGCTCCAAAATAACCACATTTTCAATGTTGTATATATATCATAGTCTCTTATTTAGTGCTTTTGTGTGTGTGTACATTTTGGTGTTTGTGAAAATACCAGCAAGACAGAATACTCCAGCTCTGCTGTGCAAATAGTGTGTGATAAAGCTATTCTATCAGCCAACGAGTCGGCGGTTATTGCATCTGTTCCGCATCTGTGAGCTCTCTCCTGAAATTCAGCAAAGAAGCTCTTGGAGAAACCCATTTGCAAGGAATTGAATCACTCTTTGGAACACAGAGTGGCCTGGCCCCAACAAGGATATAAAAAAACAATTTGAAGTTGTTTCGCTTTAGTTGGGAACTTGTGCTTATACTGTCTCACTGTATTATATACAGGCAGTGTTTAAGAGGCCGCCACAGAGACAAAGAAGGAGCGAGCTTATGAATGTTTAATCAGCATTTTCAACGTGCAGTCAAAACATGTATTTATATTCCTTGTGTCGATATCCAGTGCAGATGTGTGGAAGCTGATCTATGTTTAGCCATGCAAATGTAGGGATTAAAACTTGAGGCTAGGCTGCAGAGCGGAGATGCACTCAGGGCTAAATTAGTCATTCCCAGTGAAATGTAGAGTTGAAGTCAGGTGTTTACATACACTTAGGTTGAAGTCATTAAAACTGATTTTTTTAACCCCTCCACAGATGTCATGTTAACAAACTCTCATTTTGGCTAGTCTGTCAGGACATACAGAATACTTTATGCATGACACAAGTAATTTTTCAAACTGTTTACAGATGGATTATTTCACTTCTAATTCACTGCATCACAGTTCCAGTGGGTCAGACGTTTACATACGCTCAGTTGACTGGGCCTTAGAACAGCTTGGAAAATCCCAGAAAATGATTTCATGGCTTTGGAAGCTTCCAATTGGCTAACTAACATAATTTGAGTCAATAGAAGGTGCATTTTAAGGCCGACCTTCAAGCTTAGTACCTCTTTGTTTTGACATCATGGGAAAATCTAAAGAAATCATCCAAGACCTCAGAGAGAAAAAAAAAACGTGGACTTCCACAAGTCTGGTTCATGCTTGGGAGCAATTTCCAAACACCTGAAGGTGCCATGTTCATCTGTACAAACAATACTACACCAGTATAAACACCATGGGACAACACAGCCATCATACCGCTTAGGAAGGAGACGTGTTCTGTCTCCTAGAGATGAGCATACTTTGGTCCAAACAGTACAAATCAATCCCAGAACAGCGGGTACCAAAGTGTCTCTATCCACAGTAAAAGCAGTCCCATATTGAAGTAACTTGAAAGGCTTCTCAGCAAGGAAGAAGCCACTGCTCTAAGACCACCAAAAAAAGGCCAACTACGGTTTGCAGCTGCACATGGGGACAAAGATCTGACTTTCTGGAGAAATGTCCTCTGGTCTGATGAAACAAAAATCTAACTGTTTGGTCATAATGACTATCATTGTGTCTGGAGTTAATATCATCTCCCAAATATAAATGTTTTGATTGTTGCTGTGTTATATGAAATTTGCAGAGACTTTCAGAATCAGGATTGTTGAAATGCAGTTTTTTTCCCACTTGTTATCAACTCGGTTTTACTCATCTCTGCAACGGCCTTAAAGAGTACATAGGTCCCCTTTTCCTGCATGTTAGGAGAAGGGATAGATAAAATAAACATTTGAAATAACATTTGTCGCGGGCTGTGTACACTTGATTGTTAACAGTAGGTTTGTCAATTAAGAGGCCAAAATAAGTTGAATTTCTCTAACAACTTTAACTTGGGATCACTGCTGTCAAGTTAGGATCTTATTCCATAGGATGTATTTCTGCACATTCATCTTGAAACCACATTGCTCATAGTAAAAAAATGGTCAACACTCTGAAGTTCCCCCCAGCTACACTCTCAGTGTAGGGTTAGCAGGAGGGACTGGGGCCCTTCACAAAATAAGTGGCATTACGAGGATGGAAGATCATGTGGATATATTGAAGCAACATCTCAGGACATCATCCAGGAAGTTAAAACTTGGGTCTTCCAAATGGACAATGACCCCAAGCAGACTTCCAGAGTTGTGGCAAAATGCTTTAAGGACAACAAATTCAAGGTGTTGGAGTAGCCATCAAAGACCTGACCTCAATCCAAGAGAACTTTTGTGGGTAGACCTGAAAAAATGTGTGCGCGTTCTGTCTCCTAGAGATGAGCATACTTTGGTCCAAACAGTACAAATCAATCCCAGAACAGCGGGTACCAAAGTGTCTCTATCCACAGTAAAAGCAGTCCCATATTGAAGTAACTTGAAAGGCTTCTCAGCAAGGAAGAAGCCACTGCTCTAAGACCACCAAAAAAAGGCCAACTACGGTTTGCAGCTGCACATGGGGACAAAGATCTGACTTTCTGGAGAAATGTCCTCTGGTCTGATGAAACAAAAATCTAACTGTTTGGTCATAATGACTATCATTGTGTCTGGAGGGAAAAAGGGGGAACACTATCCCAACTGTGAAGTACGGGGTGGCAACATCATGTTGTGGGGTGCTTCACTGTAGGAGGGACTGGGGCCCTTCACAAAATAGATGGCATCATGAGGAGAAAGATCATGTGGATATATTAAAGCAACATCTCAGGACATCATCCAGGAAGTTAAAACTTGGGTCTTCCAAATGGACAATGACCCCAAGCAGACTTCCAGAGTTGTGGCAAAATGCTTTAAGGACAACAAATTCAAGGTGTTGGAGTAGCCATCAAAGACCTGACCTCAATCCAAGAGAACTTTTGTGGGTAGACCTGAAAAAATGTGTGCGCGCAAGGAGGCCTACAAACCTGATTCAGTTCCACCAGTTCTGTCAGGAGGAAGATGTCCCGAAATGTTTGACCCAGGTTTAATAATTTAAAGGCAATACCAAATACTAACCGATGTATGTAAACTTCACCATGATTTACTGGTCGATCTACGTTCCAACTCTCACCTATGGTCGTGAGCTTTGGGTCATGACCGAAAGGGCAAGATCCCGGATACAGGCGGCTGAAATGAGCTTTCTCCGCAGGGTGGCCGGGCGCACCCTTAGAGATAGGGTGAGGAGCTCAGTCACCCGGGAGGAGCTCAGAGTAGAACCGCTGCTCCTCCACATCGAGAGGAGCCAGCTGAGGTGGCTCAAGCATCTGTTTCGGATGCCTCCTGGGCGCCTTCCTAGGGAGGTGTTCCAGGCATGTCCCACCGGGAGGAGGCCCCGGGGAAGACCCAGGACATGCTGGAGGAACTATGTCTCTCGGCTGGCCTGGGAACACCTCGGTATTCCCCCGGAGGAGCTGGAGGAAGTGTCTGGAGAGAGGGAAGTCTGGGCATCTCTACTTAGACTGCTGCCCCCGCAACTCGGTTCCGGATAAGCGGAGGAAAATGGATGGATGGATGGTATGTAAACTTCTGGCCCACTGGTAATGTGATGAGAGAAATAAAAGCTGAAATGAATCTTTCTCTACTATTATTTTGACATTTCACCTTCTTAAAAGAAACTAGTGATCCTAACTGACCTAAGACAGGGAATGTTTATAGGGTTAAATGTCAGGAGTTGTGAAAAACTGAGTTTAAATGGATCTGGTTAAGGTGTAAGTAAACATCTGACTGTGTTTTCGTGCATATTCACAAATGTGCTCAAGCTGAGACCCAATTTTTGTTGCTGGTCTCTGGCAAAAAGTAATGTAAAATCACTTCAGCAAAGTGTTTGATGTCAAGAATAAACCCTGAACCTACTGAGTTGCAATATTTTGTTGAGGAGACACCCTGCATGTTGAGTGATGGTGAGCCTCTTTATCTGACAAACACGCGCCGTCCTGGAGACATTGCCCATCCACTTCAGCATCAATCAGTCCAAGGCTCAAAAACTGCCTCAAAATGCCCATTTGGGCCCCTTCATTGATGTGTTTCCCTCAAAGGTGAGTCATTTGTTCCACACCCAGACAGTCTCTAATTGGATTGTAAATCTTTGGTGACGATTAATCATACAACCTGCTTTAGAGGTGCTAATGAGGAGCTATTTTAGCTGGATGACATCACTGCAAATCACCTCTGGCGACTCTGGATTTTAACCTTCCAGTTGCATGAGAAATTAAATTGTCAGTTTTATGCTTTCCTGGGGCTGCCTCTTGCTTCACATTTGTGAAGGCATGGTAAAAAGTCCCAGATTCTCAATCTCTCACTCTCTGTTTTCCCTCACCCTTTAGCATCTCCAAGCCCGTCTAAGTGACAGACATTAAGTTGGTTTGTCACCCATAAATGTTTTGCCATTTGCAGACTTAACAATGCATTACTGGAGGCACTAAGCATGAGTGTGTTTTTATGGCAGGCATTTGGCCATAAGCACTGTGTAATATTCTGGTGCTCCTTGTCCTTTTTAGCTGATTATCAGGGCTATAAAATGTCTTTTTGGTCTCAATTGCTGGATTAAGTTCTAATCACAGATAAAATGGTCTCATGAATTTATTTGACACCTCTTTGTTAGGTTTAGGCACAAAAACAACTTGGCCGGGGTTCGATAAAGCTCTTGGTTTCATTTAAAGGGTAACGTCTCACATTCATTTTAAAACTTTGCTCTCCCAGCATATTTAAAAAATGCGACTGAGGAGTGAGGGGCAAGGAGATCGGGGGGTGACCTCATTGCTACATAATGTGTGACATGGAGGGTTAGAGGACACAGGCAGACCACTGTTCACACAGTAGCATGTACATAGTCAAAGCTAACTTTAAAAACCTTGAGAAGCTTCTGTCGAAAAGCCCTTTTATCTGCTGGAGAAACTGAGTGTCTGTTGGAGCTCTGACTCACTACAAGCATGTTGATGTTCTTTTGAGAGAGTCATTGTACAGATACCTGACATGTAGCTGAGCTCGCAGTGCTAGAGGAGAGGCTCTGCTGTGTGTGTGTCACTCATCTGGGGAGCGTCAGTAATGTAGCACCGCTGTTTCTCATGGTTAAAGTTATTGTTCATCAAACTTAAATATATTGTTAAGCTGTGAAAACAGCAGACTTACTGCATGCCCATTTACTGCCTATGTAGATGTTATTGCTCATCTACTTTATATTTTACTTGTATTGTGTCGCATTCATGTGGACGGCAAAGTAAGAATTTCAGTGTACAGGGAAACACGTTTCCTAACTGTGCATATGACAAATAAACACTCTGACATTGACCGCGTGTTGTGTGCAAGCAGTAACCTCGGAGGCTGAGAACTGACGCCAATGCTGAAATGTTAAATCCTGCAGTTCCTTGAATGGCCACTTGAGGGTGGCTCCAAAAGGGAGTCAGTCCCCATAGATTCCCGTGTTAAAATGCCCATCTTTACAGCAGAAAGAAACATGTTTACAGTCTCATACGAAAAAACAACAAAAAATAAAAGGTTTGGGTTTCTTTAACTAATTTCCCTTTCTATGACAAATGTATTCACTCATGTTCCGCCTCTGCTGATTTATGGATTAGCCATAGCAGGCAGAGTGAAGCGTTACCAATATGGCGGCAGCTAGACTTGAGCTTCAAAACTGCTATGCAGAAAACCAATGGGTGATTTCATGGCGGTGTGTACTGCCTCTGCTGAGCAATAAATCTTGTTCATATAGGTAACATTGGTTTTTGAGCTCCTACCATGCTTGTTAATGCTAACAACCTAATGTAGTTGGCAGTGGAGAGGAGCAGTCTGATGAACTAAACCTCGGAGTCTTGTCTATGTTGTCAAGGAGGGGCCAGACCACCTTCCTTCCCACACTGACTTGTGGCTCCTTTAATCCAGATGGATAAAAGTCATAATTACCACAGCTTTGCAGGGCTTTGCACTAATGTAAAGAAATTATATTTGTGGCCATTAACTGAGACAACAGATGCTGGCATTTTTCATGGGTGAATAGTCTCTAGTGATTTCAGTTTTCTTACTTTTCTGTATTCAATAGCTCTCCACACTTTTTGGGTTGTTTTTTTGGAAATAATGTTGCCAATGAATACAATTCAGACAGCAATAATGTGTCCTCCCCAGCATATTAGCAGCAAATTAGTGGTATATAAATGTATTTTTAGGAGGCATTATGCACTCTGCTGGCTTTATTACAGCTTTATATTATAATTGTTGTCAGTTGTTCCCAAATTCAGTCTCAGTTAAACTTGGTGTCTCCTTGTCCTTTTACACTGCATCGGCAAACTCTTACCATATGCAGTATAAGCCCATGAGCTTTAATAAGTCATATTTGCTTGTTGTTGTACTTGTATGGGGATAATGTGACCTTCAGACTCACTTTTGCATCTGGTTTAGTGTGAAGTCTGTAAACAAGGGAAAGGACTGAGGTGTAGTCTTGATCCTGAAGCAACACTTTAGTTCTCACCTCAGAGGTTCACCTTAGCAGAA
Organism: Monopterus albus; assembly: GCF_001952655.1. Taxonomy (NCBI): domain Eukaryota; kingdom Metazoa; phylum Chordata; class Actinopteri; order Synbranchiformes; family Synbranchidae; genus Monopterus; species Monopterus albus. The sequence continues at coordinate 3,140,985 of NW_018128006.1, read as the reverse complement.
TAGCTGGTTGGTGAAGCTCTAGTAATTTTTAATTAGTCTTATTGATAGTAAAAGAGAAAATTTGAGTTAGGGTACACGCTGCAGAGGTTGGTAATCTATCATGACACATACATACTGTATATATAGGCAATCATTCAAATTCACCCACAGGCAATTTCTGAGTTTCAGAGGAAATCTGAGCGCCCAGAGGAAACCCAGGCAGATACAGGGAAAATGGCTCATAGAAAGAGCCCATTCTACTAGTTTGAACTATTACCTTATAACTGCTGCATCTAAACTTTTTACAAATGTGAAACTACATCAAATTTGGCAGGCACCTTAGAGGTTATAACCAATATTCAACCTACCCTTTAATTTTTCTACTTTTGCTAGTGACATAACAGTTCGACTGGATTTCAGCTTGCTAAATGTCACCTGTGGCCTTGTCTGCAAATTCTTCCTTCTTGAGGCAGATATACAAAGTGAGCCTGAGTATGTTGCATGCTAAAGCTGCACTTGCCAACCTGGAGACCTGTATATATTATCGCTACTTCAAAAGATGACCCTGTAGAGATGTTCTGCTCATTCTACAGGCTGAGTCACTGCTATTGGGAATCTGTCTTCGTGTTCTCCACGGACTTCAAGCTGGGGATGGCAAAGTCAGAAAATTACTGTCATGGGGTGAAAAAAAATTATATTCTCCCTACCCTGGAGTACAGAGGGATGGAGTGCACAGCTACAGACAAGATATTTAGAGAGAGATTTAAGAAAAATCTTGATCCTGTGGATTTAGACTGTAAACTCCTCACCATTATTTGTTCTGTGCTGGGATGCAGTTGAGCCTTTAATGATGCTGTAGCCTGTACCAAATCAAAAGCAAGAAATGATTCCCTTCTGCAACAACACACAGTTTTGTGATCCTAAATTGTGATCTTAATTTGGAGCACTAACATTTCTTTCAGCTACATAGAGACTGCCAATCACTTCCATCATGGCTATACAATTACATGAAAGATAGAGACTGCCAATCATTTCCATCATGGCTATACAATTACATGAAAGAATCCAAACTTTGAATAGGACATTATGGTCTTCTCTGCACTGTCCTGACCCGTCTCAGCTGCCATTCAGGAGTGGCCTGGTTCTTCCACTCCCCACTGGACAATGACTGAGCTAATCGGTTTGACTGCGCTCTCTGGACTTGATGGTGGCAGGTGACGTTTTGCAGCAGAGATTAATCTCACTGCACTAAAATATCTTCCAGCCAGCTGTTGGCATGTATCGTCCACCCCACTGATCAGACCTGTCTGTGCAGGCAGGGGTGCATAATTCTATTTAATGTAACAGGAGCGAGGGGGGCTCCTGGCTTGTCACAGTCAGTGTGGACCGATCCAACTGGCTTCATGCTAATGCTGCCTGGCCGGCCTCCCCAAGGACAGAGGCTGGCTTTATGGAGCGCAAAGGAGGACTCATTCTGCCTATGCCAATTCGTCAAACTGGAGAGGAGAACTGTATCTGCAGGTGATCCCACAAACACCAAGACACTGTGAGAGTAAAAACAAGAGCAAGACAGAAAGAAAACACAAGCCAGAGAGTGGGAGAGAGGACACGAGAGAGCTGCCTCAGATGTGAAGCTAGGTTGTTAAATGGAAAACCACTAACTGGCTGCTTGGGGAAATTAACATTTATTGTCTCATTGATGAAAGAGGCTGTGTGTGTGAGTATGCTCGTTTTAAGGAACTGTTTGTCTCTGTGTCAGACACCACACTAAAACCTAAAATCCCATGCCTGTGTCCTAGCATTTTCAAAATGACAAGAATTAGTATAATATATAATATAGTGAAATGACAGCCAAAGCTGCAGTGTTATAATTCCACATCAGCCCTAGTTTAACAAGGTGAAATGGGCAAATTTGCTGACTTGAATGTCTTCTATAAAATATGAATCCTTCAAAGCCCTAAAACAGTCTACTAGAAAACCATTCCATCTTTTTTATATGAGACATTCACATGAAACTCTAACTGAAATGGCATGAATTGAACTGAATTCTTGTTAGAACTGACCAGTGGGAAATGTTATGTCAGAAATCCTGTTGCCTGGTACTTGCTAGTTAGTATACTTGTCCTAATTAGCACAAAACACAAAGTACAGCTGTGGCTAATGGGAAAGTCATTACACTAAAGCATTTGGACAGTGTGATTGTTAACGACAGCTTCTGGACTGATGATGGTGCCTGATGAAAATTCAATGGATAAACAAAGTTATTGCAAGTTATCATCCCATGACCTTTAATATTTATAACAAATTTCACAGAAATCCAAACCAATAGTTGTCAAGATAGTGTATGTCGCTCTGAAGTACTGACAGTGGAGGAAAAGTCCAGGACTGACTCTCTGGGAACCATGTCTGTACAAAATGTAAAGGCAACCGATCCAGTTGTTGAGCTGTTTCAGTCTGGTTCAAAGTGGTGGACTGGCAGATCAACAGTGATGAGATAACAGAGTAATGAAATTCAACATAAAAGAAATATACTCATTGTCACTAGGTGCTAGTGATGCCAGTAGCTTTTTTTTTATGTAAGCTACTGGGATGAGGTGGTAACTTTGGGCAAATGTTAAACAGGATTCTCCACCTAGCCAGCAAAAACCATTGTGACATGCATATTAAACAAGCAGGGGCTGTGCTCACAAAGTTGTAATCAATGCTATTATTAATGGTTGACTGCTCTAGATAAGAAGAAATGAAGCCAGCTGAGAAGACATTTCACACCTTAATCAGGTAGAAAATAGCTACTGAAGCACTTATGACTCTCCCTACAAATATGTCACTGCTCATTTTAGAATATTTTATCCAGACAGAATGTGGTTCCCAACTTATTTTCATTTGTTAACAAAGCAGCAGTGGTTCAGAGCCAATAACTAGATCACGTTTTGCAGACAGCAAATGTTCTACAGTCTGTGATTCCAAATGTACCCCCTGTTGGTCAGCTTCAGACTCGTTAAGTGATAGTCAATTACAAATACAAAGAGACTGGAAGAATTTTAGTTATACAGGTAGTGCACATGATTTTATTAAGCCAGACAGACCTCAGGTAGATGACCCAACACTTGCAATGATATTTATAGATGAGGGTGATCTTTCTAATACAACTTGGGTTGTTTTCTAAGACGCTTGTGTTTACACATGTTTACAGTACATAACATTTGTGTATACTGTATGCAGGCAATACAGCAGTTATAGATTTTTCAAGGCTACATTTGTTTGAAATGGAAATGAAATATGATATCTTGCTATATTAACCATGGCCATTGTCGTTCCTCTTTCGACTGCTCCCCTTAATTTGGGGGTCACTACAGTGGATTACTATGATCCGCATATGTGATTTGGCATAGGCTTTATCATACAACCCTCCCATTTTATGCGGGCTTGGGACCAGCACATGGAGTGCACTAGCATGTGCTAAATATGACCATAATAACTCTTAGTTAAAGGAATGTCCTTCAACTAGACCAAGAACAGAATGAGTTGTACACTGTATTTAAACCAGGATCCATTAATGGGTTGGGTGAATAAAGGAAAACTCAAGTTTATCAAAGTGTTGGTTTTATTTTCATAGTTTTAGCAATTGTTTCTGTCTGATTTCTGATTATGAACAAAGTTAATGGCTGAGATCTAGAAATATAAGCAACATACAACATACAAGCTACTGGTGGACTTTAGTGTTCCTTGTTGCACTCTACTGACATTTACTGTGTGGTTTATCCCTAGGTCTTAGTAGTTATCTTTGTAATTGTGGTGTTATTTCTGATGGAATAATGGCCGATGCTGTCAAAATAAGACCAAAGGAATTGTCCTTTAAGTGCAGAATGTCAACATGACTGAGAAGTATAACAGATAACAGTATAACAAATATCATTTCTGTTGGGAATCTGAGAAGGACTTAAGTGCAAATCATTTTATCTGGAGAGCACACCTTTATCTTAAAATTGTTTGTGTGTGTGTGTGTGTGTGTGTGTGTGTGTGTGTGTGTGTGTGTGTGAGCATTATTGTAGCAAACACATTTTCATGGGATAATTGGCCAAAACACTGATAAATGATGGTCACAACTGTAATATTAGGTCTACTCCCCATTTATTTTGTGTTGATGCTATATCATTAAATTAAGTTAAATTGTTCATAATATCAAATGATCATTTGTCATTATATCTTGCATATATCAAGACCAGTACCTTAATCCAGTGTCAGTGCAAATGCTTCCCTTATCTCATTTGTTGGCAGTAATGATATTAATGTATCAAATTTAAGGTTATTTATTGATTAAAATGCTAACGAAGCATAGCAGCTTTAAAATTAGCATGTCATTTGATTTGACAAATGCATACGGACCCAAGCTTCATATTCAAATCTTTTATTTTGTGCTGTTTGCCCTGATCTTTGCCCTCCCCCAGACTCATTCCAACAAACTCCCTATAGCACAAGCCCATGTTGTTTTACATTTTATTAATAGCAACATCAGAGTACTAAATGTACAGAGGACGAATCCAATGAGAATCGCATTTACAGTGCTTGCAAATACAGAGCTTAGTAGTACAAGAGTAACCAAATCAAATTCACCTGAAAATCGAAACGTTTACCAGTAACTACAAAAGGAAGAATGTGGTTCATAAGACACAAAATAAAAATTATACAACATTTAGCCGTCACAGAGACAGACTGGAGTCCCTTTTGTGGAGGTGTATCGTGTGTATGTGTGTTTGTATATACTATAGTCATAGGTCTTATACAAAAGTTAACAGAGGTACTCATTGATATATTAAACACAAATATAAAAAGTTTAAGAGTCACAAAGTACAAACTCTTCATTTTTATGGCGACGACAACAACTTGAGCCAGGTTCCTTCATGGTAGGTATGAATTGTGATTACAAGTTAGCATCAAAGAACAAACCATTGCGTGCTCCCATGTGATCATCACTCATTTCTGGTCGACACTTTTTCTGACGGCATCGCACAACGTCAGAGGCCCTCTATGCAAATCAAACGCCGCTATGGCATATCTGGGTCATGCAGCTAATCTCCAACTAGCACGGGGATTATGGGAGAATTGAGACGTTGCAAACAAAGTGTCATTTCTCTTTTTTCAAGTCTTTAAGTATATTGATAAGCACTGGGTGTGACCGTGCCTTAGCTCTTGTGATTAAAAAAGTAAAAACATGACCCGGGACGAGTGTCTGAGCCCTCCACTTTAGATACAATAAGCACACAGTATGTGATTTTCTGCAACGATAAGAAGAAGCAGAGGGTTAGGAGCTGCAGTTGTCTGACAGTTAAACAATGGATTCAGTAAGGTATGTATCAGTATATAAACATGAACTTTCTCCTTTTCTCTGAGTTGAACTTTTCATTACAAGCAAATATTTTCTTCTTCTCTCTCAGTGCCAGCTGTGATTCATGGTTTTAGGTCAGATCACTACAGTGGCCCCTGGGGAGATCGTGCATACAAAAGTGAAAGCACAAACATTAGGGAAAGGCACTGCAAATCTGAAAATACATATAAAAGTCAAAGCACAAACATTAAGCAAACATGCTGCAAATCCAAAAACGCACGCAAAATTCAAAACACAAACAGTACGGAAACAAACTGCACATCCAAAAAAGCATACAAACGTCAAAGCACAAACATTACAGAAACACGCTACCGATATGTAAACACATGCAAGAGTAAAGCACAAATATTAAGAAAATTGTGCTGCAAATCCAACAACACAAATGTCAAAGCGCAGATATTATGGAAATGTGCTGCATATATGAAAACATGCAAAAATCAAAGCACAAACATTATGGAAATAAACTGCAAATTGAAAAAAGCATGCAAAAGTAAAGCACAAATATTAGGAAAATATGCAGCAAATCCAAAAACATGTAAACATCAAAGCGTATCCAAAATTAAAACACTGGAAAAAGTATTTGCTATAGATGTGCATGAGTACAGAGTGATTTTTGACACCATAAAGTCAGCCATAAAGTTTGAGGGGGACACACTGTTGATGCCTAACCAAATCGAGCTCAACACTTCCAGTGGAGCAAATCCCTATATTTCTTTTGCCATGTGCTTTGACTGTTGTATGTGTTTTTGGATTTGCTCTGTTTTCTTTGTGTTTGTGCTTTGACTTTTCATTCGTGTATTGTCGGATTTTCAGTATATTTCTGTAAAGTTTGTGCTTTCACTTTTGCAGGTGCTTCCTCCGTACTGTAGGAGTCACTACAAATCAGATACCCAAATGCCATGATTAGACAGAGTTGATTCATCGATATATTGATTCCTCTCCCCACCTATGAGTGCTCTGGATGTTAAAAAAAAAAATCACGCTTTGGCCTTGGATATGTTTGGCCAGTGTCTGATTCAAGCAACACATATGTCAATAAGTTCCACTCTGTAGGTTCAACATGCAAACAGGAATCAGTTTTAGCAAACGGGTGTGCAGTGCATTCTTCATCTTGACAGGAAAAGCCTTGCTGATTGATAGCTTGTTTGTGCTGAAGGGAGCATAGGGTTCGTGGGCTGCTGAAGAAACAGAAATGGGAGTCACAAAATATTCATTCTTTGCGAAAAAGGCATGCCAAGTCTTTGGTGTCTGTTTAAGACTTCTCTACAAGATCCCTCCATTTCCCCTGACTTTTCCTGCAATGCTCTCAGATAATGTTTCCTGAATCAAATCTGACCAGCGGAGTGGAATCATTTTCTTCCCTCTTAGCTATAATACAGCACACTCATCAACTATCCTGAAATATAAACTGAAAAGGCAAGAAAACAGTAAGGCATTTCCTTACATATCTGTTTGATTTCAGAGGTAAAAGACAGAAAGCTGATGTATGCCAGCATCTCCAGAAACTCATGCTTGTTTAAAATATGTACCACATAGTTGGCAGTTTACTGACTACACCAAGCTAATGCAGCCTAATACAACAAGTCCTCCTGTCATGGGGTGATAATGTTCATTTTTTGTTGAAACTGTTTTAGAGAGGTGTTGGTTCAACTGTAGTGATTTTGGAAGATGTGTGGTTTATACTGACAGGTGTTTAATTTTATGCATATGTACATGAACATTATCATCTTCACAAAGGGAGGATTTATTGTAGGACCGTTGTATGAGGCTGCATTAGTTTTAGCTAGGTGTATAAAATATCTTTCAGGTGAATTGTTTCAAGCTGCAGCTTTATATAGTTTCATTGAGGGGTGATAATGATGCAAACAAGGTTTTCTAGGCTAAATAAAGTAAATATTTTCACCCCACAGCATGAAACATGGAAATAAGTTCAAAATGTCAAAGTGTCCTTTCGTTCAGTAATGTGATTCTGTAGGTTACAAAGAATCACAAATCAGTCAGACACAATCATTATTAGCTTGGTATCACATTTCAGCAGCTTTCAGAGTCACAGTTTACCTCATCAGGTACTGTGTTATTAGTAAAGGAATATGGCAACCACATGGTCAAATGGTCACCAGCCCAGATTTCCAAAGGTTTTGCCTCTGACGGGGAAGAACTTCATCTCTCAATCTTCAGTATGTAGTATGTAAGCTCAAAGGATAATTCGGGTTTAGTGCAACTCAGGCCTTGTTTTAAAGCCCTTCAGTATCATTCCTTTCAGTAATTATAACATTGTACTCAAGTTAATTGCTGAGATCTTGGAACACGGCAACATCAAAAGAATCTGACAAGGCAGGAAACACAAGCAAAGAAAATCAAGGCGAAACGCTAAAGTTATGACACTAACTAGTAGTTGTAAACATCTCACACCGTTTACACACCTCAGTGATTAATTTTATCCTACCACACATGCTATAGTTGTGTGTGCACACAGGTTTGCGCTTTTCTTTTACCCTGTCAGATTTTGTTGTAGCCATGTACTTGGACTTAATGGAGACTGTAACCAGGCACAGGTGGACTGACTGAACTGACAGACCAGTACCGCCGTCTTTGGAGCCAAAGTACTACCGTAGTATAGTGTAGCTTTAAAAAAATAAAGCCAAAGTTGAAATAAACCAAAATTATCCTTGACATACTTTGATTAATTACAAAAGTGAATGACTTACCACATCAGTGTTAAGTCTAATCCTGGATTTTTTTTTTAACCAGGTCAATTTAGCAGTTATATTGAAAGTAAAATGCAGACCCAAAGTACTTCACGCACCAGATTTCGTTCAAAATTCGTTCTATAGATGTCTTTCCCTGATTATTTTATATGCTCATAAATGTTAATATTAGTTTTTGCAGTCATTACAGCAAAGTATTTGAAAAATGATACATTTTCTGGGGCAGGTGTAGCAATATGTACATACAAATACAACATCAGAAATACAACAAATGTAGTCTGGATCAAGTTTAGTTGGTTTCTTGGCAGCTAATGTTGGATTTACACTTTTTTCCTTCATATGATGATACACTGAGTATTAGGATTAAAGTAGAAATGATGGTTAGGAACAGCTAGTCATTGGTTTCCCAGCCAACCATGAATGCAGCAGAACCCAAGATATGATCACAACACCTGTTTGAACCACTTGGCACTGTTACTTACAGACATTTCATCTGGAAATCATTCTCCACTCTCTGAACTATTGCAGCGCCTACTGAAGTATTATACTGGTTAGCTAAAGATATAATACAAGTACTGCCTGAAAGTGCAGGTAGCAAGCTTGGCACAAGGTTAGTTTTGTGTTTTGAAAGAGATACTATAGTTACACATGTAAACAAAGACACTATCCCCGACCTAGCCGAAACCTTCCCAGAAACGGGAGAGGTCTTGAAAAAATAGAACACACCTGTACACAAATAGAAGCAAATATACAGAAAATACATTTACACGTGTATAATATACAGTACGATTTTGTAACCCTCTGACTATTAAGGTAACATTCTTCATTCAAAAAATATATGTTATGTCAAAGAAGCAACTCCACAGCCTGAAACACACGTGGGGCTGAACTGGTATGGGTCTTTCATGAGAGCGGTTTTCATGTTGTGACTGGGCAAAAGCAGGAGTTTTGCACCACAGTGTTTATCCCAGGCCATCTTAGCACCACCGTAATGGCTCACATTTATTGACAATGATCTCACTGGGACAACCTGTTTTCTTTAATCCTTTAAGGAAGTGAGTACAAGCCTAAAAACCACCGAAACGAATTACTGAAGACCCACCTGTCAACAAGCAGTAACACCTACCCGTTAAATCTGTACATATTGCTGTCTGCAGCCAAAAATGTTTACAGTTAGAATCATGTTTGTGCTTTGTCAAACCCACAACACAATATAAGGTAGATTCATTGGCGGTTCCCTTAGAAGTGTCACAGCACAAAGGTAATCTGTCTTTAAGAGCTTGAGGCTGATTATAAAATTATTGGTGTTAGAAAGCTGTCAGGAGAGCTTTACTGTCCTACCTTACCACAGAGTTCCCTCACCTTCACTTCGGAGATAGTTTAGACCAATTTGACAGCGGCTCACTGGTTTGCCATAATCCCCTAACTTTACCAATGCACTGGCAGAGTGTTGTAGCTTTGTTTTCTTTGGGTTTGTTTCCTATTTTCACTCTGCTTCATTTGTGCACAACCCTCGACATCCTGGCTGTGATAGTTGAATTTCTGATATGCTAGAAATATTGTCCTCAAGTCTTTGAGTGACCCAGCTCTGGAGAGAGCTAACTTACTTATTAGGACACATTTAGGGAAGGAATTCTTTCCTGCTTAAATCCTGCAAATAATCACATGTTGCTGATTATTTTGATTCTCAGGGACACCGATTTGCAGCATCTTTGTCACAGCTTCTTCACCAATATTAGTGGAAAAACTAAAGATAATCAGATTTTCTTTAGTTTCTGCCTAGAATACAGACTTTAGATTTCAAAAATTATTTATCAGAAGTGAACCACTCTGGGAGTTGGGCACAGATATTAATTTGATATCTGTAGAGGGATTAATTTTTTCAGTCTTTTTCCCGCTGATGCAAATTATCACATGAATTATTTGAAGGTGAAGTTCAAATTCAATCTGTTCCACTCTTTTAGTATTGCATCTCAGATCTGAATCATCTCCAATCATTACAATTTATCTCAAATTGCTGCTGAGACAGAGACCAACATAAATTGTGCAAAAGAGCTAGATAGACCTGAGGCAGTATGAACGTCCTGTCCAGCTCCATGCGGTCTGTTGTGGCTGTCCTTGTTTGATCTATACATGAATTGGCTGCTATGGGATTCATTTAAACTGTGAGCTTGCACCACAGAAACCTTTTTGTTTATTATTCCATTAATCCAAATCAGATACAAATCTTAAATAATGAGCAGTTACTGTAGAGCGGGCGTTGAATTGGCTTGCATCAGGTATATTCAGATGGTTTTCTTTGTTATATCAGCTCAAGTGGGAGTATTTAATTAACAGTAGTGAATTCCAAGTGCTTCGAACCTCCACTGTTAGGGCTATGGCAGACTCTTCTGTGTAAAAAAAATAGACATAACTATTCTGTTTTTAAAATGGGACTGGTAGAAATGATATTTTAAAATCAACTGTTCAGTAAAGCATATACTGTTTTTCCCCATCTTCGTTCTTCTCCAACTAATAGAATAGTGCTTCATATAAATATCTTTCAAATTCTTTTGCGACACATTTTTAAAACTATTTCAAAACATATTGAAATACATTTGTAGCATTTTTTTAACTTTCACATTTCTTAAAAAACAAACAAACAAAAAGAGTTTGAGTCCATCTATTCAGGTTGTGGCACATAGTGGCATTATTGGCACATTGTTCGTAAATACAGTTCATCTTCTGCCCACAGCAGCTCCTTGGGTTTCTGTCTCAAATGTCAAATGTTTTCCTTGAGACATCTGTGACGTCCACAGTCTCATCCCACACATCCTGTAAATATTCTTATATATAATCTATATCTAAATGACTGCAAATACAGTATGGAGGGGCAACGTTTTGGCTGCTCTGCTTGTCATCTCTAGAAAAATAAATATCTTCACCAGTGTCCAAAGTGTGATCACACTATTTTTACAAAAGAAGTTGTTTTGTGTGTTTCTTGTTTCCAACTGGATCCTGTGAAGATGCGAGAACAAAATCACAATTACCCCTCATTGTGAGCCCAGTACAAAACAAGACAATCAGGATTCTCAAAGCTAGCATACTTTCCACTGACATCGAGGAGATTGATATTCGGCACTGGCCTGAAAAATATGCAACCCTGTGCTTTTCTCAAGTCAAAATAAACAGCAGTGCTGTATTAAAAACCTGTACTTTTAAGGCCTTCTGTAACATATACTTAAGTTTAAGAAGTACTTTAGATTTGTAAAGATGATAAGGGATCTTATTTCTTTCAAGACAGCATTCGGAGCACGCTGTGGAGAGCTGAGCTGAGTAAAGCCCCTTTCAGACATACACGGCATTCCATTAATTTGATGGCATCTGAACTTGTCAGCTTTATGACTGAATGAGCACCCTTAGCATAAAAATGATGTATGTCTGAAAGATAGAAAGCTGTCACTTTAACAGATTGATGATGCCGGAAATGTTACGTATCCCATGTTTGAAAAGGGCTCAAGATTAATTTTTGTGCAGACAATGGCAGGGCGCTGTCCTCTCATTACGCTACCTGCAGGCAATCTATTCCTTTTAAAATCTGGGTCAGTAGCAGATGTTACACCTCCCCTCAGGCTTCCAGCAACACTGTGGGGCCAGAGCATGTGTTTAACTTTCATGCTTTGAATTACAAATGCAGGTCATTCTAGCATATATCAGCCATGCATAAAAATGTGTCACAAGCCAAGTGAAAGTGCTCCTCTAACCCTAGAATTGTTCTAAACAATATGTGTCATAAATGTTAATGAGAATGCTCTAGATATGAAGAGTGAGAACATAGCTTATTAATACTGAGGTGGATATAAATGATTAGCTAGTCTGGATTTCACAAAGCTTTTTCCTCACTGCACAGAAAATGAAAAGGAACATAATCATGTCACAAATAACAAACATATGCCAAGTCCCCCTCTATGCCCAAAGTGGGGCAGCATCACTGTGGGGATCAAGGTGGCAATGACTCAGATGATGATTTGCAAGGGGACAAAGTGGCACTGTACCCACCAGAGTGTGAATTCAGAAAGTCTCTTCCACCCACAGGAAGTGAAGGAGGCCTTAAGCGTGTCAACAAGAGATCTCAAACCATTTCTCTGACACAAAGGCCACAGGAATCAGTTGTCTTTCGGTGGGGGAGGGCCTGTGGGAGGGCCATGCAAGAAGTTAGAACATTTGATGAAGAGGATTCAGTATGCTAGTTTATATCTGTCTTGTATATCATATTTATATTTAAAAAAAATTTTAATAGACACCATAGCTCCTCAAAGGCCTGATAATCTTCCTATTTAGCCTTTAGTGCCACAGTGAGCATGTTACCACTGGCTACACAGAAACACACAGAGATAATCACATATTGAGACCTTGACTGGGGATAAAAATCCTAGATGAATTAATATTATAGTAGCAGTGTTTTGCAAAATATAAAAAAAAGCCAGTAAAGATGTAGCCATCCTTCCATGATTTTAAAGGTGCATTAACTAAGTTATTTTTTTGCTGCTAGAGGGTCTGAAACTCAAAACAAACTGTTGTCTGTGGATGACTGGTTGGGACAAACTGTACAGACTGTAGCCACTGGTCCAAAGCTACCGCGAGCTCACTAATAAGTTCCATCTCTACGGCAATATTGCAGCAGCACAATGTCAAGTGATGAGGTTGACAGGACAGTCCCAAATGGGGCTAGCAAAGTACTAATGTTAATTGAAGCTTAGATTTATCCTAAATTAAAAAATATATTAATTCAGCACAAGGGTAAAATCACATCCATGCTACCAAAATGTTACCAGCAATGTTACCAAAAGAAACACATTAGCTTTAGATGCTAACTTATCCGGAAGGAAGAACAACACATCTGAATCCAAGTGGAGTCATTTGGCTGCTTTTAACCTTCTCCATCTCAAAAAGCCAAAGCAATGTTGATATGGGTTTTTACTCTTTCTTTGTCCCACTCTTTCTTTGTAAAGGAACAGCACCTCTTTAGTCTGGCAGCCACAGTTTTGTACTTTTAACTGCTTAGAACTCCTCTGTGACTGGCTAAAATGACTATCGCACTTCTTATAACCTTTGCTAGGTGGCAGGCAGAGCTAATATCCGGACTGACTATCAAAACAGAAGGTAGAGAAGCAGGAATAACAACAGAAGGCCTGTAGGCAGCAGAGTGTCATGGAGGTTGGTAGTAGAGCTGAGAGACATCACGTCCTGTCCCAATTTAACTCTATTTATCCAAAAATGTGTAAAATCTTAGTTAAAGCACCTTTAAATAAACGCATCCAGACACTTTGGTCTACTTACTCCAGATGAGTTATCCTATCCACAAGGTCAGCATAATGAATATGTTACAGGTTTTAGAAACAGAGCAAGTGTGACCATCTTTGCTGGCCTTGCAGCTTAGATGAATGTTACTGTTATCCACTCAGACAGTAAACGCGCTACCAAGCTTACTGTCACTCTACCCATATAATGACAGTTTAATACCACAATAGTCCAGATTCTATGTGAAACACACCTGCCTTGTCAGTTTAACTGCCTCTCCTCTGGTATAAAGCAGCAGAGGACTGGCTGAATTGGTAAATATGCTGTGTGCAGACTTTTTAAAATATATATGCAGTATATTTACAGTACCTAAGTACTGTTTCTTCCATTTGAAATGCTGTCAGAAAGATCAGTTAGACAGAAAATGCCACTGTAAAGGCTTCACATCCCACTGCCCTACATCTATGAACTGACTCATTACACAACAACCAAAATTAATGGTAGATTTATATTTCTGTGTGCAGCTTGAGTGCTCAGAGGGATAGTGTTCAGCCAGCACTCCAGGTGTCAGGCAGATGGACAAGGAATGAGGCGATGGACAGCAGTATTAAAAGCAACTAATTGGTGGGTGGATTTGCTCCAACAAACCACTAACTGAAACTGACTGCTTCCAAGTAGCAACACAAGGAGGGAGAAGAGTTTGAGGACTGATCATCTGTATATTTTATCTTTTTAATGCTTTATAATTTCATGCATCAAGTTATCACATTGATTCTTGCATGAAAACATTTTTATAAGGAAAAGGGTAGACATTTATTTATTAACCCATTTAAAATTGATCTAATGCAACTTTTCAGCGAGGATATTTAGGCTATTAGACTTTAGTAACAGTCATGGTAATAACTGTAGTGGACGCAGACATTGTAAAGGTATTTAATGGTATGGATTCCCGGTGCTGACTAGTTGAAGAGATCTTATACTAACAGCAATAAACAGTCCTGGGCCAGCGTACCTGTTGCCGTTGTAGGCAGTCTTGTAGACAGGTGTCTGCTGGATCATCTCATCAGTGTAGATGGGCACGGCAGTCCGAACACACTCATGCGAGCACTGCAGACTGTCATTGTAGGCAGTGAATATGTCCACCTTGCTCGGTACCCGGGCTGGGGTGAAGTCTGTCAGGTTTTGGCAACTTTCTTCCTGCTGGTGGATCTTGCGCTGATGGCTATTGTGGCGACCATTTCCCGACTGTGCACAGCTACAAAAACACGCACCAAAGACAAGAAACAAACATAAAATCATACCTTGTATCTCTGATCATCTACAAAGATGTCTGACCAGCAGTGAGGTTCTACAGTTAATCTCTTTATGAGTAAAAAGTAAAGGAATCTTTCCTACCAGTTTTTAAGGACAAGTGTTGTGATCAAGGCTGCGATGACCATAATGAGTGACACAGTGATTGTGATTATCTGGTGAACTGCCAAACCTGCCAAAAAAATAAACAGAAATAAACACAAGAGCAAAGAAGTACAGCCATTTTGTGGAGGAAATTGTTTCACTCTTGTTGTTTACAGCAGCCTGCCATGCACTTCACTTCTCTTTTATTGTACTGTACAAACTGCACTGGACTGTACAAACCCACTGCACTCTGCAAAATATCAAGTGCATCTCACTTAGAAAAAATAGAGGGTGACAGCTTGGAACAATTTAGGTCTTCAGTAAGTGTTGACATTGTGACATTGGTGACATTGTCATCCACTGCTATTCCAAATTAAAAGAGAGATCAATTATTCCATTACAGCACATCCAAATATAATGGACAGCTAAGTTCAAGTCTAATGTTTCTCCCAAGTGCTTATGAAAATGATTGTCTAATTATACATCCAAATTGATATTCTGTATGTTTAGCTTAGTATTTTTGAATGTACTAATCCAATGTATACTACTGTAAGTCCAAACTCTTTTTATTACACTTACTCATCACAGTTCATGTTTTTCAGTAGATTTTGCCCTAAGGCTTTTATTTAAACATTAAATTCAAGCACATGATGTCATATGGTATATCAAATAAAATATTTGATCCTGACAGTCTGACTGCTTTGAAAAAGGGAGTCATATAAATGCACATACAGTGCCTATAAAAAGTATTCACCCCCTTGGATGTTTCACCCTTTTACTGGTTTTATGAATCAATCATGGTCAATATAATTTGTCTTTTTTGACAAAAAAAGGTGACCGTTTTTTTTTGTCAAAAAAGACAAATTATATTGACCATGATTGATATATAAAATCAATAAAAGGGTAAAACATCCAAGGGAGTGAACACTTTTTATCGGCATTGTACATAAATACCGAAACATTAAAACGTGTTTGATAGGGCAATAAATGAATTATCACACTATTTTTAATCATTTTAAATTGATACATTTAAAGCATTTTTAGCTGTTACATATTTTAACAATTATAGAATTTAAAAATGTTTAAATGCCAAAACATAAGACATATTTGCTAAAAGCATTTTGAAGTAAAGTGCTAAAGTTAGTTATATAGTTAGAACAATATCAAATTTGTTATCACCACCTTAAAAATGTCAACAGGCCCTGGCAATTGTGTTAGAGAACAGCATTTATTTAGGACTGTTTTTGGTCATCTGTAAATATTGGACTGAATGTAAGTTCAATATTCATTTTCTTTTTGGCTCGGATTTGGTCTCCACCTCCTAAAAAAAAGTTAGCTGACACTTTTGCTGTAAAATTCTTCATTATGTTAATTAATGGTATCTGTCTGCTGCTTCTTTCTGGGTATGTACAAATGTTAAAAATAGGCTAAAATGTTCCATAGAGCTGAGGGAAACTGTAAAGGTGGTGACCGTTCCCAGTGAGCATGTCACTATATCATTTTCACATATTAATATGATTCATTGTAAATATAAAACAGTGAGTAATGTTTTAGGGCATTTAGGGTAGATTTGTTTCAGTATTCATTTAGTAACACAATGATCTGCCTCTAGTAAATGTATCTGAATGACAGTAAACAGTAAACAACTCCAGTCAGAACTTCCTCACAGTCCACAAGCTCACAGTGTAAACAGATTTAATTTGGTTGAGAAAATGATATTTCGTATAGATGGGATCCTCTATATTTTATAAACACTCAGTAGTCAGTAGAGAATAACCTCATGTAAGGATTGGTGCATTTCACTGATTTTTGTCTTGTGATTCACAGGCTATAAACCCACCAATCTCTGTAGAATCATTAAACAAATCAGAACAAATAAAACCACATACTTTCATACACTTTAATGACATCTTCCAGGTAATTGGTTTACAGACTTGTTTTGCTAAGCCATAAAATGTATTTAAAAAGTACTTTTTTGGGGCATTTTGCCTTTATATATTATTATGTTCAAAGTGGGTAGCAGAGGAGAAGACTTGCAACAAAGGTCAACAGTCAGACTCAAACTACTGATGTCATGTAGATACTGTGCTTGAGTAGACAGTACACCACATGTAACCATTGTATTGGGGCATCCAACTGTGTAGCATTTAAGTGTTCTTTAAATGGGGCATTTTGCTTATGTGCTGCACCTTAACCAGTTTGCAGATTTGAGGGTGGGTTAAATGTTCTCTGCTTGGTCTTTGTGTTGTGTTTCACTGATACACAAAAGCACTGTTCTTATTTAGACTCTTAAGACTCCCATGTGTGCTGATCTTTTGCTTTTGCCACAGGACAGTAATCCACAAACACAATTGTGGTACATGTCTAAAGTGAGGATTAGTGCGAGTCTAGTGCACTGTACTGTATGGTTAGTGTATTTTGAATGTGTGTGGGTGAGTGATAGCGCATGTGAGTGAGTAGGACACAATGACACACTGCAGCAAGTGACATGCTGCAGAAGTGGAAAAAAAAAAAAGAACAAAAAGCTGTCATGATGAAAATGCCCACATGGGCCTTATACATCTCACCTCTCCATCAGCCAGCTGCCTAGCTGCTGATCCAAGCCAATTTGTCTTCAGGAAGGTTCAAAAGGAAGTGCTGCTCGGTTATTTTTGAAAAGTACATAGCCTCTCCTTTGCCTGCCTGCTGCTTAGACAGCCTCCTCTTGGATAATAAACTTCTGTGGGCAGGGCCGTGCAAAATGCAGGCCGGGTCAACCTTGGATTAATGATATTTCCAACTGACTCAGGGAAGCCTTACCTTCCCGGCGCAATCAGTGTCCCTTGCCATGGCAAAGGCACATTAACTTATATTCTTGCATTTTCCCTCACACCCCCTCTCTATTCTCCATCTCCCTTGTTCAGTTTAAAGGCTGTTAACTTTAAAGTGCTCATCAGTCTAAGTTCAGACGTAATAGCCCCTGACCTTGATCAGTGCCTGAGGTCTCTGCTGAGAATTGTTTGATTTCACATTGATGTCAAATGAAAGGGGACATGCCCCAGTCAGTAGATTTCAAGTCAAAAGCTGCACATAAACACCATAACTGATTGCTACAGGGTTGGATTGCATTGTGCCCCTCCCTCCTCAGGACACTCCACTGCCCAGGTGAGGTAAGCAAGTTAACCCTATGAGTAAATTACAAATAGTCATAACATGCATGCAACCACCACTTGACAAATGTGATATCAGTAAACACACTATGCATGTTTATCTGCCTTGACTGTAATCAGACGGTCTGTAAGTTTACTTCAGGCTACCATTTAGGGACAGAAACAAATACATACTTTCCTTGTATTGTTTTTTTAATGCGACAAATGAAGTCACAAACAGTCCAACAGTACAAACACCAACATTACGTATATTATGAACTCATTATTCAGGGCAGTACGTTTAAGGGTGCTGGGTTATGGAATAACAGAGCCGGTGATGGGTGACAAATCTGAGTGCAGAGGACAGTTCTATTTTCATCTAAAGCTCCCAGTTGGAGGAATGAAAATTTGGGCTAAAACTCATTGTGTCCTGGCAGTCAGGCTGAAAAATCACCTTTGGCAGTCACCTTGCTTTTGAGATACCCTGTTTTGTTTGGTCAAATCACTGCCAAACAAAGAGAAGCTCAGAGGGAGATAGATAGAGAGAGAAAGGGACAGAAAAGTAGAAGGGGCAGAAAGGAATACAGAGATGAAGGGGCAGTTAGCTCTGTGGCAGCAGGATTTGAGCCCCCACCAATGCTCGCAGAAAGAAATAAATGAGATTTTTCTACTTCTCGACCATGACAGTTTGATGAACATGTCAATGAAAAGCACTGCGGTTGAAATCTCCCTTTGCTACTTTTAAGATCTGCTGCTTCAATGGCAAAACTCCGTGTAGTGTCAATAAATGTGAAGAGCAGGAAACGCCTGGTATAGCACTGCAAAAGCTCGGCAGTATGGGTTGAGTCACTGTGACATCTTTATTATCTCTGTATTGTCAGGCTTAATGCATTAAAGATGCATTAGTAATCTGTAAAACTTTGTGGTTCCCCTCAGCACTACACAGCTTTTCAGCTTAATGAGTTTTTTTTTTACTATAAGACCTGTTACCCAGTGGTGGAAGAAGAACTCAGATCACTGTAAAAGTAGCACCACAGTGTAAAAATACTCTGCTACAAGTAAAAGTCCTGCACTCAAACTGTTACTTAAGTAAAAGTACAAAGTATTAGCATGATTGCTGATGCATTGTGTTAATCACATTTAATGTTGCAGCCGGTAAAGGGGGAGCTAGTTTTAACAAGCTCATATGCTTATAATTTGAAGTACTTTATATACTACTGGGTATCTTGTGAATTTGTCGCCAGAGATTAATAAACTTTTATGAATATGCTGTCATTTTTATATTAATCTGGTTATGAAAAGTAACTAGTAACTTTCCTAATATATACTCTAAAATAAGGACGCAAGTGTCTTAAACAAGACTGTTATTTGCTAATGTTGGTGATGTTTATATGTAAGCATCATAATGAAACCAACAAAGAAGCACCGATAGCTCCCTCTATATGGAAATACTATTTAAAATTTAGAAATGCAAACACGAGTTTAGTTGTGGTTAAGAACCTGATAGGTCAGCAGTAGCTTAAACTGTTATTTCCACACCAAATACCTGCAATATATCCACAATAAGTGATTTTCCTTTTCATTAAAAAATATAAGAAACTCATTTTACCAGTTTCAAAAGCAGACAACAGATTTGTCACAGCAGACATTTTTCTTGTCATAGCACAAAAGAGCACAGGTGTTACTAATAAAATTAATGGGGGTTCTGTTCAAGTATCACAGTAAGCCAGCTCTGACAATAAAGCAGCTAAATTTAATTCAGCCATCATCAGTTTTATTATTTAGACTGTCTCTTTTCCTGCAGTGGCTTGTAAAAAAAAAAAAAAAAAAAAATCAACTGTGGAAACATCCTATTGGTTAAATATATAAGTACACAAAAGTTACAGGAGTATATTACCGGAATGTATTTTCTTACCCTGCCTGAACACATGCTATATGGACTCCATGAATAAACTGTCTCTTAATAAAAATGATATAGGGTCATATTCAAATTGTCATGACAGACTATAATGCAGATTTAAAAAATAATTACATATACTGATTACCAAAATAATGTACTTGTGGACTTATGTTCCTTGTAAATATAACAGAGTACATATTATTGGAGCCAGCCATAACATTTAGCCAGAGACAGTCCCTCCTTGGTATGCAATCATCTCTACTGCAGTTTTTGAACCTTCTTAACTCCTGAATTGTCTATTTGCAATTTACATGCTGAATTATGTGACAACATTTAAGCTGCAGGCAGTTTGTCCTCTGAGAAATGCCCTATGTAACAATGCAATAACAAAGCAATTCTGGACAACTGATGAGGAAAAGACGATGACTATTTAATTGCCATACATGCATGTATGAGCTATTGTCAGTGGTGAGGGTCTTCAGCTGTGTGTATTATTGACCATGTTTATGAAGCAGGAAGCTCTATCAAACATACATTGCAAAGAGACATTTAGAGCTAATGGTGCCTAAACCCACTTAGTGCTGACTTAAAAGCTCTGGGAAGATGTGGGAAAGGCCCCTCATTTGTAAAGCAGAGTTGCAGCTTACAGAGGTTGAGCCACCTCACTCCCACGCACTACACAGCACACTGTATGGGCATTTTCAATACACACTAAAACACTGCGTGTGATCCTTCCAAGATTGTCACTCCCACATCCAGAGACCTGAACAGGAGAGGGTGGGGGAAGACTTCAAAGGTGTCCTGCTGATGGTTTGGAATCGCTAGCTAACGTGGGCGTCAAAGTGCCAATCTTAGCTGTCACCGAGTAATCTAAAACACTTACTGAAGAAGAGGGTGCTGAGAGAGAAGAGCAGGACAGAGAAAGAGGAGGGGAAAGTTGAAGAGGTAGCGATCGGAAACGATTACTCTACATGTCTTTTCTCTCGATGTCAAAGGCATTGCTGTATTATTCAGTTAGGCTCAATGGCCAGTGCTAGAATAGCCAAAAAAAGGGGGTAGCCAGAGTATTGTGCTTCAGTGATGGAATCCTCTGCAGAGGGATACACTTCTCTTGTATGCCTGCCTGTATTAGGAACAGTTGGGAACACACACATCCTTTTAACAGTCACATGAAAATGACTGCAATTTTCAGGTGGGTGTAAAATGGCATTGCTACCAAGGCAGCTTCAATCAACCATCCTGAATTCTGTGTGCTGTCATGTCGGTGACAGGAGGCATTTGTTCCAAACAAAAGCTTAGCTGAGCTGTTTAGCAGGTGAATGGACTCCAAAACACATCGTGCTCTTTCAGTGTTTTTGAGGCCAGCTCATTCTCTCCGGCTTTCCTGTCAAGCAACACTGTGTCATTTTTGAACAAAAGCGAGAATCTCTCAAAAGCTAAACTAAATAAGATCACATTGAAAGGAGATCATATTAAATTCTGTCCCATCCCTTCTGATTGACAGAACAATATCCTATATTTAAGTTGTCTCAGTCAGCATCTGCATTTCTCTTCCTTCAGGCAGATGTGTTAAGCCATGAAGACAGAGCTGAGGGGTGGGGAAACAGAAAGTGAAACATCATCTGCCCCCTACCTCCCAATCTCCTCTTGGCTGAGTTTTCTGTAAATGAGGGAAACAGGTCTGACTCTGTATGCCTGTCACCAGCCATCAGCATTCATGTCCAGATTTAACACTGAAGAAAAAGAGATTCACTTTAACCCATTTTACTGAGAGTCAATACAGAGAGTAATGGCAAAAATTTCAGATTACCATGGTAACTGCTGGGAAACGTGGTTTCTCTCTGGCTCTATGTATCTCTCATTATTCAAGAGGCTGTATTGTACACCTCTACAGGTCTGGCACAGGTCAAAAATGACAATGTTCACTGAGCTTGCTTCTTTAAAAATAGATTCCTGAGACACTTGACTTACATTTTGCAGGTGCTCACTTTGCTCTTCATTGGATTAAGACTCGCCTATTTACTACATTCATTTAACCCTTCGCTCTCGTCACTGTACCAGAGTCAAATTCTTTGTGTCCAACACATATTCCCAATAAAGCTGATTCTGAATTCTCGTACTGTAATGTGAATTGTTGCCAGATGAATCTATGTATTTTAAATATCTACTAACCCCTAAAGCAGATGTCATATTTTATTTTAAACATCCACTAAACGTGTTTCAGAAAGCCACATGACAAATCTGTATAAGGCTTTACCTGTAATACCTTTCGCTTTCTCCAAAAAACTCTCATGCCGTCTACCACAGCCCAAGTTATCAGTAGCGACTTAACTGACTGTAGTTTTAATCATCTCATATCCATAATGGAGCTGACAGCTCCATCTGCATAGCGTAGGAGTGGGGTCACAGATACTAGCAGCACAATCACCAAGAACAATCAGTGAGCATCTGGAAGCAACACAGTTATAACCACCCTCTCTCCCACCTTGTCCCACTCCCCCTCATCTGACACCTCTTGTATGATGGCCAGGGTGTTATGCGAGCAGCATCAACTACTATAAGGGCTGCAACATCACTAACTCCTATTAAAAGTGACTGAGATTTGCAAGATAAACTCTGATGTTAAGTATCTACACTGATGTTACACAGACCATTAAACAGAAAATGTAACCAGACTGTCGATGGCTACTTACAGCTATGGCCAGTGACCTACCATGTTTTCAATAAAAGATGGTGCCCAATGACAGACTTGCAGCACCTAAGGCTGTAAGTCATTACGCTTCAACTGCGGCTTGTGTGGGTGGACAATTGACACTGACATTTGGAAAACTGTGCATGAATTTAGTGCAAAAAGGAAGATGTTCATTAGACAGAGCAGGTAAATGGTATTTGCTAAAGTCCTTTTTAAATGGTTATGAGCAACATTAATTTCTGTATTCTGGAAACAAGGTTGTGGAAACTCAGATCTAAGACATTATTCTTTGTTATGAAAGTTTACTTTTCATCTGTCTTTTTTATGCCTTTTCAGTTGAATTAGTTTTGCGCCATTTCTTTGACATATATCCTCTTTTACATCATGTGCTGCACTCATTTATATCTCACTAAAATCAGGTTAAAATGTTATTTGCAAAAAATAAAAAAATAAAAAAATGGCAGTAATATTACTTATTGCAGTGTTGAGACACAATGACCCCAGGAGAAGCGCCCTCACCCAAACAGCCCCTATTACTTAGATGGTAATATTGTGAATGTAATGAGTAAATGAACGAGTGTCTGGATATGGTGAAATTCTTCTAAACTGTGATAAAAACAGGTACTTTAGTGAGGAGAATGATCAGATTCTACCAGTTGATCTAAAATATGTGCTTACTGTGTGAAAAAAAAAACATGACTTAATGTGAGGAGACATTTCATTTCAGGAGGTGGGATACTTTTCCAGTGTGCTCTGAAGCTTGCATTTCTAGGTTTGTTTCCATATTCATGTTCAGACAGGTACAACAGGCTGTCAAGGATGCATGATCACTTGACTCATTAATGATTACACTGGACTACAGTCAAGCAGGACACTTCTGAACACTGTTCACTGTTTACTTCTATTGTATTAGAGAAAAATGGATTTTCATATTAGTTCCTCCCCTTCTCTTTGCCTCCTTACATAAACAAACACCAGCATCCTCGTTTGACAGTGATGCGCACACACACTCCCACACACAGCATGAGATGATTATGGTCATGATACACATATGCCATATGAGGCTGAGACAAAGCACACTGATGCTTGCATTTGTGCTGAGTGCCTACAGTATTCATGAGTCATAGTGAATTAGTCCATGCAGCCCATTTATACATGGGTCAGTGCACATTTTCTGAACTGCACTGGTGGAAGCCTTTATGTGAAATTGTAAGGAGCCTTTTTCCCCTAGGAACATACTCTAATTTAATTGTTTAAGGAAACACAATTAGGTCACCTACAGGTCAGACCCTACATTTTGTCCAGTACAAGGCTGTCATGGGCCCCATCTTCACAATGTTCTCGTTATAATCCACAGTAAAACAATAATAAATCTTTATCACAGCTCTGTATTAAATGTACACCCTATGAGCCAACATACTATTTCTATATCAGCACTTTAAGATTGCACTTTGTTTCAAGTGCTGTAGTTGGGGTCTTTCAAAGGTTTATTATAAGCTGAAGTGTTTCTGCTTGAGATGGTGGATGAGAAAGACAAAAAGGCTGTGAGACACAGAGCAGCGTACATGCAGACTGATACTCTGACAACTGCGAATAATCAAATAGCGCAGACTTACAGCAGCATAATTTGGATATTTCATTATTAACGTTATAAATTGTGTAAACATAATATTGCAACTGAAAGTATCCCAGGTCACACCAGGCAAAAATCACCTGACAACATGTTTTGAGCCCTTCCCTGCTTGTATTCAGCTGATCAAACTGGAATGTGTCGGGACTGTTGTGAAAATAAATATGTCTTAATCATTATCCTAAGACAGTCATCACAGTTAAGCCTGAAGAATGACAAGACACACCAATGGAAAGAAAGCCATATGCTGCACAGTAGCCACTAAACAGCTGGTGGCAAATGCATACAATTTGCATGAAAGTAAACATACATAATTCATATACAGTGTTTACACCGATTATGCACTTTTAAGTGTAATACATCTCAATTATCAGGACACCGAGTGCACAGGCACCAACCTAACTCCTACTCTCACAGTTAACCTTAAATGGAAGTTGACATCCCTGTATTTAAATCTATTTGGAGATGAACCAGATTCATAATGATTGGTCTAGAGTAGCCCTTTGTTTTAAGCACTGACATATGACATGTTGTAATGCAGTAGCCTTACTGACTGATGGCAGAGGCAGATACAATATGTTATGTTAGGAATTTACTGTAAATTTGGATGACACTATCATTCGTTTTCCCATGAAAATCTAAATCATGCTTGTCCCACTTGAAGAAAATTTGTTTTTGAATTGTACTGAATACATGCTGTAATATCACAAGATACAAGCCAAAATCTAGGTGTGGTAAATTGTTAATGTCTGATTAGCACTTTACTCTGATTAAGATGATCTGTTTAAGTGTTTCCATTAATTTACCCCAATCTAAATTGGTATTAATGTGCCTAATATGATTGCAATCTATTCTTAAATATCCTCAAAGACAAAACAGGAGGGATAACAATAAGGGAGAGTGAAAGAGTGAAGTACCTCTCTGTAGGTAATAGTTTAATTCATCAGCAATCCAATGCTGTGCCATTGGTGTGGTAATTACAGTATATCTTTCCTTGGGGCCATTATAAGCCAGACATGGGTTAATGTGTTGTGAAGGCAAAGAAACATTTTCTCCTGCAGCTAAGCACTTGGGCTTTGCTTCAAAAACTGATTCTATTCATCTGCCCTGATGAGACACAGTCTGCTTTTTGATACAATAATGTGCATCCAATCGGGGCACTTTGACTTTTTTATTTCTTCATCAGCTTTTAGTTAGCATTGGTGACTGATTTCCTCCAGGATACAATATCAAGGCATTATTTTAAATCACAGGTGCTCTTACGCTCACTTCCCAATCATGAGAAAGTGAAGAGAACACAACAACGCTGACAAGACAATTACCTGCTGCCTTTTTATTTCACATTCACTATGTACACTTCAGTCAGCACCGTACCACAATTATTTATGCTACTAACACTAAAACGTACTTTTCTAGTCATTTTTGTTGCAGCAGAAGAATGAGCATTTCTTTTTTTAATGCAAACGGCGAGGCTATGGTAATATCAGCTACAATATCCAGGCTTGCTTGTGGACCCAGTCCAGGACCTAGTATTGCTTATATTTATAATCTGAATACTGGAATCATATAAAATGATTAAAAACAGTTATTAACAAAATTAATGCCAGCCATGGAGCTAAAAGTCTTAAACTGTGGCTGTCAGACTGAAGAGGTCACGTTCTTTTACACAGAGAGAGTGGGACAAAGAAAAAAGCAAAAACCAGTTTGGCTTTTTGAGCCAAATGATTAAAATTTGATTCATATGTGGCTTCTTCCTTCTGGATGTGTCAGCGGTAAAGTAAATGTGTTTGTTTTAGTAACATTAGAGACCTAGCATGGTCATGAGTTTACCTTTGTGGTGAATTAATATGATTTTCATTTCGGACTAATCTGAGCTTTGTATAGCGTTAGTGCTTTGTGTCACATTAGCAGTAACCAGAGCATTTTACTGGATTGCCAAATATGTCTGTTAGTCAGCTAACGCTAGCTTTGGACTGGAGGCTGTCTTTTGTATAGTTTTCTCACAACCAGGCATCCATAGTTTGTTGTTGCTAGGAAAAAGGACGGGACAGGAGGGGCAATTAGCAGTTGCTATCAGTTTGTTTTGACCCTCTCAGCTGAAAAGAGTTTAGGCAGAGTAGCTTTAAACTGTATATATGTACAGTAGGACCACCAAACACAAATACATAGCACAGCTCTACACACTCCAAAAAATGTGTTCACCACAATTCTCCAAACACAAGTCAAGTACCTGGAGTGAAATCATTAAAAACACATTAAAAGTATGAAAATACCAGAATGAATTGATTTGTAAATTTTGCTTGAGTTCATAATTGACCTAAAATAGATATTTTGTTCAGGACTTCTGCTGGACATGTATTGTCACATTCCTCTGTGCCTTGAAACAGTTTTCATTGTGAGTAAGAGGTGGCCAAGGACTTTCGATCACTCTTGCTGTTTGCTGCTTAATTTAATGACATTTACATTAATGCATCAAAAGGGAAAGCTTCAATTAGTGTAGTGCATAAGTTGTTAAACATGACTTATGTTTTATGACAACTTGTATGGTCCATTTAAAAAGCAATTTTCCTCATGGACTTAATGAAATGGTAAATCTAATATGCCTGGTTGGAAGGTTTGTGTGTCCACAGCACAGAGGGACTGTCCATAAAATTCACATAAGTCCATGTACAGAATTTCAGGCATGAGAGCCACAATATGCTCAAGGACATTCTTTATGAGCTAGGTGATATTTTCCCATGTTGCAGTATCATATTAATTAAAGTAGATCATTGCTCTGGATCACTGGTCATGTGTGACAGTGTAGGTTATAGTTTGCCATTAGGTGTCAACATGACTAGAGGAAACAGATAGGAGAAAACATACGTATATATATGTGTGTGTTTGTGTGTGTGTGTGTGTGTGTGTGTGTGTTAATGAGCTATTTACCTCCATTTTCTGCCAATTGCCTGTGCATTGTCATGACAGTTGGGGCTTTTTTTCGTGCCAGTGCACTGACCAGCATAAGCAATCTGACAGTTTGGTAATGTCCTGACCTTGAAATTCGCTTTGTGTACTGTTTGGGTGCCAAGCGCATGGTGCACAGGTGGGAGGAGAGGTGTAGACAGGTGGGGGGTTCGTTCAAGTGAGACAAATTAAAGTGAGTTATTGGTATTTTGGTGAAAAATGTGTCTTACGCTTTTCAGATAGACATCTCAGAAATGTCTGTTCTCGACACAACGGCAATGTGTTGACACTTCAGCGATTTTATCAACAAATTAAATGCACATAGGAAATGTACAGCAATGGTGAAATAATGCTTAAAATGTAAATAAACTTGCTAATTGGTAGTATTTCTCTTATTCTATTCTACTTTTTACTTTGTATATTTACCATCATTGTACAATTTAAATAAAAGTCCATACCATCTGCCAATGGCTGCAGACTGTATGCTTTGAGATTGTGCTGCTCTACACCATCCAGTCAATAATTCAATTTCCCAAAGAAGCTTCTTTCTCGTTTTTAGCAGCTGTCATCATGCCTCACTGTGATTTCCATGCAGCTTTCTTTTTTAGTACAGATTTGAATGAATTAGTTAATTTTGAGGGGTTAAAGGTAAATTGAGATTTTTGTTAGTTTTGTTTTGTAAAATGACAACCTGAAGAGAAAAAAAAAGGGTTTGGCTGGCTCTGAGGGACCTTCTTCACAGCACTGTATCTGCTCTGCACTGAAGACATGAGATGAGTCTGTATAGTGTGCCTGAAAAGAAAAATGCAACAATGGCAACTATAACAACATCACTTATATGAACCATGAAACTCGCACTAGTTGATTAGATGCTTACTACAGGTATTTTATATGTCTTACCTGGTGTTTCCCCATATGGCTTTGGTGGCTTGACAGTCTCGGAGCTGACAGGGGCCTTGGTGGTGCTGGCCCTCTTGGGGTGTGGTGTGGTCACCACACTGAACGTCCTTGGGAAGGGCCTGGTTGTAGTACTAGTGGTCGTAGCCACTGTGGTAGTTGAGACCCTGGCGGGCAGCGTTACATTCAGCTCCGATTTGTCATCGCCATCTAAGCTGTCTGTCCCTGTGGGTCCCCAGTCAATAAATCCAGCCACTGTGGTAGTCCGGCCCTCCTGAGACTTGTCATAGCTGTCCCATTTGAGCTGCCTCCTGGCTCTAAGTAACAACCTCACTGTGTCTCCTCTGCTGCCACTGGGTAAAGCTGCTGGAGCTTCTGCTATTACAGCCAAAGGATCACCTGTCTCCTTTTGAAAGTATCTCAACCAGCACTCCTTACATGCTGCTTGTCCTTTATGTGCTAGCTTCCGATGCTTTTGACTCTTGCCTCTTAGCCCTATTCCTGCTCTGTTGTCTTGGGGTGGAGGGAGAGGGTTGAGGAGCCGGCGGGCCAATGGGCTCACTGTTCTCCAGTGAAGCTTGTTGGGCATGTCCCAGATGGGGTGCATGCGAGGCCGTGAGCGAGGCACCGATTTGGGTGTGAGTTTGATCCCCAGGCCCTGACTGAAAGGGCTGCACATGGAGAAATCCAGGGTGAGGTGGGTCATGGCCAGCAGGATCCACACTCGATGCCCCACACAGCTGCCTGGCCTCAAAACAGACGGACTGCAGAGAAGGGAGTAAATAACAGAAGCTGTTTTAGATTCTAACAGTGAAGATATTCAAACCATGAAAATCAGGTTTACTTTAATTTAAGTCTCTCACCTTGAAGTTAATGGCCTATTGCAAAGATTCACATCTGTATTCACCCTCCATTTGCAATCTTGGCAGATTTCTACTCCCCAACTTCTTAAACTCCTACTCAATTAAGCTTTGATAATAATTAGCTTCACTGAGCGCCTCTTGAATTACAGCACAAAGGTCAGATACAAAGTAAATGTTGTAAAACATGCGACAGATTATGGATTTGCACTCTCTATGCTCTCAGATGTCAAAAGTAGAAAACACTTATCCTTGATGTTACAGATTCATATCAATCCAGAGATGATTACACTAACACACAAAGTCACGCCTTGGTTTAACTGATCATCATATTCTGAATTATCTCCAGCAGACACAAAGTCATCTGATTCCCAAAGGGCAATTTGATTATGCAGTGCAATGATCGGAGGGGCCAACACATAACACCAGCAGAAGACACAGTATGACAGGTATATTGGAGAAATCTTCATCCCATTAATTTATTCAACACCAAAGTTTGTCCCAAACTGTCCTTTGTTACTGTATAAGCCTCAGTTCTGTTCATCAACAAAATGGCAAAGTGATAGATAGGCTTGCTGTTCAGGCTAGGACCCTGCAACAGACTGAATTTATAGACAACCTTCAGTGGCTCCTGGGACAAAGCTTCACATTGATTTTTAAAGGGGAAAGCTCATTATGGACTATCATTCATCTCCACTGTCCTTGGCCAATTTAAGGCCACACGGAGGACTCATTCTGGAAGTATCACAGAGCCGATGACAGAAAAGCGTTAATAAGTTCATCAAGTGTGAGGGGCAGCACTAAGATGCCTGTTGATTGTATTGTAGCATTGGGGTGGAGAAACACTTGGCAGGGTCCCCTAGAATGCCCCTCTAGACGGGCTGTATATAGTTGTGGGTTTGGTGGGGGTCGTGTGTGTTCAGCGTGTTCTATCTGTGCTGTTGTGTGTTCCCCGGCTGTGGTTAATAAGTAAGCGGCTCCCTTGAGCACAGAAAAGGTAGTTTTGGTGTCCAGCTCCTTCTTCTAACCCAGCCGATGTTACAATATAATCACCAAGTTATATTTTTATAACTCTCTTTACTGTCATCTAGTCATACTGTACTGTAGTGAGTGACATTTGACAAGAACAACTGGATTTCTGCTGGTAATGTGGATAGCTTGCGATTACTCCAGCAATAAAAGATTCTCGTTACATTCTTTCTGACATTATTGTTTATCAAATGAAATGTTCAAGAAAAGGTACAAAGAGTTGTGAATGTACTAAATCCATTAGGTTCACACCAAGTGATATGATGGTTTATAATGGCTCTGATATGGATTTGAAGATTTAGTCAGTTTTTATCAGAAAGTCTATCTACAAATTCTGTCTGATGCCCCCTACATGCCCTGTTTCCCTTCAGTAAACTGGGTGATTGTTGTTCTCTTTGATAAAATGAAATGGAAAACATTGTAATTTTGGTGCTGCCACTGGGTAAAGCTGCTGGAGCTTCTTGCTATAACAGCCAAAAGATCACCTCCTTTTGAAAGTATCTCAACCAGCACTCCTTACATGCTCTGCTCGTCTTTATGTGCTAGCTTGCGATGCTTTTGACTCTTAGCCCTATCACTGCTTTGGTTTCTCGGGGTGGAGGGAGAGGGTTGAGGAGCCGGCGGGCCAATGGGCTCACTGTTCTCCGGTGAAGCTTGTTGAGTGTTATAAAGGTACAGCAAGACTGTTTGCAGAGTTTGTAAGATGCAACTGCCTGACAGCAAAGTTAGCTAGTTCCTTAGGTGAGGTGACAGACTCTAGTTTGACAAAGTATTTTGGTATTATGATTTGTGCATTTGAATAACTTCAAACAGATTATACAGTATGTTCTTGCTCATTCAAACTTCATTTAAAAAAGTGAAAGTCTCTCTATTTGACATGGCTTTTTTCTACACACAGTGCTTTCATTTTTTTATGTTTCTGTCATAGCACTAATTTTGATGGTTTAATGGGTAGGTCCAGATTATAATTTGACAAATTTAACAAGTTCAGACATGTTGAATTTTGATTTCTTGCACTATGGACATGTGGCTAAATATATTTGGTGTAATAAAAGAAACAAAGGACTTCCGCCTTTAGCAATTCAAGTGATATTTGGTCAGCATGTTTGTAGAAAATTAAACTGGCCGTGAGGAGTGATATTGAACCATGTTTGTATTATATTTACCCCACCTCTGATTTGCATTGTGAGGGATGAGCAAACCACTGACTTTTAAATAATTCAGAATGGCATTTTAATTGAGCCATAAATGGTGACTGATGTGGTCATGAAATAGCAGTGACAAGGTCAATGCAATAATGACAGTTAAAAATTATGGACAATAATTTGTCTTGTGAGTGTACTGGCCCTGACCTCAGACTGAGATCCTGGCACTTCACCTATCAGCACACTAGAGGTGACTCACTTTTAAGTCTGCAGGCCAAATAAAAGCAATGTCTGATAAGAACAGTGGTTGTTTTCATCATGTATAATATGATTTGGAGCATGAAGGAGGAAGATTTGTAAAATGTTTAATGAGCATGTTTGTTAAGCATCTTGATTTTATCCTTTGATTTCAGATAGTCAAGTTTATAAAAAAGATGGTGCATGTATGCTGTGTAATGAGACAGGCGAAAAAAGACAGCAAATCACTTACATTAAAATCAAGCTGGGTCTAGAAACGAATTGCACTTAATTCTCAACAAAACATTTCAAATCGGCATCTCTCGAACACATCAGAGAAAATCGCCTTGGTGCAAAAAGAATTCCAAATTAAAAAGTAAAACTTTGTGTTTTTCTCCAACAGCTAGCTGCCATAAAACAGTATAAATTGTTTCAAAATAAAGTGTTATAAATTGTTTTATGGTCATTTTTCCTACTGCGCAAACATGATCTTTAGTATCAGAACAAACTTTGAAAATTAGCTTACTATTAAAAAATAAAAAAACACGTCCAATAATAAAAGTAAGACGCTAAAATCTATTTTTGTTTTCTTGTTTCTAAAGTATCTTCTTGGTCTTCGTACTACATCTACAAGTAGTAGATGGAAGTTGGAAGTATACTGCACAGGCTGAAGACAGCGTGCAGCACTCACATCATGGACTTACCAGATTGCTTTCCTGTGGGAATGTGTGTCTAGTGTCCTATTTTATGAGCATATGCTCCATCGTACTGTCATTACTAATCTCAATATTGTTAAGTCCAAACAATGTGGTACAAAATCCTCAAAGAGACTGTGCCCCCACCTCACATTTTTAAAATTACAAAGCTCTGTGACAGCACATGCAATCCCTTGTTGGGCACACAGGTAGATGGATTTTCATGGATGAGCCAGATTTAGTTGAAAAGCCGGTACTTTGATGGAGTAGGGTATGTTCCTCGGTACATTTATTGGAAGACTGGGAAAGTTAAAATTAACAATTTGCTACTTTATATGTTTATTTCAGGCAGTATTCAGTGATCTAACAAGCTACTTTCAAGTCTTAGATCTCAGTATACCAAGTGCATTCTAAAGCCAGACATACAAGGAAAATTACTTAGTGAATTTATGGAGTGAGCCATTAATTAGCTTGTCTGTTGGCCTGGAGGACTTTGGTTTGAAGGTCAGCTAAGACTTAGAATAATGATTTTAACCAGGAGTTGACAGCAAGCAGATGAAAGAGGCAGACTGGGCTTCTGCTCACAGACACACCAGGCAAAAACAGAAATCTCTGTGCATCACACGTACAGACACTCTTAGCATCTCTACCACCAAAACACACATGCACAAAACATAGTATTTTTGTATATGCCATGTTTTTTGTTATTTCTCACCGTTTCTTTTACCTGTTGATCAAAAGCTGCCTGCCATATGTTCAGTTATACCACAGTTGAGAGTAACACCCGTGTGTTCTCAACTTCTGCTGTCCTTCATTTAGTGCAGGGCAGCAGGGGTGGAAACTTTTGGCAAACTCATGATTTGATTTGATTCAATTCTGAAACTTGGTGTCATGATTCGATTCAGAATGAGTCTTGTTTCAAAAATTATTTGATTCAATAAAAAAAAACAGGAGGACACTATATTTTGGCTCTTACTCTAGTTTATTGTGTTTCATACAATTGATTTATGTGCTTTGTCCACTGAGCTGCTAATAACGCTTAACAATGAAGCTAACTTGTTCTGATGAGCATCAAAACCAAGTAGTTTACAGTAAATTATCATTATATAATGTTAAGTATATAAGGTTGTAATATTTGAGTTAGATGAACTTAGGTTTCTTTTCTTGTTTGTTTTATTCCTTACTTATATGTTTCACTATTGCATTGATGACTGTTAGAATTGCTTAGTATCTTCTGTTTTTCTGTTAAAAGAATGTGTCTGCAGGAGGTCGGCGCTTTGAAGTAAACCAAATGTTCGGTATTCACTGTCTGTTTATTGGGGTTTATGTATGCAGGATCTTTGCCCTTTTAAGTTGGCTAAATGTTTGGTACCTACTGTTTGTTTATTAGGGTTTTATGGACAGGATGTCTGCTCTTTGAAGATGCCCAGATGTTCATGTTTCTGTTAGCTGCTGTCTGACCCTACAACATTCACACATCATTTGATTTGCATATTTAGTAGCTGACGTGAGCAGAGGCTGACTTGCTCACACCTATGGCCAATACTGTTAGGGTACGTGAAAGTCCAACCTTTGTCCGTGGCGGTTCCCGCCCGCGAAGATAAATGGAGCTACAGACAATGGACATGCTCTTTGATGACAGAGTTCCTGCGGAAGGTCTGATTCTCTGAACCCGGTGCTGTGTAACATGACATGTGACTAAACTTTGAATACATTTCTGTTGATTTTATACAGTCCTCTTTTGTTTTCACTTCTTGGGCTTTCAATTAAAGAACTGGGTCTAACAAGGTTATTAAAATTAGCTCCACCAGCTGCCCTATCAAATGTGATGAACACAATAATGCATTAATAATTATAATCCAACAATATAAATGTGCCAGTCTGCTTTTGGTACTTCAGGTTATTATGATGCAAATACTGTTGTGCTTTTACTTAAGCAATATTTTTGAATGCAGGGCTTAAAGAGTGTTTTTGTGCTGTGATACTGCCAATTTACTTTGGCACAATTGGAGTACTTCTTGCCCCGCTGGTTTTTGGTAGCTGGCATGTGTGTTCAAAAGGGGAGGGGGAAGAACAAAGCAGAGCGTTCGGTTGTGTTGTTGTTACCGTTACTTCTGCAGCAGTGGAGAACAGCGTCTGTGCTGCAGCGTTACTACCAGAGAAAGCCAGCATGATCGAAAATGGGCACAGGTCTCTAGAAACGAGGCCTTTTCTGAAGATGAACACCATGGCACACAGCCATTTGAGATACAAACAACTTGTAAGGTTAAAACCTGTATGTATATAAAATTCCACAGCATGCAGGGTACAGCTTGCTAGCTAGTCAGGGAGTATATCAGCCTGTTAATAGCTGGGAGAGGCTCCGTCGCTATGATGGATTAAAGAAACAGAAAAGATAGATGGAGGATGAAGAACGTGAGACCGGAGACTGTGTCCAAGAGAGCAGCTGTGTCTGCACTTTGGACATTTTTGGTTATAAATAAGACAGAGGGCAGTACGGTGGCGCAGTGGTTAGCACTGTTGCCTCACAGCAAGAAGGTTCTGGGTTCGAGCCCCACCCGGGACCTTTCTGTGTGGAGTTTGCATGTTGCTTGTGTGGGTTCTCTCCGGGTACTCCAGCTTCCTTCCACAGTCCAAACACATGCTGCTTAGGTTGATTGTCTCTAAATTGCCCATAGGGGTATGTGTGTGGTTGTTTGTCTATGTGTTAGCCTGTACCCCGCCTTTGCCCACTTGCTGGCCGGGATTGGCTCCGGTGACCCCGTTCAGGGACTAAGCGGTAGAAAATGGAAATAAGACAGAAGGACTATACATATATTGCAAAGTTTTTTGAGGCACTGTTGCCACTGTTGGCAACGCTACTAAGTGCAAACAGCTACCACAATATTACACCAGCAACACTGACACAGACTTCACCTATGTACCCTAAATAGGCTACTCCTTACAGCAGAATAAGCCACAAACATATATAAAGGAATAATAATAATAACAACAATTTTTTGGTCATACTGCCCAGCACTATCTCAAAGTCAAACTATGTAGCATTTCAACAGAGAGCCAGTGATGTAACAGTATATGTAAAACGTGATATTTCAGAGCAGTATATTACTATTATACCGCTCATCCCAAATACCAAAAAGTGCTGGAGGAGAGTTAACAAAGCTTGACTCCTCTCTCTCCTTGGTGTCAGTTAAGCTGTACTATATTCAGTAAATCTACTTCCAACTTATTCTGCAGCTTCCTACAAATGCCACTGTCAGGGGCTAAGGATTAGTCCTTGACAGGCTCTCCAAATTAAACACATGATCCTCAACTACAGTCTGCAGAACATTTCCCAATTGGGTTTCCCAATTTATTAAAATATCACTGGCATATGACTCAGGCTCTACAGCTAAATTGCATTTTAGTGTTAGTCATAAATAAATAACATTCAGCAACTCCTGTATGTTTACAACATGCCTGTGGCCAAAAAGCCTGTCCAAAAAGTGCAAACTTGGACATAAAAATCTTTAAAAATAAGATGTACAAATTAAAACTGAAAACGTTGCCAGCAGAGCACAGAGTGTCCCTGTCTCACTAATGCTCGAACCAAAGTGGACAGTTTTTTGATTTCCTGTCACTTTCCTCTTCAAAACCCACGTTGCACTGCTGTAAAAAGAAAAAGAAAAACAGACTGAATAATCCGCTGCACCCTGTACCTAATACCATTTACTTTCCCTTGAAACTGAAAACACATGGCATCACACAATCAACGTGGTGCCATCAAAAGACCAAACTGAATGAAGACCATACCTTTGAAGTCTGTGAAAAAGATTCTGACACAAATGCCTGAGCAAAGGGTGGGAGCAGTTCATAAAAAGGCCATTCATACAGACTCTTGTGCCTTGAACATACAGGCTGCTTTGCATAAGAGGATGTGGTCTGAATCCCACATGTCAGATTGTTGACATGTGAAGTACTCTGCTGTGGTTTGTGCTTCTGTATGATCACTAGATTTTAGCCTAGTGTCTTTTACTCTTTCATGACTTGTGAATTCAACCAGAGCAGCATTTGAGAGTTCTTGTTCATAACAGCACATTTACTAAGACTGTCTAGTTAAAGTAGTTACTGTACATTTGCCTCGCTCTGCTCCTTATGTAGCATTATCGTGAGGGTTGCATTTGCTAAAACGGATTTCAATGCACCTCAGTGACAGCAAAAGACTGTCTATACCATGAAGCTGGAGGATTGCTAGGTCTGAGCTACTATAAGTGAATTTATGTGAACATTAGATTTATCAGAGTGTGAATAAACTCCTCTGCACTCCCTGCACAGACACCCTGAATCATGAACAGTGAAAATACCAAAGAGAGCATGAATTGGTTCAGGGTACAAATCAGGCCTGGTCAAAAGTTTCAACCTAGCTGTTAGGTTGAAAATCACATGATGACCCAAGTCTTATTCAACATCTTACTCATGGTTTACAGTCAATGCTGTTTTCTGTATATCACTTTGTGTAATCTTAGCACACTAGTTCCACTGTATGACTCATATCACATTTAAGTATGTGTATGTGTCAGCAGTGATATTATGCAACACTGGCCAACCTTTATATGTGCAAATGCTAATTTAGGTAGAGTCACACGTGTAGAACCACTGTATTTTTCACTATACGCCAATCAGCATAGAGCACAAATTTTAACATAGATTCAATCTAAATGGACTCTTTTGAAAACAATAAATGAAATTTAAAAGTTTAATCTACAATAGGTTGACCTCATCATCAGTGAGCCTTGGGCATCCATGACCCTGTCCCAATTCACTGTTTGTCCTTCCTTAAACCACTTGGCTGGTCCTAGCCACTGCAGACCGGGAACACCCAACAAGCCCTGCAGGCTGGAAGACGCTCTGACCAAGTCATCTAGCATCACAGTTTGACCCTTGTCAAAGTTGCTCAGATCTTTACACTTGACCATTTTTCCTGCTTTCAACACATCAACTTTGAGGACTGAATGTTCACTTGCTGCCTGTGTATCCCACCCCTTGACAGGTGCCATTGTAACTAGATAATCAGTGTTATTCACTTGCCCTGGATGTTGTGGCTGATCAGTGTGTAGACCTGTATCAAGTCAAGATACTGTACAGGTCGAATAATAAGCACCCATGTAGATAGCACAGGTCCTGTGTGCACTGCTGCTATTAATGAATCACTTGTGCTGGTAGTGAACATACTGTGACTAACAGTTTTTTTTTTTATAGATTTATCCAGTGATTACTGTCTCAATCAATCCTGTGGTCTTTAAAATGTCAGAAAATAATGCAAAAATGTCAATGACAATATCCCTGAGTCCAAAGTGGTGACTTCTTACTACAGTTTTGTCCAGCCAGTAGTCCACAAACCAAGGAGTATCTCTGTCTTTCTAACAATTGACAGCTTTAATTTGATTTCATATTCAACAAACAATATTTTGCAATTGAGGATGGAAACAAAATAATCTTGAATCAAGACAATAAAGGAAACTGTCTCAGGTGTTATCACATGACCTAAGTGTGCTTGTATAAACTGTAACACCTGTCTCTTTTCAAAGATGGTCTTTGGATCTGAATGGGCTTTTCTTTCTCTGGCCATTCACTGACTCCAAGATCTTGTGACCGGTTTTAGGCAGGTATTCACAGATCAAGCCCCAAAAATGCAACTCAAAGTGTACCTTTGAGTTGAGATTACAGTGTTTTGTCACACACATTTCACAATTATCAGAATTTCCAGTGTAATTTGGTTAAAGCATTGTTAAGGACTTGAGTACAATATTGATTTGTTGTAATAAAAAAAGAATCAAATCAGCATTATCAAAAGGTACAATTTAATCAGACAGTATGCGACATGAGGTTTGGCCAGTTACAGATATCATTTTATTTCCTATAGAAGAAGAAGCAACACCACATATTTAAGGCTGCAATATGTCAACTATCTTGAAAAAGAAGAGCAATGCCCAGTGCCTGATGAGTTTGCTCTTCCACCAGATAAGATCAAAGTAGTTTAGTGCTCTTTAATCTATTACAAACAGCAATTCTGCAAACCATGTGCCAGTCAGGCACAGGTAAGCAAAGAAACAAAGAGCAACAAGATATGGTCTCTGTGACTGAGGCCAACTTTAAAGGCTCTTCTGAAGCTTTTTTAAAATGCTTCACAGAGCCTCCATGTTTTAGTAATCATACAAAGTCAAACTTAACACAAAGTGGCAAAACAGTTAATACATGGAAGCAGTACTACCCAAAGGGACTAAGTGTAAGTTTAGAGCTAAATTCTTTACTTATCGTGGATATAAGTTATTGTCATGAGAGTACAAGCGGCTAATGAAGGATTATCTGACTCTTTGGACTCATCGTCTGCGTCATATTAAACCCAGTAAAACAATCCTATCTGTACAGCTAATCAAATATTGTTCCTAATTATTGTCTTCTGCGCTGTATGTCTGGCCCACTTCTTGTGTCATCACCACACTGTGATCACTTGTGCAAAGTAGGTCTTAATTAGAACTTCTGGGGAGTTTGCAGAAGTGAGGCCTCAGCAGATGGCTTCCGACCTGAGGGAGGTGAAAAAGCCATGCCTTCTTCTATCTCCCCGCCCTGTGTCCCCAAGCTCCCATCAACAGAAATTTTATCAGCATGGTCTCAATAGCTATGCCACTGAGTGCACATAATTCTCCAGCAGGCGCAGCCACTGAAAGGTGTTGAATGTGACTCCGCCTCTGCAGAAGAACTGGGTGTGATGGCAGATGATAGGCAGGATTTAGACTGAATCTGAGGTTTGCTTTTTTTTTTTTTTTACCTCTCATTGGGGTTTTTCCTGGCCTGGGAAAGATGCCGCTCTCCAGCGTGGTGTTAACAATTTCAAAGTACAAAAAAATAACTGGAGTTTTTATTGAGGGCAGCAGCAGCAATTGATAGAGCATTTACACGCTGAACTGTGGTATCTGTGTTTCTCCTACACATGTCTAAAAACAGCACTTAAAACAAATAAATTCACTGGGAAAAGGTTCACCAGCTACAGTTCATGAAGTTTCAAGCTACAGTGGGTGGTTTTCACTTGTGGATCCAAACAGATGCAGCAAGAGGGCACAGTGAGACTTTGTGAGCATATACAAGAAGATTTCAACAAATTGTTTTCACTGACTTGAGTTTCCTTACTGACATTTGTTTATTGTGTGGACTTTAGGAACACTAGTGAAACATTGGCTTTCTGGAACAATTTTAATAAAGGATATTATTTAATAAATTAATGTTATGCTTTTACAGGCTGATTTTTGGCAGCGACATACCGAACGCTGTCCTATAGAGGAAGGCTTTAGCTGTAAACATACAATTTCATTCATTTTTCAGTTTAAATTAGGACACAGACACACAAAATGCAAATCCATTACTTTATTTGATCCCAACAGAGGTGTTGTGTCATGCCTAATTATGCAAAAAAAACTTGAATTATTCCTGTGTAGTTAAAGCATGCACTTAATGAGAGCACTGATATGTTTCAGAAGTATATTCTCTCCACTGAGACATGACTTTTCACTGCTCTGTCCGTTAAAGGTAAAGCGAATGTTGTGCAGTTGCACTTTAGTATTTCTTTGCACCTGTCAGCCTAAATATACATCTGGTGAGCTATCTGAAATGTTTGGTGAGTTATTTTAAAGGTTTGGTAGCTAGAACAGCAGTTGAAATGTTGCTAGTCTTAGTGACTGTTTGTTAACAGCCTGAATTAGCCTGAGTAGATGAAGGTCTATTTTGGATGCGTGGGTGCAGACAACGAGGGGGTGTTTCTGGGGCACTGGAACACACTGTTGAGCTGTTCATTATCAAGGGCCCAACTCTACAAAACACCAGTTAGTGAGAAGGTGCCCACCTGATGACCCTGTAGACTTGCCTTCACTCCTACACACACACAAAACATGTATTGCTGTTGGTGATAATATAGTTACAGACCCACTGGAATTGTTAATAGTTTTCGTTAGACAATCTTGGAAGAACGGTGTCAGTGGTTGAACTCTCTCAGAGGTGAATGCCATTACAAGCCAGCTGGGCCAGCCTCTGCTTAACCTGAGCAAATACAATGCAGATGCTGTGTGTGGGCCTCTGAAGATTTATGACGGCATGACCTGACACCCCCTCTTTGTGGCCAAATAATGGGTGACTATCATTTAACTTGTATACTAAGTTTCCGTATGAATGCTCTCCCATTCTTTGGCACATTTAATTGTGTATTACTGACTGACTGCTACATGTACGTATCAAATACTAGAGGGCTTTCTCCATAGGAACCTACCGAAATGTGTCAAACCCAGTAAGGCTCATCACGTGCTCGGTGTTTGTTTCCACTGCAGTGCACCCACTTGGAGGTGTGCTCAGGGAGAGCTACATTTCGGCCCACCTCAGGAGGTAGTACTAAAATCAAGTTCGGGGAACGTAGGAGGGGAGGGGGTGCGTGCAGGCAGAGCAGTTGCCCCTGACTGGTTGAATGTCTGCTCTTCACACCTCATTCATTAGCATTACAAGCATGGTGTGTGAAGAGGCACTTATACTGGTTTAGAGGTAAACAAGGACTTCACTTGTTAGTTTAGGGATAAAACAGGGACTTTAGCGAGTGAACCATGGGTAAAACGTGAGGACGTCACATTTCTGAAAGTCTATGTTCAGTTTGTTCAACAGCTGTTTGATAAACTGCTCATACAGTTCTGTTCCTGGCTGCCTGTTGCACTATGGAGCCATGTTTCTTTTCCCTCTGCTCAGCTGACTGCATGTGTGAGAGCTTTGCAGCCCCCTCCTCCTCTAAACAGAGACCGATACAGAGAAAATACAGTGGAAAAGCAAAACAGGACAGTCTGTGTCAACTCATGAGGTTGTTAGGTATTTTTAGTCAGATAGAAATTGGATAGATACTTTATGTATTAGAAATGTTTAGTGGGGATAGGATGTCTAGTTAGACTGTTAAATGCTTAGTCATGCTTATGAGTTTCTACAGGGTACATCTGGTCAAGGATAACTAGAGAGAAGAGTTGATGACTGTAAGCAGAAAGGGTGTTTAATATTATTATTACGACGTGTATAACTGTAGCCTTAGCCATAATATGTTCTTATGTTTAAGTCACGACATGTTCTAGAAGTCTGTGAGAATGTTTTTAGTTACACACCACTTAATCAACAGACACACACACATGCACATTGATTTGCTTCATGTTTTGACTACTGCTATGACCAGCTGCAAGGCTGGCAACAGAGACGTCTCGGTTGACGTTCCTGTGTAGTATGGGGCTAGCCCAACCGAGGGGATATAATGTATAGGCCTGGTGGGTTCAGGGGCTTTCATCTTACATCTGCCTGCGAGCAGTTTGGAGGCGCGAGATACCTGAGCGTGTAATGTTAATTTTACCTGTGATCCTTTGAATAAATCAGCCCTGTTTTGAAGTTACTTGGACTGCCTCGTCTCTCAGAGTTAGCAATGGTAACAAGAACCATAGTCCTACAAGGTTAAGCAGGGCTAGGCATGTTGTTGTTAGGTTGCGATAGTGGAAATGCAGCATAGGACACATCACCAAGTTGCCACTGGCCATGCTGTTTTTTTGTTTGTTTGTTGTTTTCCTTGTTTGAGGGAAGGAGACATTTTCTTGTCTGTGGCTTTCCAAGAACAACTCCTTCAAGAAAAACTAAAAAGGAACTTCTCCACCTGTGAGTCATACTGTTTTATCATAACCACTTTCATACACTGAAGCCTGCAGACTTGAACTGAGCAAAACAGATTCCGCTGCTGGTTTCAGCAAAATAAAGATTACCTAGTCAGCATCTCCAATGCATTGACAGTGGCTATGTTACACTGGTGATAATCTTGCTAAGATCTTATCTAGGTTTAGATGTGGGTAACAGTGAGTTTCAATTTACATCAACTATACCAGCTAATTCCTCTCCCTCACTGTGTGACTGTAATTGTAATCGAGTAGAACATGGTAAAGATCAGAAAAGAGTAATGTGTTTTCATGCTACGGTGACCTGTTTTATATGCGACTAAGCAGACTTCTTTGTCATTCTCTTACAGGTTATCCTAACCCTGTCATGATGTCATGATATCGCAGTGTTAC
Organism: Monopterus albus; assembly: GCF_001952655.1. NCBI lineage: Eukaryota > Metazoa > Chordata > Actinopteri > Synbranchiformes > Synbranchidae > Monopterus > Monopterus albus. The sequence goes on along the minus strand of NW_018128006.1, from coordinate 3,098,975 downwards.
AACTTCACATCTACTTAGTATCAGTCTTTGAAAAAATATATTTACCGTTCACAGTATCACAATATTTTCTTTGTCAGTGTCTGCACAATCAGAAATGTCCACATGGAAACATTCACTCTGGCATTCAGTGCTTGTGTGGATCCCTGTATTATATGTTATTTTTAGCTGAGTTGCCTGTAAAACATGACAGCATCATTGCTTTCCTTAAACACCTTCAGGGGATGTGTGGGATGGTTAGGTTTTCTTTAAATTCATACATACAATTTGAGGCATACTATTAAGTAGCTCCTGTAGCTATTTTGCTAGAGTGTACAACTTTAAATGATTATGGATTTAGAATAAACTGAAGACAGTGGGATGCCTGAAAGCTCATACAGTGTGTTTTTTTCATTCACACCACCCTCCCTAATTCTGTTAGCCCTGAGCCCATTCACACTGGGGAGCAGACTCTTAAAATAGAGATGGGGAGATATGGAGTTTGTGTTTGCATTATCCTAAGAGAGCGACACAGATTGATAAAGCAAGGAGAGAACAGGCAAGGAGCGGTATGGCGTTATTACCCCTCTGGGTGTTAAAAAACTCTGATAACATCCAGGCCATAGAATAAGGACACTTCTCCTTTCAAATGAGTCATTGTGAGGGCAAAGCACACAGGAGTGCTGATTGGACCCCACTGGCAACGCAAGCTACATTTGACCGCTTTATCATTTCACAACACTGCCTCTCAATTGTGTGTGTAAGAGAGAGACAAAGAGCAACTGGGGACAGGGTTTCACATAGCATTTATAAGCTGTATGTAATCAAATGGTTTCTAACTCACAATAATGTACTCTAGTTGTAAGCAAATAGCAAAACTTATCAGTGTATGTCTCACTAACTACAACTACATCTGTAGCCATTCAAAGGCATACTAGTGTATAAAACGTCCCTTCATAAGATAACTACTGGCATATAATGTGCATCATAAGTACAAAAAAAAATCCCACTATAGTTTTATAAACCATTTATTAAATGTTTTGTATAAATGCTAAATGGGGGACTTAAAGCAAAGCATTAACAATTTCTTTTATTGGCCTGTAAAAGTGAACAGTGTGCTTTAAAACCACACAAATACAGTCACAATAAATAGTAATGGCACTCTGCAATTTCCCGGTTGTCTGCATAAATTAGTCATGAAATGTGATCTGATATTCACCAAAGTCACAAATATCAACAAACACAATATTTCTAAGATGATAAAATACAAACAGTCATAATCTTTCAGGTCGTTATTGAACACACCCATTAAACATACAACAAAATGGTGGAAAAAGTAATGTCAACGGTGTTTTAATAACTGGTTGAACCACTTTTGGCAGCAGTAACCTCAAGCCAGTGCTTCCTGTAGCTGTGGGTTAGACCTGCACAACATTCAGGAGGAATTTTGGACCATTCTTTTTCACAGAGCTGCTTCAGCTCAGTCATATTCTTAGGGTGTCTGGAGTGAACGGCTCTCTTGAGGTCATTCTACAGCATCTCTATCGGGTTGAGGTCTGGGCTCTGACTGGGCCACTCCAAAAGGCAGATTCTGTGTCTCTGAAGCTGTTCTATAGTAGACTTACTTTGTTGTTTAGGGTCATTGTCCAGCATCAAACAGCTTGTTCTGAGCTTCAGCTTGCCGACAGCCATCCTGAGATTATCCTGTAGGATACCTTGATAAACTTGGGAACTCATTTTCCCCTCCACAATGGTAAGCAGTCCAGGTCCAGAGGCAGCAAAGCAGACCCACGTACTTCACTGTTGGGATAATGATTTCACGTTGGTACGCGGTTCTCTTTTTACACCATACGTTGTGCTCTGTGTTTTTAACCAACAATTCTACTTTCGTTTCATCTGTCCACAGGACATTTTCCCAGTAGTGTGGAGTGTCAAGGTGGTCTTTGGCAAACTTCAGGCCTGCTGCAGTGTTGTTTTTGGAGAGCAATTGCTTCCTCCATGGTGTCCTGCCATGGTTACCATGCCTGTTCAGTATTTTACATATGGCTGAATAATGAACATTGAATCCTTCAGCTGTCACTCTAGGGCTCTTTTTTACCGCAGTGAGCATTCTGTGTTGTGCCTTTGGAGTGATCTTGGTTGGTCGCCCACTCCGTGGAGAGTAGCCGCAGTACCAGATCAGCTCCATTTATATACAATATGTCAGACTGTGGACTGATGAATGTCTAAAGTCTTTGAGATGACTCTGTAACCCTTTCCAGCTACATGCAAATCAACAGCTTTTGATTGTATGTCTTCTGAGATCTTTTTTGGGAGGCGTGACTCACATCAGCTGATGCTGCTTGTGAATAGCACACTGACAGTGTTTGAATGTGTTTATAGTAAGTCAAGGTAGTTCTCAGCCACACCTCAATTCATTGATTGGACTCCAGGTTTGCTAACACCTGACCCCAGTTGACTTTTAGTGACATCAGAAGCTTAGTGTTACCATTACTGTTTCCTCCATCACTTTGTATTGTGCTTTATCAGCTTAGAAATATTGTTTGTTGATATTTGTGACTTTGCTGAAAATCAGACCACATTTCATGACCAAACTAAGAAATTGCAAACAGTGCCTTTACTTTAACCTGAAATTGTATGCTAAAAAGCTTTTACAACTTGAATACTAACATTTCTGAGCCCAGAAAATAATATCCATGTCAAAGTAAACTCTCCATGTTTACAGTAAGTGTCAAGGAAACACATCATTCTTCACCACAGACAGCTTGTTCAGATATATACAGTGGGGCAAATAAGTATCTGATACACTGCCGATTTTTCAAGTTTTCCCACTTACAAAGAATGGGCAGATCTGTAATTTTCATCGTAGGTACACCTCAACTGTGAGAGACAGAATCTACAAAAATATTCCAGAAAATCACACTGTTAGATTTTTAAATAATTTATTTCCATTTTATTGCATGAAATAAGTATTTGATACAACAGAAAAATAGAACTTAATATTTGGTACAGAAACCTTTGTTTACAATTACAAAGGTCAGACGTTTCCTGTAGTTCTTGACCAGGTTTGCACACACTGCAGCAGGGATTTTGCCCCACTCCTCCATACAGGTCTTCTCCAGATCTTTCAGGTTTTGGGGCTGTCGCTGAGTTTCAGCTCCCTCTATAGATTTTCTATTGGCTTCATGTCTGGAGACTGGCTAGGCCACTCCAGGACCTTGAAATGCTTCTTACGGAGCCACACCTTAG
>NW_018128006.1:3094326-3095311 GCF_001952655.1 Monopterus albus | reverse complement strand
AAAAAGTTCTATTTTGGTCTCATCTGACCACATGACTTTCTCCCATGCCTCCTCTGGATCATCCAGATGGTCTTTGGCAAACTTCAGACAGGCCTGGACATGTGTTGGCTTGAGCAGAGGGACTTTGCGTGCGCTGCAGGATTTTAAGCCATGACGGTGTAGTGTGTTACTAACAGTAACCGTTGTGACTGCGGTCCAAGCTCTCTTCAGGTCATTGACCAGGTCCTCCAGGTGTAGTTCTAGGCTGATCCCTCACCTTTCTCAGGATGACTGATACTCCACGAGGCGAGATCTTGCATGGAGCCCCAGTCTGAGGGAGATTGACAGTCATCTTGAATTTCTTCCATTTTCTAATAATTCGCCAACAGTTGTTGTCTTCTCACCAAGCTGTTTGCCTATTGTCCTGTAGCCCATCCCAGCCTTGTGCAGGTTTACAATTTTGTCCCTAGTGTCCTTAGACAGCTCTCTGGTCTTGCCCATAGTGGAGAAGTTGGAGTCTGATAGATTGAGTGTGTAGACAGGTGTCTTTTATACAGCTAACGAGTTCAAACAGGTGCAAATAATACAGGCAATGAGTGGAGGATAGGAGGGCTTCTTAAAGACAAACTAACAGGTCTGTGAGAGCCAGAATTCTTACTGGTTGGTAGGTGATCAAATAATCATACACTGTCACACTGTGATAACAGACCTAAGCTTTCAGCAAGAAAGGAGGGTTCATGCCATATTAGCATCAAGTCAACTGCATAAAGCTTCTGGGTGCTAAAAGTGCTGCATATCCCCACAGATTAAATTGACCTCTAAAAAAATATGAACCAGAACACTGATGTACAGCAAATAACTGAATCACTCTGAGTTGTTGGTATTGCCTGTCTGATAATTTCCTTGCTTTCTTATAGAAAAATTCAGACCTCATGAAAATGACGAACCCCCCTGGGATTAGTAAGGGTTTTTTTTTTTTTATCTCAACAGCATTACACTGAGGAAA
>NW_018128006.1:3082033-3094267 GCF_001952655.1 Monopterus albus | reverse complement strand
TTTGATTTGATTTATTCTTTCAAGCATGTAAAGACAGTTGATATGACAACACACATAATTTTACACATAATCCAATATCAATTAGCTTATACCTAGTACATGCTTGAATGGAGTAGGAAGAAGTCAGACTTATCCAGTCCTACCCCATAAGAGAGTCTGGCCCATAATAATCTGACTGTTGGAGAGGAGGGCAGCAGAATTGTACAGTACTGAAAAGCTGAGAAAGCCTCAGGTAGAAAAGCTCTAAACAACTGAATCTAATTAATGCTCTCTTCATAAAAGAGAAACACTATAACAAAGGGCACTACATGCACTCAAAACAGCCAATCCGGCCAATAGTTTTGATTATTATTACATAGATTTAAAGTGATACTTTGGTTTACAGATGGATAGAAGTAAAGCATGCACTCAATTAAAACTTCTGTAAAACAAGAGTGTGACATTTAGCTTTGTTTTAATTTTATTTTTACTGCACATTTCTTGTTCATTTAAAGTTCAGATACTGTTTCTGTAAAGTTACCCTTACTAAATGGACAAGGTTGGGTTCTTTCCCTGTAGAGCAAAAAAGAAAACAAATTGCCTACTGTATATGAGGATAGATTTCTCCTCCAAACCCCTTACTTCTTTAAAGTTTTAAAGGTGCAGCTGACAGATTCACTGGTGAGGAATTACAAGGACTGAGTTGGGCTGAGGGTTGTCAGAGTGGTCTAAGCAGAGTCGGGTTTGTCTGCAACTTGCAGTTTAGAGAGAAGAAGGGCGCCAAATCGGCTTCTCCTCCATTTTGCATTATGGTCTGTCACGTGCAATTGGATGCATCGGGGTGTTGATACAACACACTGCATCAAAGTTGAACTTTTTTTTTTACTTCAGTGCAGGGGACGACGTGTGGCCTTGTGCTGCACTCAGCTCAATGCGGGGCAAATATGTTCTTACACCACACAACACAGAAATGAATGGGTTTGATAACAGAGCCCAGCAACCACCGTGTCCTATCTGAAAACCCCTTTAATCATAATGGTGGTCCTCAGCTCACAATTAGTTGAAAACCCCTGTTTTAATGCATCAAATTATGCCATCAAAATTGGGACTGCCGTAATAGCACTGTTAAGAAATCAACTGCTGTCATGACATAAGTAACAAACATGACTGAGGCCTTTGGCACAGCATGCTACTATTCAAATCTAATCGTGGTGACTGACTTTAAGCATAACTAGGTAAAAGACTTTCAATCTTTGTGTTATTCGTAGTGGTCCAAAGTATTTACTAATGTTATAGTACCATATGAACATGTCCTGATTTCAGCCCGTTACCCCTCTATGATGTACAGTAATGAACTGATCACTAAAATATTACAAGAAACCTCAGTCTAGTGTAATCTTGGTGTCTCTTGTGAGGTAATGCTTAAACTGACCGGAACCATCTCCACTGGGACAAGGAAATAAAATCCATACAAAGGAGGGTAATCATGCAGTTTGAAAGAAACACCCAACTGTCATTTAGGAAAATATCGAGCCATTACTAAGGCTGAACTTCTCTGAGAAATGTGTTACTCATATAAGAAATATTGCAGGGCTGCCTTTCCAGACCGATAAACTCAATAAACTGTTAATGATAAAGCAAATTGAAAATGTCAGTAGGTATACAAAACGCTGAAAGGAATTCTCTGCAACCCTGATGAATGGTGCTGCATATTGGATAGTTATGAATTATGAGGCTTACATGGCTTGTTCGATTATTTCATTTAAAACTCATTTTAGCTGGCACCTGGCCCACAGTCCTGGACACAATAGAATCTGTTGTGATACTGAAGGCAAACTTTATCACATTGTTCATATAGTCCTTCACATTTTGTCAGACTCAAAAGTAGATTCTTTACTAAAGAAAAGCCTATTTCATCATAACTGTCTGCAAGCCTTAATCTGAGTTAATAAGTTCAAATGTTTGAGTTGAGGGAAAGAATGACAGTCAGCATATTTCTATAATCAGATACTGATGTTCTCACACAGTACAGCACGCAAAGCATTAGGACTTCTCCAGAGACAGCAGCACCTTTGTGATTCTCCATAATTTTCAAAGACAGTATCAAATTGTGCCAGCAGCTCAACATGAGCCATTAGCAAAATGCTCTATTGTTATTTTAATTCAGTTCTGCTCATTTTTCTTCCTTTGCTTGCCACTTTTTTCCACTCTCTCGTCTGCAGTTTTACACAGCTCTTTTCATAGATGAGGCTCTGGTAGCCTTTAGATTTCTGAGCAAAGGGGGGGGGCACCTACTGACAGCACCTACTGCGGGCTGTACTGTGTGAGAACATCAGTATCTGATCAGAGATCAGCAATGTGGTTATCCATCTGCCAGCACTTTTTGACTTCCTAGCATGTTTGTGGTTAACATCTCCAAACATATTTGTTCCTCCTGAAGATGTACATTTTTAAAAATTGGTCACAAATATATAGTTTCTTTTTGGGCAAAAAAAGCTAAATGACCCAAAACAGATGGGTACTGTGTAGTATTCAACTAATATTACTTACAAGTGTAGCATGTGTCCTGTTGTTTTAGACTTACAGTAAATCAAACATATGTTACATTTGTGAGTATTTAAAACAGCAGGAAGGTGTATGCCAAGTCAAATTACAGTGCCAATGATATTGTACTTGTAGCACTTGATAGCAACTCAAGGCTAAAATAACAATTGTACATTTCAAAGACATTCAATTGCAGTTTTAAATTGCTGTCCAGAAAAAAAAGAATGAGTTAAAAGGATAAAAGGTTTGATAAAAGATTTGTTCAAACCTAATGAGAGCAGACAGTTTGCAGACCAGGAACCAGGACCAGAATGGAAACAGCTATAAGGTTGCTTAATTCTTTGCCACATTTAATTGTGTATCATTGACCATTGTTAATAGGCTCAATTTACTGTTGGGTGTCATCTTTTATGGAATTTGTTGATAATAATAAAGTTACAGAATGTCACCAGCCATTTAACAATGCCTTATAATTATGGTTTCCAAAAGTGAAATGCTTTTTAGTTGTGTATGTGTGTGTTAATTTTAGACAAAGTGAATGTAATAACATACCTTCCTAATAATATCAATTATTAAATTATATCTGGCACAACTCTTTAAAGGGTTATTATAAGCCACTTGAAAGGGATTTCTAGATATTTAAATGTTCTACAGGTATGAGAAAAGTCTGCAAAAAAACAGATATTTAAACATTTTCACTCAGAAAAAATAAAGCTTGTGATACTTTGATATAATTATGACAGGATTATCCTGAAATTCTGGTGATTTACTGCTTTATCACCAATATGTAAGACTGTGTTTGCACTGGCACTGTGGAAGGAATTTACGATTCACGCAGTATAGCTGAAGGGGTTCATCTTCTGTCCACTAAAAGGAGGAGCCGTGATACCTCTGAGTCTGTATTTGCAGCATGCTGAATATGCAAATGTGCCTTTGTTGAAACTGAGGACTGTGCGCTCAAGCTCTCAGACTAAGCAACCAGGCAAACATAACTCAGCATGTACGCACTCACAGACACACATGCAAATGGTTCTGTGGTGACAAGACACAGGAACTGAATTCCCACTATGCTGTGTTTCTAATTTGTTGATTATGATGGCTAAATCCTCCTAGATCCTGCTCCAGCTATGTGACAGGCCGCTGATTTCACCAATGTGATAAGCATCGAGACTGGCCATGTGTTCACGATCACTGCTCTCATCTCCCACCAAACAACAACAAAACACTAAAAACACAATTATATTCCTCAGGTATTCCGCTTCTTTGAACAATATCCTTTGTGCAATTACACATTTCAACTCTTATTTTGAGTCTAAGAAATCAAAATTAAACACTTAGAGTTTGCTTCTATAGGACAGAGGCAGTTTATCACATTCAAACACTGACTGCCTCAGTTATTTATTATGCTGCATAATATTTTCTTTGTACATCAAAATGACCTGTATGGAATTATCACTACATGTCGGTTGTGTTTTTTTTAATATCAGCTACATGTGGTTGTGTTGCTTTGACAAGTACGGCCTCTGAGGTGTAGCTCTCCACAGTAGATATCCAGTATTAGGGAGATAAATACCACAGTTGGCTCTCCAAAGAGTTGCAGAGATTTATGGATTGCTTCTCTGCAGCAGGCTTCTGGAGGCTAATATTCTATCAAATTTTTCAAATATTTTGGTAGTGTGCAACGCACACACACAAATACAGACTCCAGCCATGCTTGTAAGGCTGAGCTGCAGCAGCTACTTTTATCGTTATAATGTAAGAAATGTTGCATTGCAGAGGTCAGAACATAATTTATAGAGGAAAAAAAACTGAGGAGAAAAAGGGTGCAGTGTGTATATGTCTGTGGATTGAGGGGGGCATGGAAGCAACAGATGTAACAGCCAAGGGTGTTGCACCATCCTTTTTAAACCTCCCACTGAACAATGTCCTCCACCACCACATGCTCAGAAAGATAAACAGGGCTGTAAAGAACATGGGAAAATCAATCATATCAGTCCAACACTGTCAAAGATTTCATTTCACCTTCTGGCACAATCCGCATCAATTACCACTGAGTGTTTGGGAACAAAATTTAAAAGAGGGCTGGGCTTTCTTTTGTTCATTTTAGTGGAAAGTGGTCTGCTGAGAGATGCCCCCGCAGTTGGAGAAGGTCACTTAGTGGGAAGGGCCATGACGGATAAATCTGATCCGTTGTAGAGGCAGTATTGATCCAGCAAAAGCTCACTATATGAATCAGGCATGGGCTTCGTGCTGTTAGTTTCCTCACTCTGTGTGATGGATGTGCAATGCAAACATGCTCTCACATGTAGCCCAAACTGGACAAGCTGGTCATTAAACTCAATCAGACTGAGGCCTGCTGGTACTATGCTAGGAGTTTCATGGGCCCTGAATGTGGGGGTTAAGTATAGAGAGGAAGAGGTGTTACTAATGGCCCTATTAACCGTAACCACCATAACCACGTAACTCACAGGAAACCTGTGACTTTACTGTAAACTGATCAAAGTACAACAATACTTCCTGTTATAATCTAATCTGAATTTCCAGTTCTCAAAATTATCATTAAGGTTAGACTCACTCCTTAAGCTGTCAGCCTCTAAAACCTGCATGAAAAGCTGCCTTATGTACAGTAGCTGCTGGGCCACCTCTGCACATCAATTAGTTTTGACTGTTTTCAGTGGTGAGGCTTTTTGTCCCATGATTCGCTAAAGCCTATTTCACAGAAATTTCAAGTCCATAAAGGAAACTATACTTATTATCCCTGTTAATGAAAATCTACAAATACAGTAACAGTGATTTATATTGGTTTTCATAAAGCTATATAGGCTTGAACTCCAGTCGTCTCATTTCAAACATGTACTACGTAGTGGGGAAAAAGCAGCCATGCTCCAATTCTGCCTATGTCTCCTCTCTGCTAATTGCTATGCCAGTCAGTGATGAGTCATTTATGGTTCACCCCTGTCCTTGGCAACAGCTAGTTTCTCTGGTCTTCTCGCATCTTTCTCTCTTATTGATATTTCTAGAGCGGTCAGATGAACCATCATCCACGTCTGGTTTGTCTCTTATGCTATTTCACAGGGACAACCTGTTTTGGTCCTTCTAGATTGAACAGACTGCTGAGCACAGGGTGTTTACAACACACACAAAGAGATAGACCCACACACACACACACACACACACACACACACACACACACACACACACATCTCCAGAGGATAGGATCTCAGAGAAGCAACACAGCCTATTTCACTGCAAATTAGGTTAATCACGCTCCAGAGAGGCCTAGTTAATAACCCTCATAGAGCCTATTAACATGGCACCTAAATCACAGGAATATCTGAATATCTGATGGCCCTTTACACAGTAATGCCACATTCAGCCATGGAGGTCTTGGTGGAGCTGGCTGTGAGGACAGAGCTTGGTCATACACACTACGCAGCTCTAGACTGATTATATCACACAAGAGCAATTGTTTTTCAATGGAGAAAACTCCTCAGTGCAGAGTATAATCTGTTGTGAACCCTGGTTCATTAAGCCAGTGATATTAATCAGAATTAGACTGTGAGTCGAGTCAGGCACAAAACCATTTTCCTTTTTACACGGGATAATACACAGAATACCAAGCATATAATCACCAGAAATATCAATATGATGGAATTACAGAGCTCGTATAGCTCAAGATTAATCAAAACCACCTTCTCTTTCTCTCCTATTTTATTCAAATATATCAAACTTATTTAGGCCAGAAAAAATGTGAAGGAACAGTAACCTGCCCTTAACATTCTTGTCATAGGCAAATGGAAGCAAACAAATGAAGCCCCCTGAAAGGCAGCCAGTGTCTCTTCCAGTAAGCTTTTGCAGCCCCAGTGTGTCGGGGCCTGATAGCATCTCCACTGCCTCAGCAATATGAGAGTTCACCATGGGGAACCTCAAACTGTGTGACGCCCATGAAAGACTGAACCTGGAGATGCCAGCTAAGGAGAGATGATCCCCTGCTGGTTAACCCTCAAGTGAGACACTCTCCAGTTTGAGCTTGTTATATTTTTGAACCACTGCACCCAGATCAGTTAATTTTCTTCTTTGAGATACATACGTATGTTTGAAACTTGAGAAACCCATGACTTTTACTAAAAATGTCACATTTGCTATTTTATTCCCATTTACAGGACAGGGTGGCGCGCACCTCCCTGTTAGCACATTTTTTTCTGTATCCTGAGCAATAGGTTGCACAATAGGGAGTGTTTAACTACACACATTATTCACATCAATGAACAATTTAATGATAGTAGTGATTCAAAAACAGGATTTTGCTTCATTTTTGACCCATAATGCTCCAAAGGTTTTAAACAAGCAACTGTGTTCCAAAAAACTACTTATTTAAACTGAAATACAATTGGTACTAAAACTATAAGTTGATTGATTAACAAGTTAACTGACAGAAAAACTAAGCAGCCACAATGCTGACCACTGATTAAAGTAATTTATCATGCAGAACCTTCATTGATTTCAGGCTCACAAATGTGAAGATCTGCACCTTTTCTTTTTATATTACTGCAAATAGAATATCTTTTGGGCTGGAATGTGACAGAAGACTGATGCTTAATTATCACCCAGCCCTAGTCCACAGGATGTCTTAATGAGACAGACTGCCCAGAATAATTGAATAGTAACTACAGCGGCCACCTTCACAAGCCTTGGTTTTATCCTTCCATCAAGCCTTCTCTCTCCTGTTCTGCTAAAGTCGGTGCTGTTGCCTTTACGCCCACATATGTAGTTTCTGTAGGTGGTCGGCTCTTTGTCTGTTCCAACAGGTACAGCATCTTTCTCTGCACAGGTTCACTGCTCATTTCTTGTTGTTGTTGTTGTTTTTTTTTTAAAAAGTTAAACTAAACCCATGGAGAGCAAGGATTTATCCCAGTAAAGATATCATCAAGTATAAATGACAATAACAAACAATACAAGCTTTTAGCCTGTGATCGAATATGGTGAGTTACTATGAATAAGCAACTTCAGTCCAGACAGCTGTTACCATTCATCCCACATCTTTGACATTCCATAGCTTGTCAGCAAGTAACAGGGAAATTCTTGAAGATGGAAATTGGTTTCTTTGTACCTGTGACCGATCCAGCAACATCAAGTAATATGTCTATGGCATATTTTGCCATTAGTCTGGGAGGTAAGCCATTAAGATGTACGTGTCTGTTAAGCATAATAAATGTACAACAGCAAATGCGCAGGAATGATTGCTACTGGTGGGAATGAGCTCTAGCAAGTGGCAAAAGAATCGTCTGACAAAATGACATTACCTCTAAAGCTATTTTATGCCATATGAATAAGCTGACGTGTAGCTTTTCCTAAGTTAGGAAACTGCTCTCCATAGTGCTTCAGCCATCACCCCGTCTATATACGCGTGTGTTTGTGGACATGTGTCTTGAACACGCGGTCGTGTGTTTATGTGTATGTGTGCTGCTTGCTCTGTACTGTTGGCGACCCCCAGCGTGCAAGACGCGAAATTTTGGATCATTTTCTTCCCCTAAACATCACAAAACATATAAAGCCTCCGCCTTAATATTCCCCAGTGTCAAAAGTACAACGGAAAATAGTCTTTGTATTTAAAGTAGGCTACTCTGTTACAACGGCTCCTATGTTTTGGGGGGTTTATCCAGACCGACCTATTGATAAATGTAGCCCAGTCTTCTATTCCAGCAGACTCTCATAACTTGCGGTGACGTAGATTAAAAACGGAGACAACATGTTGTCGACTGTGAAACAACATAAAACAACATCTACACTTTTCGGGCCCCTTCAACCTGCAAGCATTTCCTCATTTTGCTCATGAAATAGTCTAAAATTATTCGTGTCTTACCTGCGCGCAACGCTCCGTTTTATCCACATTTTTATCGACCGCCGAATCCTACTCAGTCCTCCAGGTATCCTCCCATTTAGATGGGTTTCGACAGTAGCTGACAGCAATACTCAAGTGACGGACCTTACTCCAGCTGTCATGAACGCAAACATTATTTAAGCCATATCCTTCAACGTTGCGCACATCAAATTCCTCCAATGCCGCTTCCAAATTCCACAAAAGAATAACGGGGCAATACTCGGGTATTTATGAAGTTGCTGGTCAGTTGTTCTGTTGACGATAATCTTCCTTATTATTAGTTAAAAGGAGAAGGGAACGCGCGTGCAGGCGGACAGGTGAGCGGGAAACCATAAGAGGTACCCTCAAACTTTGCCCTCGCGCAAATCTTTCATTTCTCCCCTCCTGGAAAATCAAAGCTGTAAGATGCGGAGACCAAAAACAAGAGTTTGCATCCTCTTCGCTGAGATGACAGCGCAGCTTCTCCTACATTGTTAAAAGATAAACGGCCAAAAGAACGGAGATGGAGGTGAGGACGTTCGGTTCTCTGAAGCACGGGGGAGTCAAGTCACCGTTGACAGGAGGTTCTCGTTATCTACTCACATCTCTAGAGGTGTTGAGGGCACGGCTGGGTTGGGTAAACAAAAAAATAAAATAAAAATAAATAGGTGCAACTGAAAAAGGAAGAGGGGAAGCAACGAAGGACAATCCTGGAGGATAAGAGTTGTTTCAAAGGAGTTGGAGAGAGGGGTGATGAGAGCATTAGAAAGGAGACGAGGCTGGTCCGTCTCCTGCTGCTCCTCTTCTCAGACTGACGAACGACCTGCCTGCTAAGCCCCACGCTGCCGTGACGTCATTTTAAAGCTAAACATGTCATGTGCTGGAGTTTTTCACGTCATATGGGTGCACACCGAGTGTCAGAATGGCCATGACAAGAGGCAGCTGTCCAGTACGGTACAGAACTGTACGGTAGTGTGGGACCGAGGCAAGGGCACATGAGCGTTGAGTGATAATTGCATGGGAATTTGTTGGAAATAAATCAGCAACACGTAGAGGATTGTGCCAGATGCACACAGTCACATTATATGGCAAATAGAACCTGCTGATAGAGCCACTGTGTCAAATAATATATGATGTAACGTTTGGTTTAGACATTCAAGGCTCCTGACAATTTGGCCTTCTTTTAGTCAAATATAGATTTGCTTAATTTATAATAACCTTTGTTGAAAATGTCCCAGCAGTCCTAAAAATGTAAGTGGAAACAGTTTTATTATTGTTGTAATTATTAATATTTTGTTTCTGGCAAATAATACCAATGGCACTAACAGCTCACACAAAAAAACTGGCAACAAAGCCTTTAAAATGAGCTGCCAATTAAAAAAAAAACACTGGAAATGATCAGAATAAAAATTAGCTAAAAATACAAGCTCAATTCAAGCCACAGTGAGTTGAATTTTAAGTAATTAAATTGTGTTTTAAGTGATTCCCATTACATATTTTTGTTTCTAAAACATTTAGTCAATCCCAGTGAAAACTAGTGCCGGCTGGTGTTTTAAGATCATATATTTTATGCCCTTGTTGCAAATGTTAATACCTCCAACCTAGTCAGATTACCATTGTGACGTCTCTGTAGAAGTGAGGAGTGTATTCATTCAGACAAGAAGTCACCGTGTTAAGATGCCGTCTGAGGTGTGTCTATTTCTTTGTCCTCCCGGCTACATAATGAGAAGGTCAGAATATTAGGAACACCTCTGAATACAGTCCAGTACAACACCGCCTTTAATTATGACTTCAAAAATAAATATAGTATTAAATGTATACATTTAATACTATATGGCCAGTGAGTGTACACTGTGATATACAGTATATATACTGTAGATGTGCAGTGTTAGCCATCAGGACCCATCACATCACCCTGAGCTTCAGAGTAGTAATAACTCCCCTACTTAACTGCATTTTCTCATATTATTTACCAGCTGTATGCTAAAGTGAAAAGTACTCTCTAATGGGGTGGGGGTGCTTATATCTACTATCTTTCTCGTAAGACATGAATACTGTATTAAACTATCATTCTGGGGACTATGTGCACAGAGTGAGAATGTGGCGGCCCCTCTTTTACACCTCAGAGTCATACCAGAAACATTACAGTTGTGCTAGCTGGATTTGGATTTGTACACATGGATGTGTACAAATTATCAGCATGCACTAGAAAGAGCTATACTGTGTTACGAGCCTGAAAAATGACCTTCCCTTTGCCTAAGGTGTGGTTCTGTGTTGTAGCTGTGTCAGGCTTTAGCTCACACTCTTCAGGATTGCTTTGATTGGTGTGCAGTTGCAGTCGCTCTTCTCCCAATCAGACAAACTGCAGCTGTTTAGAAAAATGACTGCTCTATACACGATGAGGCAACTTTCCTTCCCCGCTAATTGTTGCCATGAAGGGCACTTCTGTCAAATACCATCATTACTGCATTACTGTGTATACATACATACGGATCCAAGTGGATACCTCTGTCTCCATCAGTAGCTCCCCAGCAGATGGAAGCTGTCGCTCTCTCTCTGTCACTTCCTCTATCTCTT
Organism: Monopterus albus; assembly: GCF_001952655.1. Taxonomy (NCBI): domain Eukaryota; kingdom Metazoa; phylum Chordata; class Actinopteri; order Synbranchiformes; family Synbranchidae; genus Monopterus; species Monopterus albus. Next base: position 3,083,307 of record NW_018128006.1, on the reverse strand, counting down.
CCATTTTCATTCACACTCCTTCTCCCACATTCACTGTTTTGCATGTTGTCTTCCCATGTTGCATTTTTATGTAGGTATTCATATTCACACATTTGTTTCTGTTGGTTCATGCAAGATACAAAAGTGTGATACAGTGTGAACAGACTTATTTTACCTCAGAGATAGTCACAGGTTGTCATGCATGTCTAAGACTGCAGGAAGCTTCAGCTCACATGGACCTCAACGCAGCATACTAAACATCTGTTGTGTAAGCCATTAACACCCCACCACGAGACTGCGAATTAAAGGGAAGAGGGATTTGAGTGTATCAGATAAACTGGATTGAGTCACTCTCAGCAGCAGTTGTGGGTGCAGTTTAAGTGCAGGCTGAAATGAATGTAGCAGAGGGACTTTATGGCTGTGGTCTGTGGTGGCTTCACTGGAATCTCACTGGGCAAGAGTTCAGTCTACTGTATTCAGTACAAAGGTTGTCATGAAATAGCATTCCTTTGAAAACCACATATCTTACCCTGAAAAGCAGTAGAAAGTGCTTGTTGTAGAAATCAGATTTTAATCTGGATGAAATCTGAAGCACAAAATTCAAAGAGCTTTAAACAACAGGTTTGTGCAATACAGCATATCTCAGTGTTCATTTTCTTAATAATAATAATAATAATAATATAATAATACTATATCAATAAGAACTTTATTTTATTTATTTATACAAGAGGGCATACTTTATTTAGTATCATTTAGCAAAAGTGACAGATTAGCCAAAAGAACTGAACTGAAATCTAAAGCCCCTAGACAGAGATGGCAAAGATACACGCAGTTATTACTCAAGTAGAAGTGGGTACGGAAAGTATTCAGACCCCCTTAAATTTTTCGCTCTTTGTTATATTGCAGCCATATGCTAAAATCATTTAAGTTCATTTTTTTCCTCATTAATGTACACACAGCACCCCATATTGACAGAAAAACACAGAATGTTTGACATTATTGCAGATTTATTAAAAAAGAAAAACTGAAATATCACATGGTCATAAGTATTCAGACCCTTTGCTGTGACACTCATATATTTAACTTAGGCTCTGTCCATTTCATCTGATCATCCCTGAGATGGTTCTACACCTTCATTTGAGTCCAGCGGTGTTTGATTATACTGATTGGACGTGATTAGGAAAGCCACACACCTGTCTATACAGGTATGTGCCAAAAAATTAGAATATCAAGGAAAAGTCCATTTATTTCAATAATTTGTTTCAAAAAGTGAAACTTGTATGTTATATTAGTTC
>NW_018128006.1:3056485-3081439 GCF_001952655.1 Monopterus albus | reverse complement strand
GTTGAAAGGTTCTGAATACTTATGACCATGTCATATTTCAGTTTTTCTTTTTTAATAAATCTTCAAAAATGTCAAACATTCTTTGTTTTTCTGTCAATATGGGGTGCTGTGTGTACATTAATGAGGAAAAAAATGAACTTAAATGATTTTAGCATATGGCTGCAATATAACAAAGAGCGAAAAATTTAAGGGGGTCTGAATACTTTCCGTACCCACTGTAGATACTTGTGTAGAAAAAAACTCTGGTAAAACTAGAAGTATAAGGCCAGTCATTTTCTATATTGACACTCTTTGGATGTGCGAGATCTCCGTGGAAGCGTGAGGAGCTAGCGGACTATAAACAAACCAGAGAGCTTGTAATGATGACACATGTCACCCAGCATAGCAGTGTGCACATTCTGTAGCAAGTGCTAAAAAAACTAACAAAAAACTGATCTTTTCCTTCAAATGTACAGTATTAAAGCTAAAAGTAACAAGCTTTGAAAGTGTAAGTAAGGAGTAGAAAGTACAAATGTTTGTGTTAAATGTAGGGAGTAAAACTAAAAAGTTGTCAGAAAATGAATATTCCAGTACGGATACAGTGCAGTACAGTATTAGTATTCAACAGTTGATCCTTCTCGGTGTTGTGGGCCCAACTCAACGAAATACCAGTTATTGAGAGGGTGCCCACCTGATGACCCTGGATACCTCCCTTGACTTACACCCACACAAAATTTATACTGGGGCTGCTAATAATAGAGATGTTTTATTCAGAGCAGACATTATTGGTATATTTTTCTTGTGGTTCATATGATATTAGTGAGTGTGCAATGCGAGGGTAGAAAGCAACTAAGCATGATGTCCTGTGTCTTCTGATATTTCATGGTACCATGACCACCAGCGTGGCTGAACAGAGATAACGCTGACAGCTATCTCAGTTATTATAAGCAAATGGGGGCTTGGGCTGTCCTGTTGCCACTGAGTATATTTAACCACACCAGTGATTTTAGTCAGCAGGATGGCCTGCATTTTATCCATGTAATGGTGCCTTTGACATCACTGGATATGCATTTGCTTGTTATGGATTTATGGCCTGATGCCCCTCTTTGGGGCCAAGTGATGGGTCAGACACAATTTAACTTTGATACTAAACCTAGAAATGCTCACCTATTCTCTGACACATTTAATTGTGTGTTGTTAATGGTTGGTAGTATTATTTATTATTAAAATTTCTACATGTATTTGAATGTGCTTATTTCATCACAGGGGTCAGAGTGCAGTAGTTTGGGCTTCAGTATCTGAAAGGGTCAGAAATGGACAGTCACACTGGCAACTTTAAAACTGTATTACTTTTTTTTTTTTTTTTTTTTTTTTTTTTTTTTTTTTTTTTTTTTTTTTTTTTTAACTTAAACGCTTATGGTGACGTTCGGCTTTATAGCTGCTAAATGCTCCACATGGTCACCATATGTTTAGCAGTGGCCTGATGCTGCTCTAAGGGGATGTGATGACAGCAGAGTTTGATGGCTTTAAAATTACAACACCCAACAAGAAGAGACCTCAGTAACCCTCTGTAGAACTGAGGGGAACTCAGTCAGGTAAAAATCCTCTGTGGTTTTACTACAGGTGACTCCTATCACATTACTCATATGAAAGTACTGATCGGTTCAACTTTAAGGATGCAGCCTTAGCACTGGTAAACAACAAGCTTTTCTTGCTGTCTCCGCTGCTTACTGCTCTTTTTTCTGTTTGCTTTTGTATCTGACTCATAGGGAGAAGAAAGACAATGTTTTACGTATTCAGTCAGCAATAACTTTAATAGATTCAAATTTTATTATGATGCTAGATTTTTATTACTATTGATGTTAGAAGTTGTTCCCTTTAAATCTAATATTGCCAAGTATATGGCTATATGAAAGGAGAGGAACATCAACCTCAGGGAACAGTGGGATACAGTTACTATATGCCTTTTCTTGCAAACTACCAAACAGATAATAAATGTGACATCCTAAATGGAGATACCATTAACACTCATTCCAGAGCATCTGGACAATGTTACTGAAACTTTAACAAGCAGTTCTATAATTAACTGATACATTAGGAGATGTCTAAATGTTTAAAATGTAATTACACTCCCACAGCAGCGCTCATTTTTCTGATCTGCAGCTATAGAGCTTCTGCTGCATTATTGCACCGTGTAATGTTATGACACTGAAAACACTAATGTAAGTGAAATATGAGAAAATGTTTAAATCTATAGGTTGCATATCTTGTATGTTTCACATCAATCATGTGTGATGTGTTGAAACCGGGCCCACTTTTATACAGAGTTTTACCAAGAATGAATGGAAATAAGCATGGAGCTTTTCAGGTTTCTTGCTTATGCAGGCAGTTTTTTTTTTACAGTACTGGGTTAATTAAGCATATGCAAAATATAAAGTTGTATTTCAGTATTCTGTTAATTATTTAAAACTTTGTTTTTTTTTTTTTTTTTTTTTTTTTTTTTTTTTTTTTAACTTAAACGCTTATGGTGACGTTCGGCTTTATAGCTGCTAAATGCTCCACATGGTCACCATATGTTTAGCAGTGGCCTGATGCTGCTCTAAGGGGATGTGATGACAGCAGAGTTTGATGGCTTTAAAATTACAACACCCAACAAGAAGAGACCTCAGTAACCCTCTGTAGAACTGAGGGGAACTCAGTCAGGTAAAAATCCTCTGTGGTTTTACTACAGGTGACTCCTATCACATTACTCATATGAAAGTACTGATCGGTTCAACTTTAAGGATGCAGCCTTAGCACTGGTAAACAACAAGCTTTTCTTGCTGTCTCCGCTGCTTACTGCTCTTTTTTCTGTTTGCTTTTGTATCTGACTCATAGGGAGAAGAAAGACAATGTTTTACGTATTCAGTCAGCAATAACTTTAATAGATTCAAATTTTATTATGATGCTAGATTTTTATTACTATTGATGTTAGAAGTTGTTCCCTTTAAATCTAATATTGCCAAGTATATGGCTATATGAAAGGAGAGGAACATCAACCTCAGGGAACAGTGGGATACAGTTACTATATGCCTTTTCTTGCAAACTACCAAACAGATAATAAATGTGACATCCTAAATGGAGATACCATTAACACTCATTCCAGAGCATCTGGACAATGTTACTGAAACTTTAACAAGCAGTTCTATAATTAACTGATACATTAGGAGATGTCTAAATGTTTAAAATGTAATTACACTCCCACAGCAGCGCTCATTTTTCTGATCTGCAGCTATAGAGCTTCTGCTGCATTATTGCACCGTGTAATGTTATGACACTGAAAACACTAATGTAAGTGAAATATGAGAAAATGTTTAAATCTATAGGTTGCATATCTTGTATGTTTCACATCAATCATGTGTGATGTGTTGAAACCGGGCCCACTTTTATACAGAGTTTTACCAAGAATGAATGGAAATAAGCATGGAGCTTTTCAGGTTTCTTGCTTATGCAGGCAGTTTTTTTTTTACAGTACTGGGTTAATTAAGCATATGCAAAATATAAAGTTGTATTTCAGTATTCTGTTAATTATTCTTAAGTGATAGCACTGTCCATGTGCTTCCTTTGTAAAACTCACTTAATCCAGTGTTTTAGCAGCTTCTCAGGGTTGTCTTTGCTTGATTACACAGGCGCTATCTACACTGTTTGTATATGTAAAGACCCATTAAATCAGCTATTAATGCACTGTTACCTCAAACCATGTCTCATACTGTAAGCAAAGCGGGTCAATGACTTTCACATTACACATTTTCTATTTCATTCATCATCAGCAGGCTTTAACATATTGGGTAGTTTACAAGAAAAAAACACAAGTAAAAGTAATACAAAATATAAGCTACATGAAATAACCAATCCACAGGCAGCATATCCCATAAATCCTCTTGCAACACAACATAATTATTCTGCATCGCTGCAATGGCTCCCTTGCTAAATGTTATGAAGTACTGACTCAAAGAATTTATTTTCAAGTTTCCTGCCCTCAAAATCATTGCTATTGGGAATTTCAAACTGAAATCATAAGCACAGATAAAATATATTGCAAAGGCAGCAATATGGGCAGTTTCATGTTCACACTATCAGTGTCAAGCCCCAAATTTTATGGGGAAAATAGTTACTATCATGGGAGTCTATGTTTCTGCACAGAACATTTTACATCACAGAATAGTTCGAATAAAATATAGTGCAAGACCAGGGATATCATATTCAGGTAGATTTACTCTTACCTTGCTAATGGGTTCCTTAAATCAAAGTTGCCTTAAGTAGTAAAATTTATTTTACATCAAATGTAGAACATTTATGACAGCACCGTCATTTAGCCATATAGGCCATTATGCCCACGATATTCAGCGATGGGGTAATGATGCTAAAACATGGTGTAAAGTTCAATTTCTAGAATAAATGGCTACAGTCAGCCCTGTCACAAAAGTGCCATCAATAGTTTCATATGTATTCTGTGTAAGGGTGCAGTTTGCAGTTAATATAGTTCGAATGAAGAAACGGGTGAGCTTTGTATTTCTGTTGTGTATTACTGTTTTGTATGTGGAAGCTGGCTTGTATAATTCCTTAGCAATTTGTGCTTACCACTCAATTTTTACAAAGTGCTGATGAAAACAAATGCATCAAGAAAAACAGATTACCTTTCTAGGTCTTCATTTAATTTGATTTACTATATTATTTTGTAGGAGGTGTCAAACTGAGTAATGACCGCTTACTGGTTTGTGTTAAGTTGCACACACTCAGTGTTAGCACAGGTCTGCAGCCATGAGACCAGTTCAGATGGAACAGCACTTAGCTTAAACTGATACACTAGTCATTTATGCCCATATCTTCACTCCTGATGCAGTCATTAACCATGGTAACCATACAGTAAGGTCATGAAAGGCTGACATAATCAGCTGTGTACCAAAACTGTGGAGCATGAGACTGAGAAAGCTGATGTGTTACTATGGCAACATCATTTGGATGAACGTTGTGTGGCAGCTGGGGTGAACAGTTGGAATCTCAAGAACTTAGAGAAAAGCCATGTTTGAATAGGTGTGTGGAGGTAAAGGTGCCATGCAACACTACATGCCCTTTATGTCCATCCTGGTCAGTAACCTGCGAACATTTACTGTAACTGTGACTGGAAGACATTCTGTATAAAATAATAGTTTGGGTTTTTAGTACATACAATAAATCTTTAACATTGCTGTTAATGTATGAATGACAAGGTAGGTGGCTGAGGTGTTGATAGAGGTAATCATGTTGTCTTTTAGTTCTTCACCTCGTGGGTATTAATGGAGGTTTGAGCCCTACACAGGAGAGCTTGAGCCCATTTGGAAGTCATGTTTGCTCTTAGCTAATAACTGAGGGAATACAATTGAATAGAGTGGACTTGAGAAAATCTGTGCGCTCTACTCTTTCATCCAACAAGTTGTCTTTTCTGACAAGACTAGCTTTACATCAAATAATACTGTAAATACTGTAGGAGGCACTACCTGCATTGTCTAGTGCCCACTCACTGGTCTGGAAGAAAGACTAAATGGAGCTTACTGACAGTCTAGTCAGGAGAACACTCAAAATATTTTCCTTCTAATATTCCCACTAAGCTGCATCTCTTGGCTCCTGTTTGTTCATATATTTTCATTTAGCTCCACAGTCCTGTCAGAGTCCAATTTGAAGAAGTAGCTCCCTCTTGGCTAACACCATCACATCAAATACACTTAAAACTACAACTGCTTTATACAAGGAGCTACAGTATTACTAATCAGTGCACTCTTTAGAACAACAAGTCATCCAACCCAAGCAGCCATGTAGCGTAATATGACCTATAGGAGGGTATTCTGAATGACACTAGCACTCTTACAGTAGCACAGGGGTTTTCAACGAATTGTGATCCAGGGGCCACCATTCTCACTAAGAAGTAACCCAAAGACCACTGTTATGGGGTGGCTACACTGGATGGGCGCTATTTTAATCTTAACTCACCCTGGCTTTTCTAAATTTTATATATTTGCATGAATTTGATTATTCACAAGCAATAAGTAATACATTGAACAGAGTTTAAAGTGAATTTAAAATAAAAAATAAAGATTCCTACAGTGAAACAACATTATAAAATGCATGATCAGGGACCACCCGCAATGCCTTAACAGACCACCAGGCGGCCGCGGACCACTGGTTGAACATCCCTGCAATAGGTGGGGCATCACCAATTTCATTATTGTTGGGTTAAAATAAGTACTATAATAAGGTTAAATGATTTTTATTTATTTATTTGCTGCGATTGGGCAGACTGTGGCTCTACAGTAAAAGAAAGGTACATATAACAATGTGTAATGTATTTCAATTAATTTAGCTAAATTAGCTACACATGACACTGCCTGTGTAAAACTGATGGAGTGCCAGTACTTACTTTAAAATGCAATACATTGAATGACAAACCCCTGAGTTGACCATTATCACTCCAGCACAAAGGTGTGTGTGCTGGAATGTTGTTTTGCTTGATTATATTCTACTGCCATAGCACCTGTGTTATGGCAGATATATAATATCAGTTATAATATCTGTTATATATAACACAGGGTGTTAATTATGCACGACCACCAAAAGGTTTTATAAAAATATTATATATTTACACTCGCTGGCCACTTTATTAGGTACACCTGTATAACTGTATGCAGTTCAATGCAACACTTACATCTTAACATCTGTGTTTATGAATCTCAAAATGTTTCTGCTTTTGGTGAAGTTGTTATAAATGTATAAAGTTAACTATATGTTTATTATTGAGGTCAGAGTTAAAGGTGGTGTTGTACTGGACTACATTATATTTAGAGGTGTCTATATTTTTGTCCTCCCAAACTACATACATGAGAGGGTCAGAATATTAACAGATATATAATATCAGTTATAATATCTGTTATATATAGAATATAACACCTCTGAATATAATTTTAACATAGGTGCTATGGCAGAAGTGTTGCACTGAATTGCATACAATTGTACAGGTGTACCTAATAAAGTGGCCAGTGAGTGTATATTTAAATTCATAAAATAGTCTTTTGTGATTGAGCTGTCTATAATGTTGCTACTCGCTGGGTAAATTAGACATAATCTCAGCAAACCAGCCTCCTAAATTTCATGACTTACACTGATTATAGTTATAAACACAGTTATAATTTTGAAGGCTATTTAGCACAACTCTTGGCCACAGTGGATGTGAACAGCTAATGTGATTGTAAATATTCAGATGGGCCTGCGAGAAAATTCAGTAGGCTTATACTGTGTTTGTGTGTTATCTTCTCAACGTCTTTAAAAAATATTTACATTTAACTATAGCTGGGATGTTTTGGGTTATTTAATTCTAGAGGACCATGAAACTGACTCAGCATGTTTAAGCAGGTCAAGTTATGTAAAAGGTTTTTTTACTTCCTGGTCTTACACAGGTTATAAGGGAGACTCAAGTCAGGATGATCTGTAAGCAATAAGGCTGAAAAACAGGTGTACTGTAGCTGCACTGCATAACATATACAAGTAGACAAGAACATGTGGGATACTGTCTCTGAAACTACTGAGGAGCTAATAAGCAAATGAGGAACAGCTGTGCAGGGAGTTGGCTGATGACAAGTGTAGTCAGGTGAAGCTGTAGTGGACAGAGGTGTGTGAAAAACAAACGCAGATGGGGATAAGAGTTAAATGTGAGGCAATAAAAGGGGGGGCACATTGAGAAGACAGAGACTTCAACATGATAATGTTCATAAGTGAAAACCAAACCACTGGTCATGTTGAGTTTTGAAATAGTAGTAAAATGTCTTCGGTAGCTCTGCAGGAGCTCTGGCAATTGTTGAATGCACAACCTCACCAAATTTCTTCAGGTGCTTGTCTTTATTTGGGTGTAGTGTTTAGGAATATTTGACATTGTGTGACATGCTGCACTTATGGTCTGTGTGTGAAGAGAGAAAAGTTTGAGTGTGAACAGGGTGGCTGTTACATCTGTGGATGAGCCACCTTTATTGATATCCTGCCATTCATGGTCGTAATGCACTCCCCACCAAGACTCAGGCATCAAGCTGGACATCTACTGCGTGCACTTACTTTATGCTACACACACACACACACAAAGACAAAGGTGGGAAACAGGACTCTTAAACAGATTTTTGGAAAATCTATCCTCTCATTTCAAAGACAAGCAACAGATTTTTTTATTTGTGTGTCAACCTACAGTATATTCTTGTAGTATTTGGTGTGACATGAGAAAAAAGTGTTTATGTTGTGTTGCACGGCAGTGCAGGAAAAGGCTGAAAGAGAAATGACATTTTCTGTCTTGACAGATAGAAAATGACTGTTGGAGGAAGGAAGGAATTGCCCACTTACAAAATGTACCTCTTTGCCTGCTCTGCTTGTCTGTACTTGCTGCATTACTTTTAACGCTCTCATTTGCCTTCACACAGCTGTAGTGAAGACACACAAAGTTTTCACAATATGTGAAAAGGAAAGATGTCCAGACTGACACAGACTCTTGCTGCCAAGAAAGTCTTTAGCAATGTGGCTCCTTAAAGGGGCTTACATTTTCAGACAAATCTGGATGAAGGACAAGTTTAGATTGAGAAGACTGTGAAATTGAATATACACCAAAGAACCATTATTGCCTTTGAGTTAATTGCATATGTTTTCCAAAGAAAACAGACTGGGCTTTTTCATTTGGGAACTATATAAGGCCATAAACATATGGCTGGCATAAGTGAAGAAGCAAAACAATAAAGTGATCCAGTTCACAGAGTGTGCAGTCCTCACAGGAAGCTGGAGAGACTGGCACGTGATAAATCACCCCAGTGCTTGAGTGTTTCACATGATTAGATTGTGGCGGGAACATTAAATCAAGCTCAATTAACTAATTGACTAACCACAAGACTCTTATCCCTGTGCATTCTGGCTGCAAGCATTCTCCATGTATAAATGAAAATGTGTCCCAAAAAATTAGGCACGTTGTAAAAGAAACACCCTTCATCACACAGACCCTATCAGTACCTTATTGTTTTAATGCATGGTTTTAGAGGCTGTTCCAGCTCTGTGTTGTCTCTTGTAGTTTGCCGTTTGGCTGAGTCACACAAAGAAAACCAGATAAATCAGTGAGAATTTGAGGATTGTCGGCAGAGCCAGTGGGGGGGTGCAGTGATGTGAGATGTGGGGAGCTGACCTTGAAGAAATGTTCAGTTTGTGTTAGCGGTGGAGACTAAATTCTGGTTAAGCAGTGTGTTCTCCGAGCCCAGACGATGCCAAAACATCCAGCGGCTGTGCCTGTTTGTGACATGCCAATGAAATTATTTCAGGTAATGCCGTGATCGATTAGATCTTTCTCATTTCCTCTTAATGTTTACTGTGAGTAGAGTGAAAAAGCCGTCCCAGTCTGTTTTTCTCTACTTCAACCAGTTATATTAAGCCTAATATACAAACATAAGTATAAAGCCGCTCTGGTATGTTGAATATAAACACCTGACTCTATATCAATGGAAATTTATTGAAGCACATTCAAGGACAGCTGACTTACTGCTAGAATATCTCTCGTTAGTCTAGCGGAGGAGCTTTAATGATAAGAAATTTTTCAGTGAAGCATTGTCACCCCAGCAGTGCCCACCTGAAAGCTGAGAGTGTGGGAGCATGGGAGTCATTGCTATGGAAACAAGCATAACACTGACAGAAAATAGGCATACACAGGGTATAACATAAGGCAGAAACTGTGCCACGGAGGAAACAGCACTGATAGATTGGTTGATAGTACTGGCGGAAGTGAAGAGAAATAGCTTGTTCTACTTTCCAGGGCACACATGTGTAGCACATTTCCCCCCATGTTTAGGTGGGGAAAAAAGTCCTAACAAATGGTAACTGCTGTGCAGAGACAAAAGCCTCAAGGGAGATGCATTGTCTGTACAGCGGCTCAAAGCTGAGGTTTTGGTGTCCACAGTAAACTCAGCCCAGACAGAAGTTGTTTCTTTTAGTAATTGTTATATTACCTGGAGGAATAGACTTGTGTGCATATTCATTTGGAGCTTGTACTTGAATTCTTTATTGCACCTTGTTGAGAAACTAAGAATAAACAAAATATTAGACAGACATATCTTTCTCCTCTAATAAAATACAGTATATTTCTAGACTTTTTTTTCCAAGTAATTATAGTGAGGTAGAGCTAGTGGCGCCTGCAGAAAGTATTCTGTGAGGGGACCAGGTGGGTCCAGGGAAAACCTTGGGGTGGCATACTAAAAAGGCCATACAGCATAGAGGAATTTCAGGCTATGCAGGTTAATAGACATAATTATTTGCAAGTATATTTCATTATTTGAATCACAGCCTTGAACTGAAATTGTATTTCAAATGTCAAGACTCTAGGTGGCTACACCTTCTACAAGCGGTTTCAGTTTTGCATCTATATTCTATAGAATAATATAATGAACAAAATGTCTGACCTAAAGTTCTGATGCAACTGGAAAACACATCAGATTTGATACTCAATTTCTTTATTGCTTTTACAATTGTGATGATTAATATGATTTAATAACAACCATCATGGCCTTCCATTTCAGTAGTTTTGTCTAGAAATCATGTACAAACATAATTTCCTTTCTTGAGAATGCTCTTTTCAAAATGCAACTTAAATGCATTACATCTTACATGTATATCAGATTTTTAAGTTGTTGAGTTGCAAAGAATTAAAATGACTGGGGCTTGTCACTTGTCGGGGGGCCATTGGGGTCAGGCCAAGCAAATGGTAAATGGTAAAATGGACTGTATTTATATAGCGCATTTCCACAGTGTGTTGCACTGGCCAAAGCGCTTTACAGAGATGATACACCATTCACCCATTCACACAGAACATTCACACACCAATGACGACAGCTGCCACACAACGGCGCTAATCAAGCCACCGGGAGCAATTCGGGGTTCAGTGTCTTGCTCAGGGACACTTAGGCATGCGGGGAGACCAGGAGTCGAACCACCAACTTGCTGGTCAGGAGACGACTGCCCTACCTCGTGAGCCACAGCAACCTCCCACCACCCCTTGGGGTCCCCAGAGGTCAGAGAGACAAGCTTCCCACCTTCATCCTGAGAAACAGAGCAGGATAACCTGCATGACCAAGAGGGTGATTTGATTTATTTAGAGTCACTTCTGTGTCCCTGTCACCTAGAAAAGTGCTGTCCCCTTGTTAGAACATTTGAGCCAGAGTAACCAGTTTCCTGACTTAAAATACTGCTGGTGTGCAGTGGGTGGATTGTGGCCACTGCAGAAGCCAGCACAGCCAATATTACACATGGTTGGCTTTTGTATTAAGTAGGATGAGGTATCTATGGAGAGGGAGGGAGTAAAAGTGGACAGAGTGTGAGTTGTTCTGGGAGGAAAGCAGAAAATGATGCAGACTATAAAGAGATGTTGCCAACATTACAAAAACTACATTTGTGTCAAATCAGTTCCCCTTTAAGCCTGCATGGACAATATTCATTTTCAGTGATACCAGGTTATGAGCTTTCATAATGTAGTCCTGTCCATTAAAGTCCATATTGAACCAAAAGTTATCCTACTTGCTGTTGCTCGGAGATGCTTGGAACATAATCTAACATCAGAAATTGCTGTCATTACAACACTCAGGGACACTGGGCTTTGTGCTACTAACTCCCACTCCTTACTGCTGGCCACTTAAGCGGCAGGATGATCAGAGAGAATGATCACGTAAAATTATTACGTGAGAGGTTTGTCACTGAAACTGAATTTGGGCAAATTGATGGTATTACTCCTCAGGCTGCACTACTGGGATGGTGTAAATCACATTGCTGCTGAGCAATAAAAAATGTCAGCCGATGGGTTAAGGACACCCTGGCAATGAACTTTTCTTTTCTCTTTTCAAGCTACGCAAATATGACATTTAGAACGAACAGAACCCTTGAAGCAGGAGCAGCGAGCATCCTTGTAATGTATCCAGCCATACCATACCACCACTATTGTCTGCCTGGGGCTGAATACTGTGTATAATAAGGCAGTTAATAGGTTTTACTTATTTTCATTTGTAATTCAAAGGATTTTGCTGTACAAACATAATAATTTGCTTTTTCTGTCCTAATGCCCCTGTTACGTCTCCTGGGTAAATGCAGATTTAGTGCACATTCAGTCTTTCTGCATTTCGAAGTGGGCATTTAAGGATGTGATATTTGTTTGATCTCGTCTTGCCCCTCATCTCCACACCTACTTTCCTCTTTAGTACTCCCCTGGCTCTGTGGGTTATGCTATTGCTAGGGAAATGAGGGTCACAAATCCAATAAGATTCATCTCCGGCTCAAATCAGATTAGTTTAATCTAGTGTATAAAGCAGGAGCCAAACATACATCCTCTCAATGTGGAGTGTCAAAATCCAGATAGAACAATGACAGCACTTCATCGCAGATTGTTACGGTTAAGACTGTGTAGTATTATATACATTCTGGACGTAGTAGGCAGTGTATATTTACACATGTAGGCTCCATTTAGCATTTGTTTCTCTCATTACTAAGTCCTGTGTGCTTCATGTCAAAGAGCTGGAAATTTGGGATAATTACCTGAAAAGAGTCAAGAGTATTATGTTCAAAGGAACCACTTTTACTGACGCATGAATCCACCGGCACGGAAAACACTTTTTACCGGATACTTTACCAATGCTAAAATGTAAAAACTGGCATCTGCACACTGAAAAAAGACAGCGTGCTTCCTTGACAGATCAGAGCTAAAGGAAGGCCTCCTGCCTTTCTCTTTTACACTGGCATTCCTCATTATGGGCCAGCCTCCCAGCATAGCAATTCACAGAGATACTGGTTTAATCACATTGTAATATTGCTTCAGTTCAGTTCCTTTTATCTTCACTTGCTCCTTCTGCTCTCTGTTGCATTTCCTCTATCCTCAGCGTGCTGATTTAAGATCAAGAGTGTGTGCAGCTCCTAAAGAATCTCTCAGAATTCTTCATATGTTTACTGAGAGGTTTGTAAGGCTCACTCAGACACCCCCGCTGCCACCACTCCACCACCTTCCCATTTTACACTCGGTGCTAAATTCCTTTAAGGTTTTAAGATGTGATTTGAATGATTTATATCTCCCCTTACTTACAAATTGCCTTAGTTTGCTTGTTAATATAAAGCACGGTGGTGGACCCTTGAACTTTCCTAATTGGAGAGCCAATTCATTTGAATATCTTTGCTGTATCTGGTTGTGAGAGTTACATTTTACCACTGGCTAATTGGGAACTGAAGGGAAGGAAGCTGTGCTGGTGTCATGTATGATATTTGATCATTCATACAGAAAAAAAGCCTTTGGTTTTGACTTTAATGGAATGCTGTATGCATGTAAGTTCTGATGATATGTTAAGTTAGGACTCTTAGATCATTCTGCTGTGGTAGCAGTGAGTGTGGCACACATTAACATTACTTTTGTCCTTTTCCTCTCTGGTATGTCCACTTGTGGATGACCTCAGGACTCCCTTTGTATTTGCCTCACATAGAGTTTGCTTGTTGGACGGAAGGCGAACATACGGTAATGATGCCCAGACAGGCTTTGGTAAGTGGTCAGACAGCGGCAAACTGCAAAGCAGATGGACTGATGTACCCTTTACTGAGCCGAATGTCACTGGCTGGCATTTCACACCATGCCTTCTGGATAAGACTGCTGATAATGGCCCGGAGCAAGAAGGAAAGACCCACCTCATTCCGAAAGTGTACAGGAAAAGAAATGCTTCGGGTTATGATCAGATCAGAAATGTACATTAGTTACATTAGGCACTGATCATGCTTTCTGGTGGAACTACTCCTGTAGAAAGAAGATGTTGGAAATATCTATTTAATGTGATTATAAATTACTATAAAAGAAGCAGCAAAGTGAGGCTGTATGTGGTATCTTTTATGCTTGTTAGGAAAACGCATTAATCCTGCACCAACCACTGTTTCCAGTGTCAGTGGAAGCATGTTTTTGATGCTGGTTAATGGTTGTTACTGCTACCCCCAGATTCACAGAGGTTCCTCGACTGAATCCAAATGTCTAGTATTGTTTCCCACCTGCAGACTCTCCAGGTATTTAATCTTGAAGGTCATCAATAATTCATAGTAATAGTGTTGTAAAGGGTGAGGGAGTTCTGTAAGTTGTTCTTCAGTCTGTATTCACATTTCATTTTTAAAAAATTTTAACAGTATAGTTAACACAGAGATATAGACTCGTCCCAGTAATGAAACATTTAGTTTTATGTTTTGGCTACCAGTTTTAATTATTTAAGCTTCAGAAATCATATTTTGTAAGTCATAATAAATAGGTCTTAATACTACAATACCCATGAGTCTCGAATGCTGTTGCTGTGGTGAAGAAGTCAGACGGAGAGCTTGTCACTTCAGCTGGAAATTCAAAACAGCTGTTAACAAAACATGGCATTGTATCTGCTGAATTCAAAACACACAGAATTTAAGGGAACTGATTTAAACTGCGGGTTGTGTTTTCATTTTTTCAGAGTTGCAGCTCTAAAGATTTTACCTGCCTTTTATTATGAAGCTTGATGTTTTCTATTGTAGTCATATGACATTTAGGCTGATGACAGAACCACCTAAACCACAGAAGGATCCAAATGTGAGTCATGTAAATTGTCTATTAGGAAAACTGATGGAACCTTTAGTTCTAGAACCAGGTGTGCCAAAAATAGCTCCTCCCACTTTGCAACTCTGTAGCTCTGACATTTTCAGGCTGTAAACTATAATCAAGTTCACCATGAAAGTTCATTCTCCTTGACAACATTTGCTTAACAGAACAACAGCAGTAAGTCTACAGCCTTGCTGATGGCTCTGTGAAGCTATACGTAGGCACAAAGGGACTTTTAAACAGCTATAATGTTTAGTAAGTTCACAGCTTAGTTTAATGTGTTAGCACACTAGCTTCAATCAAACCCACAAATGTTAACCTCTTGATGGCATCACCAAGGTAATTAGGATTAATCCTCTGGTGACTGTTAATGTCTGTACAAAATCTGGAGTGCCAATACATCTACTGTTTCAAATGAGGATCACCACAGTGAGTGGGATTATTTCCCTGGGATCCAAGAATGTGTACACAATTTCATGGCAATCTATGGGAATCGAGGGACTGAGGTCTGAGACATTCCTTCACCTCAGGGCTCAGCCTTCTTGTAAAACACATGACATTACTTATGACCAAACTCTGCATGGCCCAAGTCTCCAAGTCCACATTGTAGACAACAGAAATTCAGAAGTTCTTTTTGTACATATCTGGATTTTATGGCGTCAGATGGTAGAGATGCTGGTAAAAGATACTATACATGGATCTATACAATGTTTGTCCATCTTTGAATCTGAATCTGTGAGAT
Source organism: Monopterus albus (assembly GCF_001952655.1). NCBI lineage: Eukaryota > Metazoa > Chordata > Actinopteri > Synbranchiformes > Synbranchidae > Monopterus > Monopterus albus. The sequence continues at coordinate 3,066,068 of NW_018128006.1, read as the reverse complement.
CTACCTTTTCTCATCCACAAATTTTAAGTTAATGATGAGCCAAAAAAAGGCTACAGTACCTGCGAGGCTTCTACAATAACAGAAAACAAAAAACTGTTTATAACAATGAGTAGTGGAGAGACGATAAGGTCTAAGTGTTTTTTATCCCCCTCTGTTCTTTAATTTGGAGACTGCTGTCGGCAGTAGCAATAACTGTAGATTAGCAGTAGGGGGATTTCTCAGGGGAGAGAGGCTACACGGGAAATCATTCCAGGCTGTTCCTTGGCAAATGTTTTTCTTTCCAAAGGCCAGATCTCTCTGCTTCATTGTCTTTGCAGCCCCCGTATTTCCCCGACTTTTACGGCTCTTCTGAGGGACAATTTGTGTGTTGGGCCCTGGTTTTATTTGTTGGTGCTTGGCGAAGGGTAGGATAGGACGTCAAATGAAACCCATTAATCACCTCACAGGCTATAAGAGATAATTGTGAAGGGAGAGTGAGAAAGACATTGTGAGAGGGAGAACGAGTGAGCAGGAAAGGAGAGGCAAGTGAAGGAAAAGAGCAGAGGGACAGCAAACCAAATAAGTCAGGAAGTGCGGTGTGAGGATTCATACATTTACCAGCCTTTGCCTTCAATTTCCTCACGTTTTCCCCTACAGCACTAGGAGAGAGTTCAGTGAGTGCAGCAAAAAGCTGAAATGTTAGGGTAAATAAGACTTTTCAACCCCCCCATGATGCTCAATTGATGGCAAACTGAACCTTTTGTTTAATTTACACAGCTGCATTGAACCTAAATTTACTGCACTGACAAGTCACAGAATTGTACTTTATGATTGAGCTGTGAATGTGCAGGTTCACTCTGAAACAAAGCACAATAAACATGTCACCTGCTGTGAATGATGCTGTTACTCTTTGGGACAATCAATGACAATTATGGCCAAACAGCTATGTATGTGGTGCACGTATCTTTGCCCTGTGGAACCTGGCGTCTGGGAGTAAAGCAACTTAAAAATGTATCAAATTTTATATAATTGTGAAAAATACGAGTTGTACATTATGTGTATATAATGTAGACAGACCTGTGTAAAAGTAACGAGAGATAAATATGACCTTTAATCTGCTGTTAATTGAGCATACATTTTTTTTTTACATGCTTATTTGTCTGTAATACTGTAAAATAAATGAGAGGATGAGTAGTTTTGAGTCTGATCTGTCAGCGGGGGACTTTTTTCCTGGGATCACGAATGAATCATGATGTTTTTCCCAGTGACGGCGAAGTGATGGGTCATGTTGGAGACCCAAAATGAAATGCAAATGGATGATATAATCAGTGATTTCTCAAATTATCTCATCTTCTCCTGCCAACTCTTTCTGAACTTCTGATGAACTAAATATTTAATTTACATAATTAGCAGACAAGCATGTCCTCTGCAAGTCCAAACAGTTTATGAAATTATTAGTTACAGAAATACAGTTACAAAAATATGCCCCACAAACCATTTTTCATTGTTTCTTAATATTCAGATAAGGCACATTTGCAGTAGTTTATTATTGTTTGTAGGAGGTATAAATATTTAATTGATACAATTCAGACCACTGATCAGCTCAGTTCAAGTCTAGAAATTGTAAAAACTGACTGTCATGGAATGGCTGCCTAAAAATAACAGTACATACAGTTAATCAGTTTTTTTTTTGTTGTGTTCAAATCTCCATGTTTCTGCATTTGCTTGTTTGTTTTGTTTTGTTTTGTTTTTGTACGTCCAGTGATGAAGGCATTTTCTTCACTTGCTTATGTGCATGGGATTTCAATAGGATGCTTTGTTTTGGTTAAAATAATCCTTGGCGTGTTTTCTCATTTAGTGCAGTTCATTTAGGCTGGTGTGAAAGTTGTCAATAAACCTTCAGTACAGTCACACATGAACATGTAAAAGGTAGTAATGTCACAATAACGGCTGTAAAATTATTACATGCTGACGGTTTTTGCACAGCATAGCATCCCGGTGCCCTTTTTTTGTTTTGTGTGTGTGTGTGTGTGTGTCTGTGTGTACTTCTTCTTCTTCATGCTTTATGGCAAAATGGTGCTTTTCTGCCACCAAGTGGACTGGAGAATGGATCACAACGCTAACATTTAGTGTCTGTTGAAGGAAGGATAAGGATAATCACCTTTACTGGCCAAGTATGTTACACACAAGGAATTTGTTGCCGGTACAGAACCAAGGCAGCCATGTTTGGCGCCAACTCAACCGATGGCTCTAACCAGGTGTATGGTTTTGAACCATAGAAAGTTAAAAACACTAGAAAAGCAGTAGCTGGGATGGATGGATGGGTCTAACAAAACACCCGACTTTCACACAGGCAACTGGAGATTATGTGCCATATCTGATCTGATGCTGTACTTTACATTTGTTGTACTTTGAGAATGTGTTTTTTTTGTGTGTGTTTTAACTGAACCCAGGGTCTTTTCTGATCAGTGATGTACAATATCACTTCAGGTTCGTGCATATGAGTGCAGGTAGAGGTAAAAGGGAGTTAGAGTCAAGATGTGTTGAATCTGCTTTGTGTATTTTTTTATCAAAAAGACCGAAACAAGGGACCACACAGTAACTATATGCCTGTAATAATCCTGTAAAAATGTATGATACACAGGTTTGAGGTGCAGTCTGGACTAGTGATGCTCATATTACTCTGCGATACCAGAGTTTAAGGTGCGATACAGTATAAGGTGCCGTAAGATGCTGTAAGACCCACTGTCAGTCACCAAATTTTATTTTAACTTGTGTGCCCATGTAGCACTGATGCTGCAGGATAACTACTGACTGGCCAATGAATGAGTTGGCTGTATGTTTGCATGACTCCATGCTAATAGCTCTTAGTTTAAAAGTCTAAAAGTTTAACAATTTCTGCCTTGTTCAAAATAAATGACCGTCAGGTATGAAAGCCTCAGTCTCAGCCTCAGCCCTCAGTTATAATGCATGCAGTTTTTTAAGCCAGTGTAGAAACCTAGTGCCTGCAGTCTACACTGTGATACATGTGTCTGATCATTTTCATACCATTCAGTGATCCTCATGCTCCAAATGGAAGTATTTGTATTGTCTCTTAGGTTCTCCTTTTAATTTTCTAAGCCTTTTGCACTGGGAAATATCCCCAGCTCCACCTACTACACACTGATATAGGTGCAGAGGTGACACACTCCGACTCCACAGAAAGGCTGTAATGATGTTCACCAAACCTTTAGAGAAATGAAAACAGGTGGGGTTCAGGGGACCTGAGAGTGTGAACCATATCCAACACAGAGCCCGGGCCGACCCACACTGCCTGTTTAGAAAGTTTTAGCTCTTTGTAGTTTCAGAGGAAAGAAAAACACTTCATTAGCAAGCTTTGCAGGAACAGCCACTCAATAAATTATGCCAATGTTATGCAAAGAGCCAGTAAAATATTATTAATTGCACCTTTCATAATTGTACCTAATTTAGTGGGTCAGTCTTTGTAGGTGTCAAAAATGAAAATCTAGCTTCTTCATTCTAATTTGCTCCATTAATGAGGACAAGCTCATCTACTGACCGCCTGCACACTGCTTGCTGTCATGACACGGTATTCAATACACTGTCATTCTGTTTTTTTGTTATTTTTTTTTACATCTTCAGAATGCTTGACTGGTATTGATCATCCTGCATATGAGTCAATAGCAGCGTTATCTGGTGATATAAGAGTCAGTCTCCCACTTGCTGTGCGTTGTGCCAGAGCTCAGCACAGAGAAAACACACATTTGATTCAGACAGTGATGTTTCACAACAGAATTAGAAGGCTGTCGGTGGCTGCCAAACTTTTGCAAAAGGATATGCAAATGTGCCGATGAGCTGACGAGAGAGAGAGGTGGAAATTATCTTGAAACACAACAGTCTGAAGCAAAATAAGTGTGAACTGTCACAGCTCGCTCCAAGATTCCCTGTTCTCTTGTTACTCCCATCATTCAAACTGGGTAGAGCCTTGCCATTTTCTGCTTTTATGGTGTCTTTGTTGTTGACTATTGAATCATTTTACTTATCCATGGTCTAGATAAGGAGCTTTATTCACTGTAAGGCCTTTGATTTAAGGCCCAATTAACAGAAAAGCACCACAGTTGTTTGTTTATAACCCTCTGCATCAATGATGAATTGACTTTAGGCTCCAGAGAATTTTATTGTTTCTTCATAAGACCTAGTGCACATAGCATTCACCAAATAGGAACCTTTATCTTATAATTGTGATTGTTTTTTACTGTAATTTTAACTTAGAATCTCAAAAATAAATTGAAAATGCAAAAGAAATGAATAATTAAGAAATCCTACCTCCTCATCTCATAATTACAAGATCCTTGTAGCAGTTACTTTGGTAAATAGAGTGTTATGGTTACTGATAGGCAGTGTTGGGAGTAATTAGCTACATGTAACTAAATAGTGAAATTAATAGTATTTTCCTTCTGAAACTAGAAAAGGGTTTTGCTTGATGCCCATTCAGCTGGCTACAGGTTTCAACAGTAATATATCATGTAACTGATGTTAAAGAATCATTATTATACTAATAGGTGTCGAGTAATGCTGTTAAGTTTACAGTCTGGTTTAAATTTATGTTAGGATTTCTCAGCTTTATTGTCCAGTAAAAATGTAATTAAAATGAAGTAAAGTAATGTTACATTACTTTGATTAAGTGATTAAAAGTTACATTATTAATGCATTTTTAAGAGGGCAACTAGTAATCCGTAACCTTTCAAAGGTAGCCTTCCCAGCACTCCTGATAAGAATGATGGTGAAAACTAGAGAAATAGGACCTACTGTATATTAAACCAGAAGTACTCTTAAATATTATTGGAGATGTGTAACATTTATTTTTTCCATTCATGTTACCTCACCTCAGGTCAGCCTTATCTCCTACCTGCTGTTATTTTGGAGGGTGGGGGCAGTTGGAAGCATAAAACAATCCTGGTGTGAATCCAAAGACAGGGAAGTCAAGTGTTGGTGAGCGATCAAAGATTACCCACAGAGAAACAGTAGTCCACTTATTACCCACAGCATGGGCTGTGTGGAATAAATTAACCTTCAAGAATGAGGGGTTACATTTGCATAAACTGTCAACTAAAACTAAAAAAATTACAAAATCCTAGCTTTATAGAATGTAAATCTGTATTCATTGTTTGCTTAGCAGCACCAGCTTGCACATTAGCATGACTCATCTCAGAGCTCTGTTTCTATAGTTCCTGGCTCAGGGAGGAAGTTTTTGGAGTCATGCTTACAAATACTGATTGGGCACCCAGTGGCCAACAGGACAAAATTTCTGTTTACTTTAGTTTTGGAGTATTCTACTTAATGCCTTCATGCCAGAGCTATGAGAGTGGCTCATTTTAAAATGTACACTACTTCACATGCTTTGTGAAAGGCTGAAAGCTGTGATTAAATTCACTCATTACCATCACTTTAAGACTGAATACCACAGCAATTTTTTACACAAGTCGGGCAGCCTGAGGGCAATATTCATAAGAGAATAATGCCAGTGGTGCACTCATTAAGAGAAGGACAGACACCACCATTTGCAAACTTCAATAAATGTAAACATTTTCTTGAGGGGTGCAGGATCAAAGGCATATTATAAGAACACCCTGCCAGTTCCAACCTTTAAGTCATGGCCAGGAGTTTAAGGAAGCCAACAAGGTCGATACAGGACTGTGATTAGACCTACCAGCTGCTTTTTATAGTTGAATTAGTTTCACTGGGGCACTCTAATGTACTTGTCACCTACAGTATGTTTTGCTTTAATTGGAATTCCTTTGCCTACACCATGAGATGAAGACAGGATACAGAAGTGAACCTTTCAATATTGTCAACTTTGGGTGTTGGTAAAATGAAAGAGGAAGCAATTATCATCGACAGGTGCAACCTGCTTTAATTGTGAAACTGAGACAAAACTGTCTTCGGTGTGTCAGTTAAGTGGAACTGTGCTTGTTTCAGTTGATATTTAATTTACACGTCATGTACTGTAAACCGAAGCACCAGGGGTCACATGATGTTTCGTGGTGTGTAATTTTAGGAATAACAACACTTCTGTCTCTCCTGAAAGGCTTTTTATTTCACACAAAAGGTGTCGGAAATTGTGTAACAAATGAAAACGAAAGCTAAAGAGAGATGTTCACTGCCTGGCTCCTCTCTTACCCTCACACAGCTGGACAGTCACTGCATGAAGTGTGTGTGAATGTTGTTTGCCCCGTAGACACTGAGGTTTAAAATATGACTCTAGTTTGTTACAATTTAAGTCTTAATTTGGAGGTTTTGACCATCATGTATTTCAGCTATAACACCTTACTCATTAAATTGCTAAGATCTCATCACTCATTAACACTGATCCACAGCTCAGTACAGTGTAACCTTGTTACTTTTTGTATTATTTTTAGTTGAAATCTTCTCCACAACATATCTTAAGCCAGTGTACACAACAGGGGTAAAAGGTTAAGGGCCGGGGCTTTTACCTCAGTGTCGTTATTGCAGATAAGAATGATGCCAAAACTACAACTAAATGTGGCCCAAAGTGTAATGAAATGTAATTATTTAACTATGGCAATGTTGGTTGGTCCCTTGTGGATGCTTACAAATGATTTTGTGCTCCATTGACCTTTGGTTGTGGCTACTTGAGGCATCATAGCTTGTCTTTTGTCCGTATACTTTGGGAAGCATTTTTCGCTCTTCAGATATGAAAGTGGAGACCAGTCTCATTTCGACTACAGAGAGAGGGAACTGGCGGTTTATCACCCCGTCTGCTGCAGCTTCCCGCTGCTTTGCAGTTCACTGTCTGTATGATGCTGTGGAGGAAAACCTGTTGGCAGTAAACAAGTAAAGCTGATGGGCAGTTATATTGCAGCCATGACCTCATGGTCTCACAAATCATGACTGTGGAGGTTGTGAAGTGACGCCAGATATTTCATTGTAACAAAGAGGTCATGGGATTTAACACATGGCGCACCATTCAAACCACACGAAGAACGTCTTCATGAGGTTTGCGCAACTCTGTGCACAGTGTGGAGTTTAGATGTCTCATCCTAGAGGAGCCATATGTTCGAGGAACACACTTTCAGTGTGCTGCCCAAACAGACAGATATCTAGAGAAAGAGCAAATAGTATAAATTCAGGTTGATATTACAATAAAGGAGCTGCTGGAGGAGCAGTTAGTGGGCAGAAGTGTTGGCATTTGGTAATGTGGAGGCTTGAGGTGCCAGAAGTATTGTATGTGCACAGGTGTGAAAAAAGATAAAAGTCAAGCATTTGATAGCTGGAAATATCTTGATGATGGCTGTGAAAATCTGTTTGAGATTGTTATGAGACAGTCTTTTCCTTTTGTCTTTCCTTGACTTTTGCTCTTAAACCTTAGAAACCTTCACACTGATTATTGCTCACATAAATGCAAAAATACTTACTCTGATTATGTCTTTTGCTACATTTTAATTACAAGAATGTATTCCTTGTTACATTATAAACATTTGAACTATTTATACGATGTATCTCAGACATCTTTATCATTTTTACAGTTGGTTTAGGTTTTGACATTTTTAAGGCTCTATTTTCCTGCCAGTGCAATCTCTGCGTCATCCCATTCGCAGTCGTTATGCAGTTTTCCTGACACACATGTCTACTTTTTGATGCACATTGGTGTGTCTGGTACTTTCCTGCCATGAGTGAATGAACTTAGGCTGAGGTGGGAGAAGAGGCGCAGTTGAGGCCGAGCATATGCAGATCTGCAACGCAGTTCAAATCTGGTGTTCGTTTTCATCCGAAATAGCGAAATAATATTAACACCTGCTCAGACTACTTCTTATTCCTGGCAATTTTCCTGACAAGCACCCAGGCCCGGGAGCACGGGACATGCATGTATTTTAATGGCCACACCAACTTAAAATTATCTCTTAAATCCACAACTGATCTGTTGGAGTTACACACACAGTATAGATACCGGCTTTCATCAAACTCGATTTGACAGTTCTAGGTGAAAGGTTATCCAATCAGATACTTCTCCTCTGCACGAGGCAAGCGCCTCTGATTTTGACTTATTAGAAGAGGCTGTAAACAATCTGCTGGACCAAATACACTCATCTCAACACCAGACAGGTTTGGGCTCCCACGATAACGCTCACAATGAACAAGAGAATCAGCCAGAAAACGATCAACAGCCTTCCCCCTCCTCTTCCTCACCAGAGCAAGTCGTGCGTGAACCTGATCAAACACCGGCTGAAACAACGACTGTGACTAGAGCAACTTTGAAATAAGACGCTTGTTAAATATCGATCAAGAGCCTGAAGTAAATTATGGAAATTTCTACGGTGATGTCATGGGGTCTGTCTCCGACCTGGTCCAACAAGCGTTAGACAGGTGTAACCCGGGAGATCTTCTCCAGCTTGAATTAAGGGGGGGTGCGCTTTGAAGAAACATCTCTGTAATTGCCAATGCCTCAGATGGCATCGATCTCACGCAATTCCAAGGTCTGTTAGACCAGGCAATACAATCCAATTTCTCAATCCTTACAGATGGGAGTCTGGAGCTGGTTGTACAGACGGTTGCCAATCCTAATGGCGGGGGCGGCTCTAAGCACTTGCTGAGACAAACCTTAAATTGTGAAATAGTTCAGAAGAAGCAGAAATGTCTGTACATGGTTGAAAATCGAGATAACCAGCTTTGCTTCGCAATCAACCTTGCGCATCTCATATTTCCTGAAATGAGAGATGATAAGGCGGAGAAGAAAGCGCGTGAGTTCCAGAGACAAGTGGGTCTAACCGAGCATACGCCTGTGGGTTTTACGCACATACAAAAATTTGAAGAGGTGACTCGACGTAAAATTGTAGTGTTTTACAGAACTGAGAAAGAACATCTAAATGTATTTCAAACCTCTAGCACTCCAAATGATCTGCCCGTTATACATGTTCCTATTTGACAACCATTATTACGGTGTAAAAAACCCCTGTGCGTTCATCAGCTCCAAGTATTTTTGCATGTTCTGCCACAGAGGTTATGATAATCATTTGGGACACAGGTGCTCAGGGCACTGTAACGTTTGTTTTACCACCGACTGCGCAGGCATGCAAACACTCTCCGCTGAGTGTTGTGTGTGACCGCTGCAACAGACTATGCACATCATCTTACTGTCTCATGAAACACAGGGAGAAGACCTGGCACCCCCACGCTGAAACGCATGCCAGCCTGTGCCAAATCCATAAAAAATGCTTAAAATGCTCGAGACTGTATTACATTCCTCTGAGTAAACAGACTAAGCCCCACAAATGCCCCGAGTCCACCTGCTACACCTGCGGAGGCGTAATTTATGATGATCATGCTGATGATGATCATAAGTGTTATATCCAGAGCCTACCCATGCCTGAAAAAGTGGATCATATTCCTGCTAAAAAATTTATATTCTACGACTTTGAAACATACCCCGATGATAACGGTGTGCACGTACCATTTTATGTGAGCGCAATAACAGCGAGCGATGTGAAATGGGATCATTTTGGGCCAGATTGCACTGTGAAATTTCTAATGCAGTTTAGAAGCCCCCGCTATAGCAGAGCGGTGTTTTTAGCTCACAATTCAAAAG
>NW_018128006.1:3033618-3051467 GCF_001952655.1 Monopterus albus | reverse complement strand
ACGGTTTCCCACTGTAATTCCTCTTGTTTTTATACTGCTTACGAGGACAGTTCTTGTCATATACTTTCATGAATATATTTAAAAATTGCTCATATGCTTTGTCTAAGTCTTCCTCTTTGTAAACTGCTTCCCAGTCTTGCCCCCTAAAGTCCTCTTTTAGCCTCCTTACACCATGTTCGTTCATCACCCTCCTATAAAAAAGATTTGTTTTTGGCCTTTCTTTTCTATACTGGCAGTCATAAACCAAAAATACAGTGATTGACCTGACACCTCAATGTCCAGAGCAACTGAGACTGAGATCCAGAGTGTTACCTACGGAGCAGACCTGTGTGTATCTCGCTGGGAGAATAAATAAATAAATAAAAACAACATGTCTCAGCGTTTAAAATGAAACCTACCTCTACTCAAGGTTTTAGTATCCAGTGCGCCTAGCCAGTGCAGCGCTGTTCTGGCCACCTGTTCCCCAGATTTGATTAAAACCATTGGTCACCAGTTGGTGATTAATCTTTTAAGAGGTAATATTGCTGTTTCATCCCATCAATACAACAAGTTAAAAAGGCAGAGGAGGAAAACACTGAGACCATTGGCTGACAGAAAAACTTCCATAGTCAGAAAGAGAATACTAATTCAGAAAGGCGGCTTCATCACCGCAGCTCTGCCAATAATAGGACAACTGGTCGGAGGATTGATAAACAAACGCTAAAAAGAGTGAGATGGCTTTCAGAAAAATGTACCTGGTCTCTCAAGATCAACTGAATCGTTTCCAGGATCGCGGCTTGGGGGCGGGACAACGCTTCTGATTGGATAACCTTTCACCTAGAACTGTCAAATCGAGTTTGATGAAAGCCGGTATCTATACTGTGTGTGGAGTTCACTCAGAATAATTTTGCTTAACATGAAGATTATTTGTAAATAAAATAAACTAGTCTTCGGTATGCGGCTAGAGATATGAATATGGTCAAACAATATTGGTGCGCGCCAGAACGCACCACGTGTAGCCTAGTCAAGGATGCAGTGGGTGTTTGGGAATCTAAATCCAGGTTTTAGAAATGGAAACATAACGCATGAAAGCAGCTCCTGAGCCAAGATAAATAACAAACTCTGCAGACATCTCCATTGATCTTGTTACACAGCAGGTAACTGTGGATGCTGTCACTGTTTCTTCAAACAAGCTAGTTTCACACAGACATACCTTCTTTACTACTGCGGGGATATAATTTACGTTGTGTCTGTTTTTGTATTTTATGGCGGTTTTATCAGCTCTGAAAGCAGCTGTAGATAGAGATAAAGTGGGCGACCCATCCACTGGCTGTGCGCTCTGGCGGACCAGTGTATTATTTTAAAAACTGTGAAATGTTTATAATGTCGGATGCGAGACCCCGGTGGATTTCACACACTGGATGCAGCTGTGAGTAAATTACTATATGATTGCTGCTGGTTACAGCATCAAAGACGTTCTTTCTGCCGTGCACAAACACTAGTCAGTGATATTAGCAGACTACTGACTGAGTATTTATGTGCAGTAGTAAAGCCAGCCCTGACTCCACCTGCTCATGATGTTTTCCTCCCTGTAATAATGTACAGTGTATAGTTATGTACTACAAAATGCACTCAGTAACGCGTGGCACCTGCAGTCATCAGAATCACAAACACTGTTGAACACGCCCATATTCACCTTGCGCCTGCACCAGTTTAGCATTGCGCCCTCTTGCAGGAAAATCGAGGCCTTAGTGTCTTATCTGTGATGGCTGTGGTATTTTAACCTGCTCAGTATCCGATATTTTATTGCTAGTAGTGACATACTCGTACAGTATTTTGCTAAGCAAGCGGATTATTGCTTGGATCTAATTTGGATCGAATTAGTACTAGGTGTTTATGTTTAATCTGATGAATTGATTGGACTGATTGATTCATTGGTTGTTTGTTTGTCACCTTGGCTTCCTTATTTATTCAGATTACATACCTTATGCATTTAAAGTTTTGTTTTAACAGTTGAAGTGCATGTATGCTTGCATGTTTTATATCAAGTAAGACCTTTGTTAATTCCCTGAGTTGGTTGTTTTGCCTGGTTGATTTTTCCCAACAGAAACCCCACTTTCACTGCCAGGGCAAGCTTAACTCAAGTCTCATTCATAAACAGTAATAATTCACCCCATTCCCCCTTCAGTCTGTACTTCTATTTAACTCTATGTTATGTTGTCACTTCTCTGTTGACAGTGTAAAGCCTCAGCTGCCACAGCAAGGCATGAGCTCGGTTCAATAATCAATCTTCTGCGTTTTCAGAGTAAGAATTGCACTGGGCTCGGGCGGAATTAGCTGGCATGCTCTCTCTATGTTGGCAGTATACTAAATGAATGTGATGCAGAGCTCAGCAACTTGGAAGAAAATGTTCACCCTCACTGGAATAACAGGTTTTGGTCAGAGCAGCTGAGTATTCCAGCATGTTGAGAAAGTGTTGGTTGCTCAGAATCATACGCAACAAACCAAAATCTTTGCTTCGTCCATGAAATAGCTGTTAATATATAAACAGTGAATAGAACATTGTGCACTTTATTTACTTTACATTACTTCACGTCCGTGTGTCATTTCAAATATGATGATTGATATCAGTGGAAGAAGTATCTATCTAAGTATTTACTTAGGTAAAAGTAGTCTTTAATTCCCCACTGAGGATCAATAAAGAGTTAATTATAATTATACCGTATTTTGTTATGTTAACCTGTTTTTGAAAAATAACTAGAGTTATCAAATTAATGTAGTGGAGCAAAAAGTAGGCTAGGAGCAGAAAGCAGTATGAAATGGCAGAAAATGAAAATTCTCAAGTACAGATACCTCAAAATTGTACTTCACTACAGTACTCGAGTAGATATACTTAGTTACTTTCCACCTCTGATTCATATATTAATCTAGATGTCAGTGATATAGATATGGATAAGTTGGTCTGTGAAGTAACGTGTCATAATAATATCAGTTGACTGTACACTGATAAGTATCTTCACTGATAAGCTTCTAAATTTGTGCTGAGATGTTTACACATGTTTGAATCAACACACAACAGAGATTTTATCTAATTTTCATCAGAACTGTCAGGCTGCCTCTCTCTCCAGGCCTGTCGGAAGTGTCTACGGCTTCTTTTGTGTTGCCAATGAAAAGGCATTTATGCATTTAGAAAGTGAAGACACAAAGCTTTCAAGCATTTTACCATATATTGTTGATCACTTTAGATGACAGGAAGGTTGGCGCAATTCTCTCTGAAGCTATATTTCTGTCTTTGTCTTCTTTATGTTGTGCATAATCCTTGCAGTTTGGTTGGTGAGCACAGTGGGATCTGAAAGAAGATAGCCTGAAATCCTCTACCTAACCTTGCTGGAATATTCATGAATTTGAATGTGATTGCCTTCTACACTGTGGGCATTCAATATTAACACTCATTAATGGACTGAAATGGGGTGAAAGCTAAACAAAGCCCTGTGTAAAATACCTCTAAATAGAATATATGAGCCTGATGAAAACTCTTATGAGGTTGAATTGATTGTGACACTTTTTGTAAAGCAGAGCAGTGCAGTTGCTTGTATATTTTCCCTCCTAGTGAATGTCTCAGATTATTATTTTTAATTTATTTGGGTATATTTTTAGCTCCACCATATTTAAAGTCCGTAAAAACATCAGTCAGTAGAGGGGGGTATGTCTTTGCATGCGTGTGTGTCGTCGCATGCACAAAATAGAATTGTTGAATCTATTTTGTCATTTTCCTTGGTAGTGTGGTTTGGTCAGGTGACCTTAAGGGACAGGAATTCTTTGGATAAAATAGTAAGATGGTTGAGTCAACTGATAAGGGAGGTGCAGGTTTCCATAATAGTACAACTGTATATGAAACAGTTATAAAGGATAACCTCCTCCATTTTAAAAGACAATACACATCCCTTGTTTCAGGAGTTCTGTCCTCTCTTGTCTGGAGGGAGGCTTTCAGTGCTAAAATGCAGAATGAAGAGGTATGAAAATAGTTTAGTTCTTGCTGCTTTTACTGAGTTTAATAAGCTGTAGCACTCTTTTTTATTAAGTTTGATGTTCTGTTTTTTTGTGTTTTTGCAAGTAATGTGTGTTGCATGCTATTTATTGTTGAATGTTTTTTAATTTATTATTATGTACGTTATTGTATGCTGTATATCATTTACAGTATGTATGTGAATTGTTTGTTAAGGGATGCAAATTTGCGGCAAATGAATCTACCTTTGGGTATCAGTAAAAGTCATCTGAACCTGAACTTGAAAGGGGCCTGTTGGTAAAGGCATGGCTCCACAGCCTCACTGTTGGTTGAAACTCTGCAGGGTCCCTTTAAAGAAATGTGTGTGTAAAAGAAAATGCCCTGGGCTGGTGCAGTGACTGTATCCAACTTATATTGTCCAGAGATACTGTACAGTTAGCCAAGCATGAGACTTACTGTCAATATGGTCTCATAAACCAAAAGTAAGACTTCTTCTGGGGTTGTCTGCTTGTCAGAACTTTACTTCACTCTCTGTTGCAAATACATTTCTATTCCGCCCTCAAAACATATCATATATCTTTCGCAACAGCAGTTTCCCCGACTTATCGACGTTAGCCGGCCTGTCCACATCGATTTTGTCCTCTTTTCACACAACCCAAAAGACAAATTATTTTACTCTCTCAAAAATGACACAAACAGGGCCTGGGGAGTTTTAATGGGTGCCTTCTTCCTCCACTGCTTTGTCAATAGTACTCTTACACCCCCCACCCCCATACAACAAATCTCAGTCCTCTGCCAGCTGAACACTGCACACAGACCAAACAGAAGGTCATGATAATATACCTCAAGTCTTATCCCTCATTTTCTGCTGACTTGATATGCTTTGTTATTTGCAGCGACGTCTCGGTTGAGTCAGCTTGTTGACAGGCACTGAAATTACTTTTCAAGGTTGTGGTTGCTTTGTGCTTCTTCAGATGATTTCTGTTCTGTTATCATCAGTGTTAGAACGTTTGTGAGAAATTACAGACGAGCGAGAAGACACACTAACAATGACCCACATTCACCAACATCTTCTTGAGTCTTTTCTTAAATTTGTTCACAAGTTGCTCTTAAGAAAAGCCTACGTCTGATTCATGAACGCCTTCTTAAACCGCAGAATTGTTCAAAACCTGTGTTCTTACACTGATGAATCCCATGTGCTCGTAAGTTGAACGCATTTGCCAGTCGTTCCTAATTAGCACAGGTTAACGCCCTGCCAGTGCCCATAAAAGGGCACTTATGTGCCTTTTTGAGGACAGTAGTTTGTGGGCTGAGGTTAAAAAATACCATGCAGTCAACTCAAAAGGGAAGTAAACTAGCAAATAAAAAGTTGAAATACCTTTGATAAAACAGGAACGAAACCTCAGTACTGTCTCATCTACTCCAAAGTAGTTAAGTTTATGCAGGCAGTGCAGACACTGCTAAGCCTTTTTTTTTTACAGTCACATCTCTATTTTTGCTAAATCTCAATCTGTCATCAGACAGAGTTCCCAAATATTTGTAGCTCTGGATGATTCCACCACTTTCAGCTACAAATAACTGTTGGAAGAGTGTCTGTGTGTTTTTGTGAGATTATATTTCTTCAGTTTTGGACACATTTACATCTACAAATTCTAGAATTATGTGTTAGTGTTTATTGAGCTAAGAAAAGACATAACAACACAGTTGTAAACACATTTTACAATATGGTGGTTTTTATATTTCCTACAATGGTCCTCCGAATACAAGACAAACAATTAGAGGTGAAAGGACACACCCTGGATCAACCAAGTCGATGATCCAAATGGAAGTTCATGTGGGATATAAACCTTTTCACTAATACAGTACAGGGATTGCATTGTATTAAAGCCTGGTGCAAAGTGAACAAAAAGTAATCCTGCATAAGCACTTGTCTGTGTATAAAGTTCAAATCAAATAATCTCAAAACCTCCCCCAGGCTTGTACATAAATGGCAGGTGGACAAGACAGTTATATCCATAATTCGTGACTTAGCAATTTTCTCAAGAGTTTTCGTTGCTAGTAATGTTAATGCTACAAGTTGTAACTTATTGATAGTCATAGGTCTACTGATCTTCAGAGCTGGAATGATGTTTGATCTAGAATAGTCTCTAAAATCCATCAGCACAGTATCTCAAGCTATGTATTTCACACTTCATCATGCTCTTTAGCTTTATTCACTTTGATCCCTTGAAAATGTTGAGCGACAGTCTGGGTGGACCCTTGCAGAGGGTGCCCATGGGTAAGAGTGTCTCTGATAAGTACGCCACTAAAATCCTGAACCAACGGAGAACCTATATAACTTGTGCGGCAGAGTTTGTCCCTGACAGTTCGATTTTGCCCCAGGCTGGACACATGATTAAATGGATTCTTATATCCTAATCACTACTCACTTGACCTCCTTATACAGTGTCCCACAAAAATATCCTAGTTGATTATGTTTTATTATTTGGGAAATTTGTCATTTTCATGGATGCCACCTCTTTATCCACACAGATGTTAAAATATGAACACTGGCTCAGCAACATCCCATACTGGACATTCAAAACAGCAGCCGGGGGCCTCAGTGTCAATCTGTGACCAGATCCTAAATGTTTTAGTTACTGCTTTCTCTCTTCAAATAAATTGTTGGTATGCCACAGCCAGCAAAACAGCTCTGTGGTCAGTGGTACAGACAGGGACAGAGAATCTGCATGCTCTGGGAACAGAACGCCTTACTGAATCGAGTGGAAGAGTCAATGTGCAGTACTGACGATGTGCAGGTAAAACACAATCTAGTGGACAACGGTTGAAGTCACTTAGTACAAACGCGTGTAGATATCTTGTCCAGTAAAACTTAAGATTCACTGTTTATGTAACCGCTGGGGTCGATGTACACAGGTTGTGGGAATTCTCTTGTTAGTTCAGTATTTCAATGTTTTGGTGTTTTCCCCTCTCAAGTTTGTCATTTTGTTTGTGTGTGTTTACTGCACTTTGCCTATACTGGTGATGGTACTGTATGTTCTAGTTTGTATATAATATTCTAATACATTATATACATAATGATGTTAACACTGATCACAACCACTCTGCCTGCAAAATTAGTAGTTTCACTTTTGTGCCTGATGGGACCCATCGATACCGGGTTCCGGCCAGGTTCTGACAGAAATTTAGAAATTATGTTCAGGTCCAGAGTTGGGTCTGGACATGTAGGTCAAACTTTAGGTTAGACATCTGGAGCGCTCAGGCTCAGGCTGTATTTGGACATTATATTCTAAAAGCTTGCTGGGTCCAGGTTGGGTTTAGATGCCACACGCTTAGGCATGGATCAGGTTCAGACAGAAATATTCAGCCTGATCCATGCTCTAAAGTTGGGCTTGGATTGGCACTGTGACACTGACATAGATGATCACAATTTTACCACCAAATATTTTCTTTGTTTCCTTAGGTTCTTTGCTTTATGATATTTAGATGAAATCCAGTGATGTGTGTTGCCAACAGATGTACTGTGTGGTATGTGTTATCTGTATTTTCTGTTTTAAATCCCATCAAACCGACAGCAAATATTTATACCAGAGCAAAAGGGGCACATGTTTCAAAACTATGCATTTAATAATGAGCAAATAAAACCATTGTGACAGGGGAATACAAATACTCTATTAGCTGAAGATTGTCTTCAAGCAGTCAACATTCAAATAGTTTCCCATCCTGGGTTCAAAGTGATGCAACAACAACCACAGGCAAGCTATTAAAACACCGATACACTTTTTAGCTGCACGCATGCTACCAGGCAAGAGATACAGAAAATTCATTTTCCTGTTATTGCAAAATTATTCAAATGAGAAAACCATCAATAATAAGAGTTCCATAGAGAAGATCCTCCTGTAACAGGTCCAGTGGGATGAGAGATTTGATAAGAGGCCATGTCTCACTGGCACAGCATAATAAAAGGATTTTTGGAGCACAGTGAGTTCTATGTCATAGCCGCTCGAGTCTATGATGGATGTAGAAGAGGTACATCATCTATGTATGCACGTCTATGTTAGTGGTTTTAATGACCAACGGGGTGATTCGCTAACCTGTGCAAATTTTTGCTTCACCTCTTCAGGCCATAGTGACATTCAAGTTTTCATTCAATATAATCTGGCAGTTTAACACTTGCTATAAAAAGCAATGGGGCAGAGATAGGTATTGTGCAGGTTTTAATTATCTCACCAATAGCCTTCAGCAGCTGCTGTGTGTTTATTTCTCTTCACACTTAAAGAAGTGCTCTTTATTCTCCTATAACCCCCCTCCTCAATTTGTTTTCCCTATAAACACCCCACTGTACAGTATGTAGCGCAGCTTTTCTAAATGTCATTCCCTCCCATTTTGTTACTTTATCCAGTTGGGGAAAAAAGTCATTGTGATCATCATGCTCAGCAAGTGACTGACCTCATTGTATCACAACGACGGGCTGTGGGAGGGATTCAAGCGGTCTACAATACTGGATTGCAGAGTCTGTTGTTGCAGCTTTTAATTGGTGTGAAATTACTTTTTTGGTGAGGCATGTGTATGTGACTTCACTAGGAATAATTGAGTTTGATATGGTTGACAGATACCCCTGTGAAAGTTGTGTGCAGTTTGATAGCAGCGTCTGCTCAACATAAACAAAGTAATATGCATGGATTCCAGCAGAGGCGACAAGTCACAGCCCAGGGTGGCTGATTGCATGTGTAGGTAATAGGGCAGACTGAGCAGTCTGTCAGTGCCGTCATATTGTAAATATCTGATAACATGTTCACTCTGTGTTCAACTGCATGTCTACAGTAATTGTTGGATAAGAGGAGATATAGCTTTGATTCATTTGTAAATGTCACTGAGTCTTGTTGAAATATGGCCTTTTAGTTGCTTGATAGTGACACCAGTCAGGTACCTAAAGAGGGTAATCTTCTCTTAGCAGTGAATAAAAGAGAAGAGGCTCATATAATGACCTTCACATGCATGTACTGAGCTGCACATGAGCCCAACTTGAATAGAATTGCAGCTTCAGCGCATGTCGCCTTATTTTCACTGGATTATGGGAGGTTCTTGACCTACAGTGTTGATTCAGTCTGAACACTTCTTTTGACAGGACACTGTCTGCTCTGTCTTCTCAAAGAATACAAAATCCGTCCAGCTGGAGGTTTTCGACGTTTAGTGGATAAAATTACTCAATAGCAATAAAAAGAGGGTTAAAGATTTCATGCTTCTAAACATCAAATACGGTTTTGACACTCCTGGCTTTCAGAGCTCCATAAGCTCAAATCTTTGTCAACATTTCTGAAATTTTAAAATATAGCCTTCTAAAGTTTTGTGTACAGAAATGAAACATCATGTGCCAGGTCTTGTACAGTACATGGCTGCAAGCATAACTTTCATATTCAAAATTATGGACAAATGAGGCTCATGTTTTTGTTTTACAGTACTTATTTCAGTTTTTGTAGCATAAAAATTAGACAGTGTCACATGTCACATTAAAAGCAGAAAGTCATTATGACATGAGCATAAATTTCTACTGTCACAATAATGGAGTCACCTGTGGAGACTGAAATAGAACAAAGCATTGTGGGAAGCCACCTGGAGGTATGCTGTGCTAGTATGAAGAGAGACAGTGTCACTGCATATCACACCGCTACCTAGAAGAGAAAAACACCAAGCTGCTAATCCAACAGCCAGTCCAGGTCGACAAATGTGTGTTACACTTACAATCCCGTATGTCCTTTAACACTTTTAAATAGCACTGGGTATGGTGATACACAAGATAACACCAGAGGAATGCCTTCGTGGGCATTTATGAACTTGTCAAGAATTAAGTCAAAATGTCAAGAATAATGTTGGAATACCATTTCCAGAAAAAAACTAAAAATCTTCCTCAATGTTTTTCTTTAATGTGGCCCCAATACTCTGTCCTACCCATCCCCTTCATGCAGTATGAGCTTTTTTTGTGCCCTTTAACGAGACTTCATCTGAGTCGTGGTGGTTGCAACTTGATTGAACCATGTTAAACATATTCATGATATTTAAGTAATTAAAACCTATATCACTGGTCTGTGCAGTTAAGTCCTGCTGTCATTTTAATCCATTGTTGATGCCACTGAACCAGCAGCTATGGTGCAAAACAGACCTGGCATATATCCATTTAGTTAAGCCTTTTATCTGTGTCCAATCAAAAATAATTGCCTCCTCCTTCTAGATCAAGCCACTTATACAGGGGAGAAGAGCCTTAAAACACCCCAGCATTTGGAAGCACATATCTGAATATGAATATATCAGTGTTAAATAGCTGCCAGAGATTAAACACAAAGCACACACTCACATAAACAAAGAGGTCCACCTCCTCACACCCACTTCTGCATGGATTCCTTTATAAACAACATGAGTCACTCAGGTTGGATTTTTATTGCCGCTGTAGCTTTCCACATCCACGTCCTTGGACCACATTCAGCCAATCATGCCGGCAGGATGGAGCAAGATGGAGACAGGCCACAGTCATCAGCAGCCCAGGACAGACGGACCAGGGGCTGTGTTTCTCTCTGGTAATTGGCTCCCTTTTAGATCTTAATGCATTCATCAGATGTTTGCCTGAGCCACAGAACAGCCAACTGTGGAGGAATTTGCCCTCTGTGCCATGGTGTCCTTGTTTTCAGCTGCTCTGATGTCTGTCGCTTGTCTCTCTGTTTGACTTCATTCCAGTGTACATACTGTAATGCACTATACATCATGGTCTAATTCAGCTACATGTAAGGCGGATCAAATGAAAATACTTTGGTATCATATGCTCTCAACAAACAGATTGTAATAGCACTGGTTCTCAAAGTGGGGTTCTGGGATACAGTTTCCTCCTGAAAAATATTTTATATCTATAGTATTTAGCCACTGTGACATATAAAATATTTTCTAACATTCTAAAATATGTAATGGTTTTTATGGTGCTGGACTTTTAGAATGCATCAAGTATCGGTATTAAAGCAACCTTGCACCGTCAAATATTCAGCCCCTGTGAGCACTAAAAGTGACTGTGAAAAGTTTGTAGCTTGCTCCTTCTTGGAGGATGGCAGTTGTAGTCGCCCTGGATTCACATCAGCTACACTGGATTACAATCAAGACCCACAGCTACTGCCAAACAAGTGAAAACATGTCAAAATGTCCCTAGAAACTACTCAAGCCACTTCTACAGTGTAATCCACTCCTGTGCTGGCAAGCATCACACTCAGTGTGTTCTAACAATCAGTGCTTCACAAATAAATCGCTAACTATGCCGCTGCTGGCAACACTTCAGCGTTACACTATATTGCCAAAAGTATGTGCATGTCTTTTTGGTGTGGAGCTATCTTTCATGGTTGGTTCCAATAGAGAGAAAGCTTAATGTTACATTCAGTGAAAAAATTTACTTCCAACTTTCTGCCAACTTACATTTGGCTATTTCAACATGGCAGCGCCCCTTAGCACAAAGTCATATCCATGGAGAGATGCTTGCCAAGTTCGAATGGAAGAATATGACTGATCTGCATTGACGGAGCCCTGAACTGAACCTCATCTAATGTCTTTAGGATGAACTGAAATATCTCATGTGATCCAACCCTTTTGATTACACTCATAACCCTGGTCTCATTTGAATTGTAACTATACATTTTACAACCAGTCAAAATGAGTATAAGAGATCCTGAACCAAATTTACAAATTTACAATGATATTAACATGGCAGAATAGTTCTTTATTTTTTATTTTTTTGGCTTGTCTTTTGATCATACAAAATGGCATAAGGCCTGCAGTGTTGGATACTGAGTGATAAACACTTTGGAGCAATTTACAGTACACATGCCTAAACCACCTCTCTGTCAAAGTAGTTGATGATAGCATTAAATATGGGCTTTCTACATTGTTGTTTGCTATCAGATATTTTGTACAAATTAATATAACTGAGTAAATTACTTATTGAAAATGTTTTTTTCACAAAAATAAAAATATTGAACAACTATTTGATATTACTCTGTAGCCTTGAAATGAATCACATTAAATCACTGAAGGGTCCTTTAACAGGGTAGTAAACTGAGATACGCATATTTTACCTGGCTGTGTCAATGAATTCGTAATGATATTGGCTACAAACTTTGCAAACCGTTCTACCAAAGCCACTAACTGGCCAGAAATACACTGCGAAGAAAATAAACTGTCGTTGACCGAGTCGGTTGGTTGGTTACACTGATCGGTGTGTTGACTAACCAAAGTGAGAGCTAAATGGTGTGAAAGAAATGGTGTTTACCCCCTTATAAGGTAATCATGTAGAAGCATTTGTTTGTTACAGTTAATTTGTTTGTGTTAAAGTAGAAGTTACTTCTCGGGATGTGGCCTTTTCTCGAGAGTGACTGAGAAAGAGCAACTATCAGATCCCTACAGGCACAGCGATGTGTAAATAACACCTTGTTTCTGTTACAAGTTGTCAGATGATTCTGATCTTTGTCAGATGATTTTGATCCTCTTGCAAGAGTAGCTGATGTGATGCTGTTGCTTGGTTGATTGTATTAAAGCTGCTGTCACTGCTGACAATTATTATTTCCACATCAAATAGGAGTTCTGTTTACATCTCAAGCCTGGTAAATATTACACCTACACTGGTTTGAAAAGTGCACTGAAGTTATTAAAGAAGCATAATACTAGTAGTCTACTTCTAATATTGTCCCAAGTAATGGTATGAGATTTTATTTGAAAGAAATGTTGCAAAGGATTTCAAGGGATGTAGGGTAGAGGGCTGTCTTTATGTTTTAGGGCACTTGACTAAGTAAAATAGTTGAACATAAGTATAGTGATGTACACTATATCTCATTATAATGTAGCATTAGCAGATAGTAGCCATTCTGATCCACACTCCAGTCTAGAAGGAGGCAGTAGGAGACTGTTGGCAACTGCCATTAAACAACAGAAAAAGAAGGATGAAGAAATAGGAAATATGATGAGGAGAGAAGAGTAATGTTCAACAAATTGCAAAAATTAGAGTGAGGGATAACCAAGCAGCAGCCTCCGAGGCTGAGAAATGAAGCCAATGCATAAGTGTCAAAACCTGCAGATCCTCGAATGAGCACTTCAGTCTGCCTCCAAAAGGCAGTCAATCCCCATAGACTCCCATGTTAAAATGCCCAACTTTACAGCAGAAATAAACATGTTTACAGCCTGGTACAAAAAACAGGTTTGGGGGGTTTATATACCTAGCCTGTTAAAATTTTAATGAGACTATAAATTGCATATAATTGCATAGTCCCACCATACAGAAGGTGGCTAGCTGCTAGCTGTCAAGGAAGCTCCAGTCAGGTTCCACCTCTGCTAATTTTTGGATTAGTTGTAGAAGACAGAGTGAAGCTCTAGCAATATGGCGACAGCCAGTCTTAAGCTTTAAAACTGCTCTTCAGTAAACCTAGCAGTGTTATTTGATAGCAGCCTCAAATTTGACAAGCATATTAGTTCTGTGGTCAAAATAAGCTTCTTTCAACTGAGGCTCCTAGCAAAGATGAAGCCCTTTATATCTCGAGTCGACCTAGAAAAAAAACATTCATGCCTTCATTAGCTCATTACTTGATTACTGAAATGCCCTCTACACTGGAATTAGTCAGTCTCTCCTCCATAGGCTCCAGCTATTACAGAACGCGGCAGCTCGCCTACTGGCTCACATCACCACGGTTCTTCAGTTGCCTCACTGGCTTCCGGTACAGTTTAGAATTGATTTAAAAATTTTACTGTTTGTGTTCAAGGCCATTAATGGCCTTGCTCCGGCTTATTTGTCTGATCTTTTAATTATTCATACCCCGGTCAGAGCGCTGTGTTTCTCTGAGCACTTGTCTCTGGTTGTCCCATGGGCAAGGTACAAAAAGTGGGGAAACCGTTCTTTTGCCGTATATGCCCCCAAGCTCTGGAATGCCTTGTCCCCTGAGCTTCGGTCTATAATGGAGTTAATGGTCAATCTCAGTCTAAATTAAAGGCACATTCAGACTGGCTTTTGGCATTTAATATTTAGCAGTGACACTATACAGGTGCCTACAGGCTTTCTGATTTTATATTCTGTATTCTTATTTTGTTTTGTACTTTGACTCATTTTTATTGTGCAGGAGTGTTATAGTTGCTTACAGACCATTGTTTAAAATTTTTGCAATTTTAACTTTTCTTTTTTGTTTGTGTCTTAACATGCTCTGCTTTTATCTCTATATGTTTTGTTGTGAAGCACTTTGAGCTCCCTTCAGTGTTGTAAAGCGTTATATATAAACAAATAAATTATTATTATTATTATTAATGGTTGATGTCACAGTGGGATTATCCAGCTCTTATATACAATCAGTGGTGATGACCAGTGTCATAGACGTAGTGTGGATGACGTTAGAGTGGATGAGCACATGGTGGTGGTCCATTAGGGGGACAGTGCTCTGTAACATGTTTTAAAAGAAGTCAACAACAGACTGAATTTTGCAAGTTTTGTTGTGCCGTCTATGCAGCTGCACCCCGCCTGTGATCTGTAGTGGTCACAGATATGCTCAGTGGCCTCCAGTCCGTCACTGTCAGCTCCCAGATAGCGAGATGCATTGAGTACGGTCTCAGTTTTCCTTTGTCCACCACAGCAGTACCTCTTTTTACACATTGTTTATTAATACCATAGCAATTATTGGGCTTTTTAGGAACCTAACTTTAAGTTAGGGTAGATCACCCTCAGTGTCCTAATCTGTCAGAATGCTGGACAGCCTTCAGATTTTTCATTATCATGTCATTATTAAAAACATTCCATCAACGATGGGAAATATTTGGTTAATTCTACCTTTAAACAGTGTGTATTATGCTGCAAAAGGTGTCAAGACACATCCTGTGGACATTTTAATACATTTTAATACTGTTATGCCACACATTTTTCTGCCATGACTGATTCAAGCTGACGGCAGGTGCTATCCATAGCTAAAGAGCAAGCTACAAATTCACAGGCAGTAAAATCGCATGGGTACTTCTTGGGTTTTTTTTTATATTATTGCTGGGTAATTTAGACCAGTGCCAAAACTAAAGTATCCTTGAAGAAGCTTTCTTTTTCTGTATATGGGGAGGCTGGTAATGAAGTGACAACCTCTAGATAAAGGAAACTGCTGTTAAACCCCAAAAACACTCTTCTACCAACAAAAGACATAGTTGTTTGGTGCTTTTTCCCAACATGGTCTTCCCAGCTGTGGCTGGTAATTAATTCTTCATGAACACCATGCATTTTTATCAGCACCGCCATTAAGCAAACCCACACAAATGGGTCACTGTTATCAACAGTGCCTGCTTTTTTTCCTGGAATGAGTATTTTAATGACATGCAATTATATCACCCTCCATGCACAGGGACTCACCTTGATAATCTCTGAGTGTTTTCAGGTCCACTTGGTACCCTCTCCTTTCATTAGCTCCTCAGGTTTTTGCCTAGTGTTCTCTTGTAACCTTGAAAATGTATTTTCCCTGATATCAGCATATTCAGCATCTCTTTATCACATTATGTTGCTTGGGTATGACCTTTGCAATTATTTTTCTTTATAATTGCTTCAGAAATGTTAACCTCATAAAATAACAGTGAATTTCTTTGAGGCAAGACTACAAGGGTTACTTATCGAATTGTATGGTTGAATCTTCCTGCTCTAAATGGAAATGCATTCAGCTTATTTGATTTATCATAAGCCTATAGTCTCTGCTTTCCTTCCCTTTGCACATAAAGAATTGAACAAATCATTTTATCTACAGCATTAAGCAATGCTAGCTGGCACAGGAGAAGGCTGCAGTTTAAATGCACAATTTAAAACACAGTTAAATACTTGTGTTTGTTTGCACAAAATATATAGGACATTTATAACAGAGCTGTTTCAGATGCTGCCCGTTAGGTTCAGGAATCCAGTTTTCATGATTATAATGACTGTACAAATGTACATGCTTTGTATAGCAGTTTCAACCAGTAATCCTGAAGCAGTTCAAAATGCTTTCATCCATTAAATATTCAAATAGCTCTTTTAGAGGGAATGCTTAACTTTTAATATTTTCTGAATATTGAAAAATTATATTATTATGTTGGAAATTCATTCTTTCCACTTTATCGCAGAGGCCTCCACTGCCTGCAGCAGAAGTGAAATGAAACCAAGAGGGTCCCACTCTCTCAATTTACTGTATAAGTTGTAGATTTCCCTTCATTATTATTATGATGTTGGGATAAGATATGGTAACTCGAGGGCCTTTATCGAGGCTTTAACTCGAGCCAGGACAATCCAGAATGGCAGTTTCTGAGATTGTGCTGCAACATGTGTTCATACAGTACGGCCCTTTTCAGACATGAGATACATAACACTGCTGCTTCATCAATTTGCTAAAGTGATGGCTTTCTGTCATTCAGATATAGGGCACTTTTACATTATGGTCCTCAGGGCTTCATTCAGACATAGCCATGATAATAAACAAGACAAGCTAGTCTGACAAGTCTAACAAGAAAATCAACTCTCCGTTATTTTTCAGAGCATATACCTATAACTCGCCGTTGTTTTTACATTCATTCTACTACGTTGCCTTTTTACATTAATTTAGCTTATGCACTCCGCAAAAACATGTAGCCTAACCATTTCTATGGTAGGCCAAACCCTGAAAGATGTCTCCCACATGTTCACTTTTCTTTCTCTTTCCTCTTAATCATCAGACTGACTGCATTGAAATGTCCTGTCTCAAATATTCATCTACTAAAATTAAAAACTGATTACCTGCCCAACGAACCAATATCCAAATAGTTGAATAACTGCATCCAGCCCTAATCACGACATCAGTAAAAAAGGAAAAGACTTTCGAGCTGAGAACTATACAGTTTAATGATGTAACTTCATTAGTATCTACCCCATGCCAGAAAAACCTTGAAACATAGGTGATAGACGTGTGTACAGTAGATCATCTGTAACATCTGATACCCTGCTAGAGTACAGTTTTTATGATTGCGTTTCATGGGTGAAAACTGTTGGTTTAGGTAAACTTTTATCCATCTAGTGGTGATAAATGAAAGGTCAGGAGGTTGTCAAAATTAATGAGAATTATCCTGTGGTGGTCATGAATATCCACACAAAGATTTAGGAGTCAGAACAGCAGATGTGAGCGCAAGTACTAGACAACTGACCTGACATCTCCATCTATAGACCCTGCCACTGGATGAAAAGGATAAACGACACCTATGCTAGGACTCCCTCTGTGTCCTCTTAGAACAGGAGAGCATACCAACTTTGTCAAGCATCTGTGGACATGTCAACTGACCCTGAAAAATTAATCCCTTACTCATACTGCACTCTGATCAGTGGGGAAAAAAATCTCAGACTATGTGATACCTTTCATCGCAAATCAATGTTCACTACTTAGGTGCAGGGTACATAGAGGTGAAAGTTTCCCAGCTGAATTGCGGCCAGGATTTATCACAGTACCTCTATAATCTGTTTTTAGCTATCCATTTCTCACTGTGACCATTACAGCTTTAAAATCGGAGAATGACTCTGCAAACCCCACTCACAAGAAGGCAACTCTGACATTATGAAAGGGAGGAGCCATTCAGTTATGGTTTTGTGCAGCTTCTAATAGCATCAAAACTTCTCCAGAAACCAGATTTCATACTTTTACGGTTTCAACTCATTAAGAGAATCACAGACATTTTTAAGTCTATTTTCAAATTACCCAGGGGTATGTAATCAGATTTTCTGAATGTAAGAAATGTGGTGCATTTGAAAATGTTCCACGCCAGGTTTTCAGTTTAACTCTGATTGTGCCAGTCATCCTGATTTTTGCTGGAAATTCTTTCATTTATGTGTCAGTGA
>NW_018128006.1:3025005-3033391 GCF_001952655.1 Monopterus albus | reverse complement strand
ATAATTATCATGCACATTGAAAACTGTGGGAGTGTTCAAATATGAAAACTCTTGGGGTAAAGTGAAAGGAAGGAAAAAGCTTTGTGGCTGAGTCATATACCCGACACCACATGTGGAGGAAAACAAAACATAAATCGGCCAACTCCACCAGTACTTGCTTTAATTAGTGTCAACCTTTTGGAGGAAAAGTTGAACAGTCTCGGTTTAACCTTGTTGTGTTTTTCTTTATGTAGGCATTTGCAGCATTGGCTGTCTGAGGGTCAGTCCAGTGGCGCATCAGAAACAGATGGTGTATGACCTACTAGCTTTATTAAGATCATGATTAAATTGTTGCTCTTGTTACATCAAGTGTTGGTCAGTTATGCATTACTAATGAGTTACAGCAATTAATTGTGGCGAGGCTAGTCCCAGGTAGGTTAGATTATGGTGTTTTGTACATATACAAATAAATATTTAACACAGAATTTTAAAGCTGACAGTCAACTGACTGTCATAGCACAGAATTATTCAAATACTTCAAATACCATTTTTCTCACCAAATAATTGCTGCAAAATAGGTACAGGAAAAGGAGCAGTCGGACAGTCATATAGGTTATAACTAAATAGCAGGCCTTTTCAGATTAAATACCTTTTTTGGGGGTAGAAGTAAGTGTTTTGGGTCAATCTGAATAAGTTTAACTAACCTGATGATTTGTTTGACTGAATGAATGTGTGACAATCTGTGTTTGTTGCCCCATTGGACCTGTTTCTGTCAGTGTAAACTCATTTCAAGATCAGTTATATACAGCTAGAGCTAAGACAATAAAACCCAAATTGTACTAAACTTTAATCTCATTTTAAATAATGTACAGGTATTGTGATGTGTGGCTGTGGCAGCTTTGGTGAGTTTGGCCAAGCTTGGCTGAGTAATGGGAAGTAATGTAACAAATAACCTAGTTACTTTGCTAATAATTAAATATACTTTTTAATGAGTAACTTGCCACTGGCAGCCTCTCATTGCCAGATATTGTACTGTACATAACAGAATCAATGTGTCAGTAGTCTTTATGAAAACCGGTTCAGTATATGGTTTTATTGCTTTTTCTATCAACATCTCGTGCTATATAGGTTAATTTTATAGCCGTACAAGAGATGCTATAAGATTAGTCTAATTATTTTGATGCGCCATCTCAGATAAAGTTAGCGGACTTCATCTACCCAGACCTACACTCATAATGAGATAAAGCAACTCCACACAAAGGGACACTGTGTAATATCTCCTCCTACTGAGCATTATGTAATGACAGGTGTTGTTTCTGTCAGAGTGTCACAGTTCTCTTCAGATAGATTTTTACCAGCGGTGCTTTGCTAAATATTAGTCTGCAGCTAGAGACTTTGGATAGAAGACTTAGTATATTCATCTGCTGTGATGCCACAAGAAACATACTTTATGACAATTAAAAAAAAACAACTGTGTGCAAAATCAATTGCAGGTCCTCACAATTTCACTGCAAATTGTTAAATTTCGGTTGAAGGTTGGTGCTTGACATGCAGGGTCTTATCCTTTTCACAGTGTGTGGGAGGATGGGAATTAAATGAGGGGAATAAATAATATCACGTCCAGATGATAACAAAAAAAGTCTTGATTCCTCCAACTAAAGCCCTATTGGAACAAGAGGATCTCTAGCAGATGCAAAAAGCCACTCTGCTCCCTGTCAAGTGACAAGCAGTGACAGATCCTGCATTTACATGAGCTTTACATATTAATAAAGCTGCTCTGGAGAGAAACATGCCTTCTCCATTGGCGTGTTTGGCCTCAACGCAAGGCTTCATCAAGTGATCGTTGTCTTTCCTGATAAATATATCTAGTTATTGCTCTGACAGATTAGTGGGCAAACAAGTTTGTCTTAACAGCTATTAACTGCTGCAAAAAATGAACTGAAACAGCAATCAAACAAGAGGAACCTCTGCCTGTAGCCAGGCATCGCACAAATGTTGTATCTTGTGATGTCTACAATGTGCAACCTGGAGCTGTGCCATTTACAGTGTGGTAACTGAGCTTTGTTGATTTATTTGTTTGTTTTATTTGTTTTCACACTAAATTAGCATAATTCTTTGGAGATAACTGACTGGAAAACTGACCTTAGTTGTTGCCGTGGATGTCAATTTGATTAATTAGGCACTTTTTGTTGTTATTCAGAGACTGTGACTCTGTAATACAGTAGAACCTGTTAACATCTGGATAACCATCCAGTTGCATGCTGAATGTACGGATGAATGCACAATTTGAGTGAGTGAAAAACAATTTCCCTAATTTCCCTTTGCATCTGACTGAGCACTAAACAAGTGACTGTTTGGGTCATTCCAAAATTGATTTGTTTTACAAGACCAATCAACAGTCACTCATTAAACTATGAATGATGGCCCTGCATAAGAATTAATGAGTGGGAGATTTTCAATATGCAGGTTCACTGACTATGATTTCACCATTAATAGAAATGTGAAAGAGAATCTTGAAGGCAGGCTGAATAAACTAATATCTGAGGAGACCCTCTGATTACATTTATGTGTGAATATTTGGATCCAAAAAACAGATCAAATCTGGAATATACTGGAATATAATGTACACTATGTTGGTACATGACCTTCTCAAAAGCGCACAAAATCAATTTAATATTTAGTCCAGGACATGATCAGCCTAATTTAGGGCACCCTTGTTCTGTAATAAGGTTAAAGCTTTGACCATTCAATGGCTCCGAATGTTCAACTGAATGAATAAAAATGACAGTGAGCCCACTGTACTAACAGAGTTGTACTAAGGTGGCAAATGATTTTAACTACTACTTTGGATAGATGCACAACATTACACAGTTTTACAATGAGAAATGTGTTATTTCACATTTTCCACACAGTTTAATGCAGGTAATAATCTGAGCACATACCTGTTCTCCTACTTGTTGGTCTGATGTTCAATTCAGCATGAGCTGTCAGTTTGAGTAGCTGTGTTTCCTGTGCATGTCCAGTTTTTCTGCATTGTCTAAATGGGTCCTGCTGCTTTCAAGTTTGGTAATCGTCTCATTAAAGATCTTTGGGATCCTGAAACCCTGCTTTTGATCAGGTACCATGCCCTCTGAATTACACACAGTGGAGATAGCAGTTAGCCATTTTGCCTGGACAACCATTCCATGTTAAATCTGCAATTTTTTTAACCAGCAGATTGGTTTATAGCAATATCCTGCGGCTTGTGGACACCAAGGTGTTTAATCTTAGATTTTTCCACAAAAGACAGATGTTAAGTGCAGCTGCCTCTTTTAAAAGAAATAAAACTTTTGCCAGCTATGAGTAAATGATGACAGCAGCACTTGGCAAACAGCCAGTGAAACGGCAGCGTGGCAACAGGCCGTCAGCCCTGCCTGGCATCAAATTTGTGCCACATGCTTTCATCGCCAAAGGCTTTGGGCATGCATATTGTTGTTTTCTCTCTCTCAGGGCACTTGACATTGGAAGCACAGGGCTATCCCCAACCTCTCTTAAGAAACGCAGTTAATACTAACCTTAAGATAAGTAACAGCATCTGAGGATTTTTTTATGCCATGAATTAATCCAGTATTACTGGCACTAAAAAGGAGTATGCTGCTCGTAAAGCATTTGAGATTTCACAGAACCACAGCTGTTCTGGCACAATGACATTCAGCTGCCACTTGTTTGATTGTGTCAACAGAAAACTAAATACTTGGAGCAAATGTGCAGACATAGCAATAATGCTTAAAATGTACACTAAACTTTTTTATATATATATCTTTAGAGCAAGAACATCTGTCTGTAAGTTCATCTATAAATTAATATCAGTGATTCTTATAGGTTTTGTCCACAGCTGCTGTACATTGTTCAGTTCTTTAAATCCCTGCAGCCATCTGAAGGCAGCAGGATGGATTTGTTGATAAATCTGCAGCCCCAAAAATCCAAATCCCCATAAATAATAGAGTGCATGCCTTTGGTGTTATCAGTGGTAGCTCTACCTTTGTTTGCAAGTCATTTTGCTGAATGATTTACAGCACGTGCATAATGGCTGGATGTGCAACTTTTGAAAGTGTGACAAACTTCATTACCCATCCAGGGGGGTGACATCAGTGATCTAAATTAGAGCCATGATTCATACTGTGGACTAGAAACCCAAGAATTTATCTGATCAGTGTTTGAGTATATGACAGCCAGTAAATAGCAAGAAATTGCACTAATGCCAAGGTTATATATGAAGCAATGTCGAAACTGTGTTACAATTACATAGTTTGACCAACATAGGGCACTGACAAGTTTATTTTTAGCCATGTTAATTTGTGGCTCTAGTAGGGGTGTAATGATACACTTAGCTTACAGGACGAGACAATAAACAATATTGGGTTCACAAGAACAAGAGTAGATGATATTTTAACAGTATTTTTAAGAAATCTTCAATGACAAAATATATGACTGGAAACAGAATTCTATTTGAGTAAAAGTCACAAAATGCAAAACAATGCAGGTGCACTTTGAAATGTTGCAACTTGTACCGAATGTCACTTCAGCTCTGCTTTCTGAGTATGAATTATCATATGCAGTAAAAGACAACAACATGCAAACACTTGTCGCATGAGATCTCATCACACCCCTAGGCTCTAGGGATGACAATGGGTAAATCCCAATTCCCTTAACTGCATCCACGTTTCTGTCTCTTTTCCTTGTGTCTTAGTCCCGCCTACGTAAGATCTGAGGAAAAGGAGAGAATATTAAGAGAGAGGACTCTAGGAAACTAATTCATCAGGTATCCTTTCCTCTGATCCTTCATCTGAAGTATCCATTCACCAACAATTTTCTGATAAAGGAGTGTGTCAGTCCATAAAACACTTTTGCAAAGGATGGTCCTTTGAATCCTCCAGGCAGCCTCTTCGTTCCTTGAGCCTCACTCGTTAGAGCAGGAATAAAAGCTTTGGGATGTTCTTCAAGATGGTAGAGTGGAGAGGTGCCCCATAGCTGAGTGGCTACAGTGTAGTGTACTGTATATGCCACTGGGGCTTGTGGTGTTGGCGGTTTGACTCCAGCCCCTGACTGCCAAAAGTGCTGGCAGATTGGAAAGGCTTCTAGGTCAACTGAGGAGCTAGGAACAGTAAAATAAGGGAATTAATTATATTCAGTACTGTATGTGTCAGGTCACCTTTTGGGTCATTGGATAGATTATGGGGAAATGTTTGTACATGCATTCATGTTCTTTTTGGGATTAATTGTAAAGACTTTGGTAATCCCCTGACTTTTGATCTAGGCACCATCATCAGGTCAGTTTGCCCAATAGTTTATGACCAATTACCAGCAAACCTAATGACATTTCTGCGAACCTCAGCTGTACTGTACTGTATTTAGGGATAAATAGCAAATGGTAAGCGGTGTACATGGTAAATGATATAACATATTGTAAACTTTGGCATGTTAGCATGGTCTCAAATGGTCTCAGGAGTGGAATAAGAAAGCATGTTAGCATTTAGCTGTG
Organism: Monopterus albus; assembly: GCF_001952655.1. Lineage (NCBI taxonomy): Eukaryota > Metazoa > Chordata > Actinopteri > Synbranchiformes > Synbranchidae > Monopterus > Monopterus albus. The sequence goes on along the minus strand of NW_018128006.1, from coordinate 3,027,891 downwards.
CCAAAGTATAGTTTCATAAACCCAGCAGTATGGCTGTAAACCGAATCTTGATTACCTATAAAATGTCCTGCTCGTTTTATGTTCTAGTAAATACAGTACGATTTATGTTAAGCAGCTTCCCATCACAAATCAGACCATTTGTCAGCATTTTTATCCCCTGAGAGAATTCTTATGGGGAGAAATGTCTTTGAGAAGTGACAAGTAGTCTGGAACTTCTGAAGAGAATGAATGATTAATGACATAATACATACAGTTGCTACCAAGAAGTGTGATTTTTGTTCATGAAGAGGCAACTAGTGAGATTCAGAAGACTAGACTGTTTTCATATTCATTAATGCACTCCATCAGTAAGGCAATAAAAACATTAATTGATGTCATTTCTCGTCTGATGTGAATTTGGGAAGGCAACCCAGGGGAGAAGTATTTCTGTCAAGTATTTCAGCTGTTCTGTGACAGAGCTAATACACACTGAGTGTTCAGCACAGCAAGTGTAGAAATGTCCATTGACTGTGTGTGTCATGCTGGTAGGTCAGACTTTTCTTAGTATGTACTTGAATGGTCTCAGGAGTGGAATAAGAAAGCAAAGCAGCTGAGCATTAAAGCTACAGGCGGTGAGAATAAACAGTGTATCGAGTAGGTCGACAACGCTGCAGCCCCTCCAGGACCACACAGTCTACACAGCAGGGACAGCACTCAAGCAAAAAGCCGTTTATCTGTTAAACACCCCCTCTGGATTATTTATCGCTGATGTACACGGCACCCATGCACTGGAATCTCAATGTACTTCCAGCTGCCTGCACTGCTCAGGTAAATCAAAGTGACTCTCACTGAATGAGGTATATAAAACCATTAGGGCAAATTGCAGGAACCAATAGAGCCTGCTGCTTCCCCAGATTTTGCTGAGAAGCTCTGGGCATTGTATAACTCCAGATACACATCAGCTTTCATGCTGTTGAGGTCGATTGTCACATATTTATATTTAAGGCCTGGCTAATGGGCTCTATTATTGATGTGCATCCACACGCCTTGTCTCTCTGACCTTTCAGTGTTAATGTTGTATGCCATGGCTGCCACAGCCTTGTGGACACATTACTGTTGTTTAAGGAGTAGTAGTAGGACAGTTGCATATTAAAAGAATTGTTCATAATTACCAATGACTGAAGCTTTACCTGACTTTACGTGCTGCTGATTTTACTGTTTGTCAAACATCTGTAATAGACCAAACCAGGGGTGGACACTTCCTGGCTTTTGTCAGATAAGCAACCTACTCCAAAGGCAAGACAAAGAAGAGGATAACAAGGAAAGTAGGAGAGCTAGTGCCCCTATACAGGCACAAAGGAACTAAGTCAGCACCTCTAAAGCTTAATAATTAACATGTTATTTCTTATTCATTTAATTAACTAAAAAACATATAAGAAAAACATTAGTTTCATGTTAGCGCTAGCTTGGTTTTCAAATGTTAGGTTTAGGTTTAAATTGTAGGTTTAAATGTGTTAATTTGTGACATTTTGAGGTAATGGCCAGCAGATTTTCTTAGCACTTACCAGAGCCAGGATGTTTCTTTCTGTGCTTTCAGCCTTTGTGTTAACCTAAGCTAATGAATGCTGACTGTAGCTTTATGATGCATAAACAGACATGACTTTGGCATAGCTCTTCCTAGCTAACTCTACATCATCCTTTTAAGGTTAAACAATTTAAACAAAAAAAATGAGACTAATGCAGTCTTATTTAAAACTGAAGATCAAATGACACAAGATTATATCAGTCATTAAGTATTGCACCAGGAAGCAATGTGGTTAAAGAAGCTAAAGACTGTATGTAACATCCTGACAGGGATCAATACATTATGCAATCACTCACACTGAAACAGTAATGTTGTTATAAATTAACATGATTACAGTAGTCTTTACTGATTCAACGTGGTCACAAACCCAGCAAGCTGTTCCTTCTTTCTGCAGTCTGTCTACTAGTGCTTCAGTCTCCTTTTTTAAAATCTCACTGAACCTTAAACAGATTCACTTTTGGCCTCTATGTGGCTCTCCCTTCATCTGCTCTGCCTGTGCGGAGCAATGCAAACCTTGCTCTGACAGACACTGTGGCTCTGTCCTATAAATGACCTCTCCTCTGGGAGTTCTGTCTTCTTTTCACAGAATTAGATCGGCCCCAGTAAGAACTTTCAGATGCAGGAACATTTTTATTTTATGTTGTAAAAAGTAGCCTGTGGTGCGGCATTGTGAACATTTACTCCCAAGTTTGCTTTCACCAAGTGTCACAAGTAAGACAACAATTGAAAAGTTTAAATATTAACACAACCTGATTTTTTTTTCAGTAATGTCTCCAAGTGTCTGGCCCTAATTTCTTGTTTTATTCTTAGTTGAGGCAGAAGTAGGTTAATGACTAAGTCATCAATAATTTACCCCAAAGTTTCTTTTTGCATGCTCCTCACACCTCTGAAAAAACACCAAATGATACTCTGATGAAACACAGATATCTTTTTTCTCTCATGTTTTTTGAAATGGCCACATTTCATTTCTCCTCTCCGGCTTGACCTTTGACACTGTTATCTAATTTCTATTTGAATGTAATGGTTGAGATAAATCTAAATGAACAAGATGCATCAGACTGGAAGTGTTCCTATTATTTGCCTTTCTGGTTGGTTATGCTCCAAATGATTTGATTTGATTTATTCTTTCAAGCATGTAATGTTACGTCTGTGACCCGGGCTGCCCCATGTACCTCGGTAGCAGGCACAAGTAGTTCCAGCAGCTCCGCCCCTGCACAGGTGAGGGTGCATTCCAGGCGACGAGGCACACCTGCTCTCCATTATCGGAGCAGTATATAGGGTCAGCGTTGGTGCGTCCTCGTCGCCAGATTATTATGTATTAT
>NW_018128006.1:3020174-3021002 GCF_001952655.1 Monopterus albus | reverse complement strand
CCACCTTGCTGGCGTCTGAGTCGAAGTGGAGCTCTGTGTCCGTTACTGATCCAACCACGGGCCCATCCATCTGGTCCGTCAAGAGTCACTCTCATCTCATCAGTCCACAAAACCTTTGAAAAATCTGTCTTCAGATATTTCTTGGCCCATTCTTGACGTTTCAACTTATGTGTCTTGTTCAGAGGTGGTCGGGTTTCAGCCTTTCTTACCTTGGCCATGTCTCTGAGAACTGAACACCTTGTACTTCTTGACACTCCAGGTAGGTTGCAGTTGTGGAATATGGCAGCACTGGAGGATAATGGGTTCCTGGTAGCTTCATATTTGATTCTTCTCAAATCTCTGGTGGTTAATTTGCGTCTTTTCTTCTCAACACGTTTCTGGCGACCCTGGTGACTATTTGCTATAAAATGTTTGATGGTTCTGTGATCACGCCCCAATATCTTAGATATTTCAAGAGTGCTGCATCCCTGTGAAAGACTTTTTACAATTTTTGACTTTTCAGAGTCAGTTAAATCTCTTTTTTGGCCCATTTTTCCAGAGGAGAACATTCTGCCTAATAATTATGCACACCTTGATATAGGGTGTTGATCTCCTTAGGCCACACCCTCCCTCGTTACAATAAAACACATCACCTGATATGCATTACTTCCAATAAGCGTTCAAGTTTATACTGCTTGGAGTTGGAAATTATGGATAAACTGTTGATATGGTCAAAATACTCACTTACCTAATAATTGTGCACACAGTGTAATTTTCTTCCATCCAGTCATTAAATTTTTCTATGCTGGCTCCAGGTGCTCTATAAATACAGCTTATTACAACATTTTT
>NW_018128006.1:3005266-3019287 GCF_001952655.1 Monopterus albus | reverse complement strand
TCCGTCCAGCTTTCTCCAGCTGACTCCTTGATTCCCTCAAAGATCAGGTTTTTTCGCTTGGACTGTACTTCCAAATGCTCCATTTTATTCGTTATGGCTATTAGACTCTCACAAGTTTTGTAGACATCATCCTTTGTTTCCTTGGTTTGTATTTTCTGTTCACCCATGGCTGCTTTAATCACATCCACATCTCGCTGGGTAAACTGCAAACTCGTTTTTATCTCCTGTATTTCTCTGGTCATGTCGTCGAGTCTCTTGTTATTTGTCTCCATAAGTAGTTGCACAAAACCTTTGAAGTTGTCTTGTTGGCTCAACAGTGCGGTGTACATCTGCTTCTGCAGACTCAACATCTCTGTTACTTGCGCTGCTGAAATATAATCCTATTCTGCTTCAACTTCCTTGTTCGCTTCTGATTTATTAGCTCTTTTCCCTCTTGGAGGCATTTTAATAGTTGTAGAATTTGTTCAAAGACTTGAAAATGTAGAAGATGTGAAAAATCGTAGAACAGACAAGAGGAGCAGTAAAGAGGTCTGCTCTCGCTTGCAACCCGGAAACAGGATGCAAATGCAATACCACGCAAATGCAATACCACGTAGATTGAAGATGGAAAAATCCGGGGCAAGCAGAGGGTTTTATGTCAGTAATTTCACTGTTGTCTTTGTTGCATTCTTTTGTTCTTTTTTCATGGCTACCTGTCACATCCACTTAGAATGGAAGCGAAGGTGGGGTGCTCTCTGAACCAAAGTGCCCTTCAGTCTGCTTGGGCAAGTGCTCCGTGGGAATAAAACCAAAACCACAGGTTTCTACTCTATGAAACAATTCTCTCTGCCACTCCTCAGAGATCTGCCACTACAATCTATTGAATTTAAAAACTGACTGGCAAGGAGACAAAAGCTCTGGCCCTGATGCAATGTGTTTATTCTAGGTAATGAAATCCAGATTGTGGTGAGCTCTTTGGCCATTTAATCACTCCCTTGAGTGATTCTCTATGAGGCTGTCCGTGCATCTAGGTTCACTACACAGAGGTGCAAACCCAGAGAGTCTGCTGACAGTTGAAGGGAATGAGAGTAGTCACAAGATGCCTTTTGGGCAGTCGGGGGCTTTAGGCCTTCTCACTCTGACTGAGAACACGCCACTAGCACTGATAGACTCAATATAAACAGCTACTCACAAGGTAGAGCATTCAGACAGAAATAAGTTGGAATATGTGATGTAATCAACGACAAAACAATGTTGTCAGCTGTGTCTAATGGTCTCACATTCTCAGCTCCCCTGAAAGAAGACCTGTTAGCTCAAATATTATGTTGTGACAAAGCAGGAGCGTGTATCACAAGATTGCTCTTGCAGCCAACTTACTGTACAATTCCTATGCATCTCACATCAGGCTAACACACAAGTACAACTGAGACACAGGTTCTCTAATGAACATGGTGTGTGCCGGTGGGCTGCGGAAGTCAAATCCAACCAGAGGAGATGATGGGGGTGAATCTAGACTGTGGTTCTCTTTAGTGCTGCACTGTGTCTCTGACTGCCTAATGAGGCCTTATTAATACAGATCAGGGTGAATGATTACTTCATCATTCCCATTCTCCAGAGAGCTCTCTCTCCCTCTATACTCTGCCAAGTAAATTTACAACATGGTAATCCAGAGGACCTCTCTCACCATGAGACTTGAATATACTTGGAGTGAGCACTGATCAATACAAATCAGCACAGACCTCTAATATGAGCAAGTCTTACATCTTCTTGTGGGATTCAGCAATTACTTTGAATTGTTTAAGCCTGTGCAAATGACTGGTATCTGTTTTATCTATTTTTTATCTATTCTCTTCTGGAGAGGCTGCACTCCCACTACCAGCAGATCTCTGACAGTAAACACAGAACACCCTCCCCATCTCCGCACAGAGACTAGTTGCCTAGCAATGAAGTCTCTGATTTTATGGTCTGTGAGGCTTACATACACAAGAAAAGGAAAAATCCATCAGGATTAGATGTAGAGTACTGTAACAGCCAGGCCCTTATTTTGTTTTTTCATGCTTATATGGACAAAATCAAGCTGCTGGTCTTTGGATATATTGACAACAAAAAGCGTACAGTAAACAATGCCACATGTCCAGACTGGAAGCTTAATCCTCAACCAGTGACACATCGCTCATTGATCCAGCTCTGCCCTCACCATGTTTTGACAGACTTGATAAAATATTAAACAAAACTTAATCTGTGAGGCCAACACACGGATTGTTGTTAATCAGATTTGCAGTGATTAAAATCAAAGCTTTAGCAAGAAGACAGAACACTGCTATGTCTTCTGTGTCATCCCACAGTATCAATGCCCACACCAACTCAGCGGATGTTAAAGTTTTCGTGGTGCTAGTCAACAATAAATCCTGACATATGCTCAAACTGTTTATAAAGATAAAATGACCATCAGAGTCTGCGAGACAGTACTTAATAGTACTGTAGAACAAGAAGCAGTGGACAAGGACCTCTTCTGGGCACATACTATTACTGATAGTTGCGGGGACACGTACAATGGAGTTCCTGTCAAACGGCCTTTGAGAGACACAAATGGCCACATGGCTACAGCCAAATAAGCAACAGATATGTTTTGGTCTTTTGTTGTGAGTGAGACAATTAGAAGCAATAGATGCATTTATGCTCTATACACTGATGTGGGGAATTGAGGGTCACTACCCGAACTGAGCCTAATGGAACCCATTAGTACACAAGGGTACGGGTCGGGTTCAGACCGAAATTTAAAAACCATGCTCCAGTTTGTGTCGGGTTTGGCCACGTAGGTCAGACTTTAGGCTTAGCAGTTGTAATTGCACTTGTAAATGAATCCATGCCTTTTCTTTAGTGTAGGCCAATTTAAAGTGCTGTGCCTATTTAAAATGATGAGCCGTTTAAGTGCACGGCAATGCTATCGACCATATTAGAGACACGAGGGCCATAGAAAAACACCACACAAAGTCAACTGAGTCAGATTCGGCCACCGCACTCTTAGACCCGTGTCGGGTTCGGACAACCCACACTAACCTCCTAAGAGACAATAATGATTCACAAAATCTGTATTTATTATAGGAACAATGAATCAATTTATATGTGAATGAGGTTGCTCACAATGAACAATGTACAGGGAAATATAATCCAATCCTGCAGCTCTTTTGAGCTTTTAGGTTCTTTTAGCTCATTGTTTTGGTTTGACAGCATATTCACTATTTTCAGTCAGGCTCGCCCCGCTCATCAACATCATTTCCAGCAGAAGCAGGCAGTTATGTTTAGCTAAAACACTCAGTCTAAATAGGTTCACTACATATCAGCTATAATAGCTAAATGAAATTCCTGCCTCCATATGATGAAAACTATTATTTAGTTTGAAAAAAATGCAGCAGTGCACTCTCCCAGCAAAACATCAGTAAATAATTTTTATTTTATAATTTATTTATTATTATTATTTTTAACATCTATAATGTGATGAATTATGTGAATGAAACAAGTACTAACACAGCTCCCAAGCTAATAGTGGAGTTTACTAAGATGCGAGGGGTTAGTCTTTGGCCACAGGCAACAGTGGTGCGGTGGGTAGGGCAGTTGTCTCCCAACCAGAAGGTTGAAGGTTTGAATCTCTGTGCCTGCAGTCCACGTGTTGAAGGGTCCTTGGGCAAGACACTGAACGCCCCCATTGCCTCCAATGGTTAGAGCCATTGGTTGAGTTAGCGCTGCAGATGGCTGCCTCAGTTCTGTACTCGAAACAAATTCCTTGTGTGTAACATACTTGGCCAATAAAGGTGATTATCCTATCCTTATAAAACATTTTATTGTGTACATGTGTGTATTTACACCCAAGTGTAATGTCAATCATGAAAAAATATTTCAATGTTTGACAGGAAGAGAAGAGATATTTGACACTCACCGACAGATAACAATTACCACAGAGATGCTTATTTGCCCTCGTCTTTGACGGTTAAATTTGATCACTGACACAGTTTTGGATGCTGTACAGATTCATTTGTAAGTAAATTATTTTTGGATCTTGGTTGTGTTTCTAGAACTTACAAAAAATATCATGGGAGTGAAAAAGTCAAGATCAAGAGTCAAGAGGGAGGTTATTTCTCAAGAGCTCAGTCTAAGAAGTTCAAGCAAAAAATAGATAAAAGCTCACACTGATGTTAAAAGAAGCTCAGTTATGTCTTTTGAATTCTCCATTCCTCTGGGTGATGACTGAATAATCCACACTGGCGCTGAGAGTTCACCAGGGGACTACCATGACGTTAGATGGCAGTACTAGAAAAAAGCTAAGTTTTATGAGCTCTTCGTTGTCAGACTGAGTGGACGACAGCGAGCATGGTCAGCTTGTAACACCAAATGAGAACAGCAGTGATGTATCTGAAAATGCACTTTATATGACACATACCAGAGGAGAGCATGAGAGTGCCTTCTTTGAGAAAAGAGTCTGCTGATGTTCTTTTGCATTTTTAATTAATTTCACCCTTACACGTCACCCCCACCGCGTCTCCCAGTTTTCAGAGCTCTTTAATAAGAGAACTGCTGGGAGAGATACTTCATGGCTTGAGAAAAAGCTGCATGATGACAGTGAAACCACAGTCAGTGGCATGTGTATAGTACTGTATGTGTGTGGCGGTTTGGTGAGATTAGGTATTCTAGGACCCTACTTTAAAAAAATGGATTGTAAATTAAAAATGATGTAAAAAGAAAATAAAGTGCACTTGAACAACGTGAGATACAGTAAATAAAGTTTCCTTTATCAAAACATTGCAGGGAGGACACAGTTGTCGGAGAAACAGTTTATAAATGTCACCTTGATAAAATCCTTTGTCAACCATTACACAGACTTTTGTATGTTTTAGCACTTTAACTACAAAAATGTGAATATGTTACATTACTGCTGATTGTTTTCCAAAGCACTGAGAGGCGCATTATTCATTCTGTAGAAAAATATACTGTACAGGTAGGACTGTTTATTCATTTGGTTAAGTGCAGGTCCTGTGCATCCTCCTTATTGTTTGTTTTTGTTGACAACACATCTCTAGCTGTTTGAGCACAAAACTTTTGGATAATTTTTCAAAGCGTACCATAGGATTTTAGATTTATTTCCGACCTTCCAGGTAGCCCAACATGGAACCTCAGCACTTTATGCATTTGTACAGTTGTACCAAATGTTTAAATCCAATATTTTCACTGTTTGTGTCGGTTTCTTGTAAAGTTACTGGATCCACTTTTTAATGAGCTACATGCTATATGACACATCCAGCCTATAGCTGTTATTTGGCCATGAAGACTAGCAAACATATTTATATTTGTTGATCTAAAAGTTGTCAACCCAGGAGACATTTGTGTTCCCAGTCTTTAGAAGACACAACCAGTTGCTGACTAATAGGTCAATCAGGACCTGACAAACCCAATGCATCTGAATTGTGGAGTAGCATACCAAATGCTGACATCACTGTCACTCCATTGTTTTCACTTCCTTTTAGCACTGAATGTAAATGCTTTTATAATTTTTTTTAACATTTGCTGTTTCCTATACTTTGAGTAAAAATGATATTATGGTCATATGTTGATGCAGTTGCAGTAGGGCTGTTCTTGACTATATAAATACACTTCAGGTTGTGTTTACAGGAGTACAGTGAGCAAAACGCAGGACTGTTACACTGCCTATGTAGCTGGATTGACTAAATAGGAGCATATCTGTTCCATCAGATGCGTATGAAACGGCCAACTGAAATATGCAACTGAAATTCTTTCTATGTTATACTGTGTCTACACAGCAGGCATAGCGTGACCAGCAGCAGTAGCTTTAGTGGTGTAGAGGTGCAGTATTGAGTTGTCAGTCACACAGCAACAGCAGTGGCACAGACCAAAAGCATAGCATGTAGCATCTCATGTACACCTCAAGTGAGGCTCACGCTCTTGTCTGTGCAATGGAAGCCCCTGGTGTACACAAAGTAAACAGAGGAGAATACAGAAACACCTTGGAAAAGGAAAAACTATGTCCAGATCTCCAACAAACAGTACACAATGAGGGAATTACTGGCTATACATGAGATACATATATACTGTATGTGCAGTGTATCCAACCTGTGGTAAAACACAGAAAATACAAACTACACACACTACAAAATGAACTGTGTTCTCGGTGGTAACACTCTTCTGTTTTTTTTACCTGTTGCACTTGTTTATATTTGAAGAAGTAGAAATATTGCACTTCATTTTTAGTTGGAGGTTTGTAAAATATAAAAAGCGTGAAAGACAAAAAATGTAAAACGTTAATACAATGTTATATTTTTGTTACAATTTAACGTCAGACAAAAAAAATTTGCATATCGGAATTGGCCAAGAAAATTGCAAAGGATACATCTGCAGTCTTAATGTGATAATATCATGTTGTGTGAGAGTGACAGAGTGCATCTCTGGTGGCCCCTCCTGCCTGTGCATTAGAGGTTGCAAGAAGGCTTAGAGAGCTCTCTCCCCTCTCCCAGCTCTGCTCAGTGGCCACTGACACTGAGATGAGGGCTCCTGTGTTTCTACGATAACAGATGAAGTTATGGATAGCACACAAAAGTCCACTATAGATATTGTACTTATTAAAATACATACAAAATTAATAGTCTTCATTAGCAGTCACCCATTTGTGAAATTACTCTTTGTCGTACAACTAACTATTGCTTTTCTTCTCTGTTTATTTAAATAATATGGATGTTGATACAGGCCTCGCAGCAAGAAGGCTCCGGGTTCGAGCCCTGGCTAACTCGAGGCCTTTTTGTGTGGAGTTTGCCTGTTCTCCCTGTGCCTACGTGGGTTCTCTCCGACTACTCCGGCTTCCTCCCACAGTCCAAAGACATGCAGCTTAAGTTGATTGGCAACACTAAAATTGCCTGTAGGAGTGAGTGTGAGTGTGTGTATGTGGTTGTTTGTCTACATGTCAGCCCTGTGATAGACTGGCGACCTGTCCAGGGTGGACCCCGCCTCTCGCCCAGTGTCAGCTGAGATGGGCTTCAGCACCTCCACAACCCTGTTCAGGAATAAGCAGTATAGATAATGGATGGATGGATATTGATATGGACAAAAGTCATACTCAGCGCTCTCCTGATGATACAGTTTTAACTGTGCACCTTTGCTCACAGAGGCACTTTATCAACTTCATTTAATATTCTACAGTCTCACCTCACTCAACTCAAGTTACTACTAAATGCAGACAGAACCATGCTAATGTTGTTTTCTAATGCAATAAAGAAACCATCAGACGCTGTTGATATTGTGACAGATCAAGGGAAGAAAACGGACATTGTCATATGCTACAAATCTCTTGGCTTGGTGAATGTCTCTCTTTTAAGCAATATGTTGAAACCTTGTAAAGAAACTCAGACTGAAGTTAGGATTCTATTTCAGACACACAACTTGTTTTCTTTGGAAGTTGCTGCTGCCTTTTTACCAGTCATTGACTTGTTATACGTGATAGAGCCAGCACAGTGTCTTCATAAGTTGGACTCTGATTATCATTGTGCATTAAAATTTGTTATAAACTTATAATGATTAACCCAACACTGTGTTCTCCAGAGTGGGCTGGTCATTTCTCTCTATGCACCATTTGAGTTACCGGTACACTTTTTATTTATAAAGCTATTTTAGATTTGTTATTGCTGTACCTTTTGTAAACTTATTTCAAGGATCTCACTTCCCAGTCACAATCAAAGATCAGAAGCTGTAGGGTTCAGACAGAGAGGGGAAAGAAAGCTTTCATGTTTTCTGCTTCATCCACCTGGAATAGTTTGCAGAGGGAAATGTAATAAATGAACTTGGTATCACCAACAGAGGTAAAAACGTCTATAAATCCATTGGTAAATGATTCCCGTTCTGCTTGTTTTGTTCTTACCTCTTTTAGTTTTTGATAGTTTTCCTTTATTGTCTCCTCTGTTTGTAGTGTTTGTAGATGTATTATTGTGTTTGTTTTTGTCTGGAACTTGTGATGCTGCTGTCTTGGCCAGGGCTCCTCTGAAAAAAAGGTTTCTAACCTATAAGAGATTACTCCAGGATAAATATTAACTAAATTTACAAATGAAATCAGACTCTTCATGCCATGTTTTTTAAAATGGTGTTGGATCAAAAGAACATGAGGTCTATCAGCAAAAGTGGGTTCAGAGAGGATTTACAGGCAGCACTGCCAGCGTCCTTTCGTCCTTTACGGATGGTTTGTTGTCAAAAAATGCCAGTATTTGTCTTGAACATTTTCCTGCTCTCCCTAAATAGATTGTTGTTCAGTACACAGTCTGCTTTTAGCTGTCATTCAAAGCGAACAACACCATCTATTTACTCAGTGTGTCCTTTTCCATTTTGAAGAGCTATGTGGGAACCACTGAACTGAAATAGTAGTTTACTTTGAACTGACTGACGCTTGTGTTGAACTGCCAGATTTTTTTGTTATCTGACCATCACAGAGCATGGTGTCAGTTTTTTAATGGAACCGCAGTGAAGTAAATTAAGATGCTTATAAGTGAATGCTTGATATAAAAATCAGAATGCATAATTCTGCATAAGTGTAAAATATTTATCTACAGATCTGAAAAGAAATTGGATTTTTAATTAAAACATGAAAAGCTGTAGATCCCTTTTAGACATCCAGAGTTAAAAAAGGTTTTATTGCAACAGACTAAAAAATCACAAACTAGCCCTCAGGGTGATGATGACTTTAGAAAATGGCATGAAAGCTGTGGAAATTCATGAATGTCTCAAATGCTGGGTGAGACTAAAAGGGTGTCATTTGAAAACAGAAATGACACGTTGAGCTCAATATACAGAACTGTGCCAGATCTGAAGTTGTCATAATGTATTAGAAAGTCTCTTGAGGTCTTTCTGTTCTCCTTATTGAGCTGGCATCTCTCCAGGCTCCTGCAGCCAAATGCATTTGTCTTTATTTCCTGTGATGAACTGAGACTTCCCCCAAATCTCGTCAAGCCATTAAACAGAGAGCAATGTAAAGTATGTCTCTTTAACTGGTTGAAGCATTTTTATTTGAGTATAATGTTTAAATATTATGATTTTTTTTAAATCGCAAATTAAGTAGAATCTATAAGAAACTCATTTATATCAGTGTTAATGCAAAAACCTAAAATATTTCTGCCTTCATTAGATCCCAGAGAACCATTCCACCAAAGCATGTCTGCAATGGCTAACTGGTTTCAATACTTATTTCCTGTGCATCACACAAACTTAATTTCTGCATCACCAACTCAATCAGCATTTCATTTGTTTCCACTGTCCAGAACATTAAACAGGAGGCCAGATTGATTAATGGCGTTTCATTTTTCCCAATATGCAGTGTAAGAAACCCTAGAGTAGTCTGATATACGTCCTCTAATTAGAGCGAGCCGGCTAATGAGCCTCGTTTGGGCTCGGAAAACTAATAAAGGAAATCTAACGCAGAGGTGATGCCCTATGGCAATTAGGTAAGTTACCAGACAAGCAGTATTTTTCCAAGCACTTCTGGGGACGCTTCACCATAAGAAAAGCATGGTTAAGTGTCTTCATTAGCTGAGAATGAATTTTTCCTCAATTGACCAAGATTGATCGAGCTAAACACACTTGTGCCAGTTGATGAAAGACAGTCAGTATGTCTGGCTCATTAAAGCAGCCTTGTTAAAAAGTAAAACAATGACTTAAATGTCCTTATTGACTTATAATATTGTCACTTTATTTTTTTACCCTAGTACAAGTAAAATTCCTGTGGTGGACCTCTAGCCTACTTAGCGTGTGTAAACGCTGTAGAAATTCAAAATTTTAAATATCTTAAAAACATCATGGAGATAGTCTAGTAATTTGACAGCAGAGGACAGTCTCTTCTATCACCCCAATCCAACTCATAGCTCTTTTTGTTGTTGTTTTCCATCATAGCAGCTTTTTAACTGCAAATTGTGTGTATTTAACATTAATGTAGATGATACATAACATACCAAGATTCATCTTTATAATCTGAATGGATTGTGATTTGGCGGTGCCCTTCTGTGCACACACTGCATGCTCTCCCTGTGCCTGTGTGGGTTCTCTCCAGGTGCTCTGGCTTCCTCCCATAATCCAAAGACATGCAGCTTAGGTTGATTGGCGACTCTAAATTGCCCGAGGGACTGAGTGGGTGTGGTTCTTTGTCTACATGTCAGCCCTGTGATAGACTGGCGACCTGTCCAGGGTGTACCCTGCCTCTCGGGCCAATGTCAGGCGGGGTAGGCTCCAGCATCCCCAACCCTGTTCAGGTTAAGTGGTATAGATAATGGATGGATAGATTGTGATTTCAATTTAACTGCATTATTGGTGAGATTGTTGTGCAAGCCAGAAATCCCACAATATGTTGGTCAGTTTGATACAATGTGCATTAACTATAAACAGTTTTGGATACAAATGTATTTTGCCCCAACCAGTCAGCGGTGACCAATGTATCCATCCCATTTTAGCCAACACAGAAGCCGCTTTTGCAGTTGCTGGGAGTGATTACCATTTGCCATGTCCATCAAGTGAATATGTCTGTTGTAATTTCTTTAAGTCGAGTTACAGTAATTTGTAAAACTCATTCACACACTTCATCATTTTTGCATCAGTCTTTTGTGCTGACATTTTCCTTGTGTATTTGAAATACAAAAAAATACCTTGTTAACAGCAATTTATAGAACTGGTTGGATGTGGCTTTGTATCTGCCTTTATTATTGTCAAACAAATATGTGAACTATGACAATCAAACTGCTATTTAAAAAAGGCCTATTACAGGTTGCCACTGAATTTACCTCATTTTATCAGTTCAAGGTTAGCTTTTTTAAAGTTTACAAACCCTTGAAAATTGAAACAGGTATGTAATTTATTCCAGAATAATTTTTCTGTCAAAGTCACACTGTTTTCCCCATTCACTAGTTTGAATGAATCTCTCCCTAGTGGCATGTTTGCAGATACTCCAGCATCAGAGATTTGAGACATAACAGCTAGGAGACACCACATTCATGAGCTTTTTTTTTTTTTTGGTCTGAAAAGCAAACCTTGAACACAAACAATAAACCAGTCTGGATGATGTGAGAAAGGTTATAGGGCTTGGGTCACTGCTTTGCATTTGCCAGTTGAATATATGATACAGGGCCATCCTTGACTACACCAACTATGACAGTATACATTCATGCATTCCATGTATTGTGAGTCTTTAGAATTCTCCAAAAATATCCTCTTGGTTGAAAGAAACTGTTCGCTCTTTTTAGACAAGAAAAACAGTCTGTCTACGTCTGATGCTTTCTTCACAGACTATATACCCCAGCCAGGTCACACTGGCTAAATTTTGTGACAAAATCAATTAATCCCAAGGAAATTGCAATTAGGGGTGTAAAGGTACAGGACTTTTGATATGGTGCCATACTGAGAACCCAGCCACCAGTCAGCATGGCCACCAAACAGCAAAAGTTAAACCTGCCGTGTGGGTACAGAAAAACACTAATATTCCACTGTGGGTGTGACATGTTTTATTCGGCTGGTGCAATAATATTTTATTTTATATCACCACTGACTGCTGCATTGTTTGTTTTGCAGTTGTTCAGTTAATGACAGTTCATGCCAAATTTTATCATGGCAATATAGTATTGTGAGTTTTTGGTATCAGTACATCCCTACTTAATAGGCTGCAGCAGTATTTTATTTTATTTTTAAATATTTTATTTAGGTTTTATTTAAAAAATTGCAAACATTTGATGTTTACAACAGTTGACAATAAGTGACACACAATTTTAGGATGTGTTTTTTTCCTTTACTGTACCAAAAATGAACTGAATTGTGACTTCAAAATCAAAGTATTTACCAAACTGTGTTTTTTGTGTACCATTACACCCATAATCACAATGAATTAGTGCTGTTGCACTTTGTGATGTAACCAGACAAGGTTTGGTGTGCAATTTTGAGCAGCTTCTATCTTGGCGATTAATAGACAGCAGGTTTTAAGTGCTTGACTGAACGATCAATTAATCAGTCTATGTCAATGTCAGACGCTACAGTAGATAAATCTGTGGGCCACAGGAAATGCATGGCTGGTTACTCCTTGAACTCTAACTCTTTGAAGGTTTACAATAAGCACAGGCAGGTCTGATGTATGCATACTGCATGACACCAGCTGAAAAATCCAGGATGTTTTAAGATTTGGGAAGGCTAAATGCTAAAGCATCCTGAACTGATCGCTGCAGGGCTCACTTTAGCTCAGCCAATGGCAGCAAGGGACAGAGTAATCCTCTCAGTGTTGAATGACTCAGTACATACTTCTAAATGTGTTTGTGTCATAAAAATAATGGATATGATGTACAGTCTTCTGTGGTGTTGAGTTTCTTTTGCTCTAGGGCACAATATGCTGGAGAAATGCTGACTTCTCCCAGCACCATTTTGTTTTGTTCATCCTCAGAGCAATCAGAGTAGTTCCATAATTTGTCCACATCTGTTCCTTGTGCTGCAAAACAAAATGAAACCAGACAGCACTCAGAGAGTGCAGTTTCAAAGGCAGGAGAGAAGTCTTAAGGTATGTTCACATTACAGCTGAAAAACAAGGGTCTTGCGATGCACATTCCACGCTGGTCAGTGCCAAACTTGTGTAAAAATTCCTGTGGGCACTGTACAAAATGGTGCCGCTACAGTGCTAATGTGGCTAAGCAATAGATCGCCAGCGCTACATTTTATAGGAGAAGACTGGGGTTTTTTAAATAGTCTTGGTAGCGGCACTTGTCTGCTGATATTTCACTAGCTAAATAGGTTGTCTGTCTTTATCTGATCTGTACATGAGGATCGTGTTATTGTACAGTTTTGGAAAACTCAGAAACGTTGGTTAAATACTGTAACCTGGGGTTATATGATTATAAGGGAATCCAGGGGAAAACAATGATTGGCTGCCTGAACGTTGGTCAACGCAAGTGAGGTCAAAGTTCAACAGATATGCAGTTTCAGCGCACCCCCACTCAGCACTGCTCACTGTGGACATCTGTGCAGTGCACCACAATACACAACAATGGCGAGGCACACAGAGAAGCTATTTTTTTGCTGTAATTGGAACATACCTTTAGAAGGTATTTGTGAAAGAAATTTACAATAACAGAATAAATTACCGTGAATGGGGTCAAGTCAACCAGCTTTTACATTGTGTTTGTCCATAATAAATGTCTGTTTCCTTTCAAACTATGAGAACATATTGTATAGTGAGAGCTGTGCAGATTTCTTTTTAAATGATCTTGCACAAGTTGTCCCAATATAGGGTTAAGTTGTATGTTCTGTTGGATGCATCATCACCCTAAGTCGTTGTTGAGTTGAACTTAAGTTCCTGCTTTAACAGTCTTGGGTTCTCAAGTGTTGGATGTACCCTAATTGTGGAAAACCTTGTAAAATAGGTGATCAGTTGAATCTTGAATCTAGGGCCCATTTTTTATGTTGACAGATTTCTTACATTTTAATAACATGGAAATGTGATTAGACTGAGACAAACTAAGAAAAAATAGACACAATGGCTTGCTGACTAGGTGACCCACATAGCACCTGAGTTTATGAATTTATGGCCTCACATCTATATTCTTCCAGTTAAACATGTGGCTACCACTGCACCTCATTTCCACATCTTGTATTATTTTATACTAAGGCTATAGATGAACTATTTAATACTTATAAAATTTACAGCTTATAATAATTTACCATTCGGATAAAATAACTTTGATTTGAGTGACCACTCTAACAGGACGTTTAATGCAATCACTAGACGTTGGATATGGCTCTAAGTTGGCTTAAGAACACACTGATTGATTGATTGATTTATTCTTTCAAGCATGTAAAGACAGTCGATATGTCAACACACATAATTTCACACATATCCACAAATGCTAATCCATTATCAATTTGCTTATACCTAGTACATGCTTGAATGGAGTAGGAAGAAGTCAGACTTATCCAGTCCTACCCCATGACATCATCTTACCATCACTGGTTTGCAAGCAGTATATCTACATAGATCT
>NW_018128006.1:2952552-3004465 GCF_001952655.1 Monopterus albus | reverse complement strand
CCACTTTCACTAAATCAGAAACCTTGCATATATCATTAATGTATAATATAAATAATTTAGGTCCCAAAACAGAACCCTGAGGCACTCCACATACAATATCCAGCTCACTCGATTGATATTCACCCAACTTCACAAATTGACACCTCTGTGTCAAATAACTTTTAATCCATTTCAGAGCCATTCCTTTAATGAATTAAACAAATAAAGTGGGGTGAAATTTATAATAATATAATGTGTTCATGTTCAACAAATAAGGGCTCCCATCATAATTTCATAATGACAGTATTAGGGCGATTAAACCTCATTACCATTAAAAGTAATCAATGAGGGTTTAGTGAGTTCCATTGCAATTAATCGTCCATGACGTAGCCACTTTTTGCAGTGACATTCATAGTGTAAACAGAGCAGGATCTCATAGATGAGCTACTAGGAGACACAGACACATAGGGTACAAACTAGCCTTTTTGTTTAAGGCACATAAGCAAAAGATTACAGTACTATTTTATATCTGTGGAAGGAACTTATACTTATTAACCCAAGCATCATGCTTTTAGAGTATATCGCTGTTGTTGGGTGATGATGTGCTGTCAGTCATGTGGCCAGCTGTTACTGTGCTGGGTCAGTGTGATTTGGCTACACACCTATTATATAAAATAGGAGAATGGTTATAAAATGCCTCTTACTTGCTTCCAAGCTGGTGTGATTCCCTCAGAAGGCCAATCTCTGCATTAATCAAACTGGTGAAGAGAGAAAAGAAAAACAAAAGCAATGAGCTGAATTTGTTTTAGCTCGAGGCACTCTTCGAAAATTGCAAGGTGCCTGGAGCAGAGAAATACAAGATGCAGCACAGCTAGAAGGAAACACAGTGTTTATGGGGCCTATGGCAAAAATCAATGAGGCCATCGTTACCCTGTGTCACCCTTCACTTTACCTATCATTCAAGGTTTTGCTGCAGTGGTTCAACCATATATCTTGTATTGTCTCTGTAAGAAAATGTTTTGTTGAGACAACATACTGTAAAGACATCTTCCACTGTCAATGACCGCACATGATGGAAGTGTTTATCTTGTTTGTCATCAGTCCTTCCTATTTATAATGCTTAGTGGACTACAGTAAGTGCAATTTGACACCATATGATCCTCACTAGGGCAAGAAGATCTGCTTATTGTCATCATGAGCAACACTAGTAGTATTAGCACATCTTGTTCCTGCAATAGGTTGTTCTTTAGCAGCACTATAACTGTCAGACTTGCAGTTCCTTTGTTAAGTGTTATTAGGAATTTCTGCCTCTTTTAGGTCATTGTTTTGGTTTTAGGTCCCTTTATCTTTACTGTTTAGTTTGCTCTCCTGATCCCATTTCTTCTAACAGCAGCAAGTGCAAAAATGCACTGATGATAAGCCTGCCCAGCATCAAATAAAATTGGTGACTAGCTGGTAAATAGATTGGAGGAGACCAAAACAGAGCTAAAAAAAAAAAAAGTATCAGATTGACATTCATCAAATATGGCCAGAAACGTCTCTAAATGATTCCTAATGTTGCTCTGTCTGTTGTTTGTTAACACCATGTCAAGCTTATAACATGATAATATGTCAATATTCTGTGTTACTAACTTGTTCTATGGCCCAAATCAATTAAAGCAGCTTTAATGACCTTGTTCTTCTTCTTCTAGCACCACTCTCAGGACAACCATTACTTAGGACCATATATTGTTGCTGAAAGGATCTAGGATGTCAAAACTGTGAATATCTGTAAACATGTGGTTTGCTCTGTCCGGTGTGTTTATATTGTGAGTTGTAATGACCATTGCACAATCTAGGAGCAGCTGGCAGGAATTAAGAAGTTTAGTCTTGTTCTACTCCCTGTCCCATTCATCTAATTGCTACAGGAAGCTCTGTCAAATCCAGCACTGTTTTACTGAATTGGCCGTTGTTCAAATGGTTGTCTGTACCTGAGGGGGGACATCAATGTGAATAAATTTAATTGAAAATGGCATTCTTCATAAGGCCCCTTTTGTGAGCTCCAGGCAGTTGTCCTTAATTTTGCCTGTGTCACTCACATAATTTGCCAAAGTGTTACTCTCTCTTTTTAGCTTTTAGCAAATTTGTATCTAAAAACGTGTCTTGTATTATCAGTCTGTGCTGAATAACTGCAGGTGAATACAAAGTAATGGCTGTGAACTAAAAGGCTCTATACCATTAGTGACCAAAGAGGCATTAAAGTCTTACCACACAGCAGCCTATATGTAACTCAGCCTTGGGGGACTTTGACCTCCGTTTCTAAATTCAGCTTATCTGCAGCGCGCTGTACAGATTAAGCACTTGAAATGGTTATCAAAATGTATAGAGGGCTGTGGAGGTGAATCTTTGCCATGTCTTGTGTCAAAAAACTTATGAAAAGATTACTGTAGGGTTTTCTGCAAGCCAAAATTAGTTTATCTTGTAGCAAAGTGATTTATTCCACCATGTCAAAGTGAGCTCAAAATGATGTGAATGATAATGAGTGAAGAAACTAGGTTGCTGGAATGAAGGAGTTGTTTTCCTACTCAAATTGTCCTTCGTTTTACTCTGTTTTAAGCCCAGGTTGTCAGCAGAAAAGTGCTGGAATACATCAGCTTTAGATAGAGTGCAATGAATAATTAAAAATCAAAACTTCACACGTCAAGATAGGGAGTTGTGTACATCGCTCTGAACAAGCTGCGATGGAAATGAATAAATGCAAAAACTGTTAGTGTGTGTGTGTTTGCGCAGCACACAAGCAAGAATGGAAGCCACAGAACTGAAATTAGACAAGAATGAAAGCAAGTGGTAATTTTAACATACAGCCAGAATTGTCAGAAAATCTTTTTAACTCTTCAGAAGTGAGGCCTCTTTAGACAGCACATGTGTGAAATGGCAGATCATAACAGAGAGCATCACAAGCAAAGTCTTGAATTCAGTGGGTTGCTTTGATAAAGATTGTAACTGATATCATGTTAGCACCCATATAAAATAGTGTTCATGATAATACACTTCAATAACAGCATATTAAAACATGATTGATTCAGTGACAACAAGGCAAAGTGAGTTTTTTAAATCTAAACCAGTTTCAGAATTTAAAATGTAACATTTCAGAGATTTTTAGAGCTTTGGAGGTAAATGAGCTCATTGCATTATCAGCAATGTCAGTATTGTTAAGGACAGGCATTTGCACCCCAGACTGTTCATACTGTATTTATTCAAAGGCAACCGTAGTTTTCAGAGATGAAGCTTCTCCACTAAAAACATAGAGCTGAGCTTAACACGTTTCTGCTCACAAACATGAACACTGACAAAGATCTAGGTAATGACTTAGTGTTTTACAGCTTTGTGTATAGTATGTGTGCCAAAACACGGCCATGCCCGTGCCAGTGTATGTGCACTGAGGCATTTGTTGCAGTCATTTAACTCAACAGCAGCTCTGTGTTTACTTCTTTATGGCAACTTTCTCTCTGTAATTGGTTGTGGTTCAGCTTTGTTGGATTCAGCTGTCTGCTCTGTCTACCGGTCAGAGTTTCTTCTAAAACAACAAACTCTTTTATAGGAAACAAATTGCATTGATGACATTAACTTAGTGAGTTTCTAACATGCACACTTAAACATGGTGAGGTCTAAAGATGATCCAAATAAGAGTTTATGGTTTTATTCTATATAAATACTTTTATTATACATTTATCTGTTTGATTTGAAACAGCGATCTCAGAAAAAGAGGTGTCATAGGCTTAGTATCTTGATATCATTCTGAGTTTTACTTTGCTTGAATTAAGATGCTGTAGAAGTAACTCAAATTACAATTGAGAAAATTGCAGGGAAAAGACACGGCAGGTTGGATTACGGTCAAGTCATGGGACATAAAGTGTGGAAACACCACATGGATGTTCAATTACTCTACACCATCTACTGCTTGTTATCCTAATTATGTTAACAGGCTGAAAATGACAATGCTAATGCAGAATGTTTAGCAGGTATAATGTTTACCACATTCACCATCTTAGTTTATGTTGCATGTTAGCATGCTATCAGTCAGTAATACATAATTAAATGTGCCAAGGAATGGGAGATCATTCATATGGAAGACCAGTATATGAGTTAAATGATGTCTACCCATTATTTGCCCCCAAGAAGGGAGGTGTTAGGCCTTGTCATCATAAATAAACAAAATCCACTCTGTTTCTTTTTCTCCTCCACTGAGTTTACCTCTAAGCGCCTACTTTCAGTAGCTGCTGCTAAACATTTCAGCACTTGATTATGTCTCCACATACAGTATATTGGCCTTGAGCCAGGCTTGTTTTACACCCTGAGAGGATGTGCTGAAGTGATGCTGCACCTGAACACAAGAGACATGTCAGGTCCTTTCCTATCCATCTATTCAGGGAGATGAAAGCACATCATAAGTTGCACCTAGAATGAATGTAATCCTTCCTGCCTCCATGTCCCACATTTCCCTCCAGCCTGACAGACTGCCTTTACACATCTTACCTGCCTCTTCCTGCCTCCTAATCTCCTCACTAATCAGCTTCTATGTTTAAGAGCTGCTTGAGCCTGCAACACTGCCTCCTTCGGGTTCCACTTCCTCCCTGCTGAGATTGTTGGTGCTGCACTCTGCCCGCTACATCCCTGGATTCTGACAGTGTTATCTCCAGTCTAGCCTTAGTGCATTTAAACTCCTCTGTTAAACTGGTTATAGGGAGCTCCAAAATCCCTTTTCCGTACAGAGCCACACTGCTGATTTCCCAGCCACTTTCTAATGTACATGCTAAACATTCCCACTAGCTTCTCTACCTTAGAATGTGGTACATCATATGCTATCAGTGGCCATAACAATCATGGCTAAAGACCAAACGGCAGGCATCACAGTCTGAGTTTGCCTGGGAGGCCTGATGCCTCTGTGTTCTTAATCCCATCAACTGCCTGCTGTCTCAAGTCCTGAATGAGGTTTTTATCACTAAGAGCTGCATCATACTACCTACTAAAACTTTTGACTGACTTCTATAACACTGTTGGAACTGGCTCATCATTTATATGAAACCTTTCATCCAACAGCACACCTTTCACTAGTGAAATGCTCCTTGATTTCTCTGACTTCACCTTCATTCTAGCCCACTTTATAACCATAACATTGGTTAATAAGCACTAACAAATTATAGCTCAGGCTGATCAGAATGTCACTAGTTTTGCAGGTATTTAATCATAAAGCAAGGTATTGGAGAAACTGAAATGCTGACCTAATGTTGGTGCTAGATGAAAAGTCAGGGGATCGTCTGAGGGATTACAATTAATCCTGAGTGGAACATGACAAAACCACAAATGTAAACCTGCCAGTGGTACTAGAGGGAAAGTCAGGGGCTCTCAAAGATCATTAGGATTCATTTTAGTTATATTTTCTTCCTTTAGTGCTTCCTCCTGTAATACTTTAAGTATTAAAGTTTAGAAGGTCCCACTCATCCAAATTGGATACTTCAGACATTTAAATATTTTAGCTCAAATCTCTAACAACTCCCGGGAGATTCATTTCATTTAACCTAGTCTTTAACCCACTTTCAAAGAGCTTAGTGCTGATAACAAAAGAAGGGCAGCATGACATCTCTTATAAAGTAACTTCACCCAAATAAGAAGCTGTTACTTCTGATCCTTTTTAATTCTACCTTGTTGGAGCAGGCGTCTGCTGTACAACAAAGTCAAGACCAGGGGACTGTCTCTAACAATGTAGCAGGCCTGTCACTCACTCTATGCATCTGCATGGTTCCCTTCACCCAAGGGCCCACCTCCTTCCATTAGGCTGAATAAATGAGGTGCCAATCAGACAGTTGAGGTTTTGACTCCACACAGAGCACAATAAGTGCTTGGTGAAATCTTGTTTGTAGCAGACAAGGGGATTCACTTATTGTGTTTGTTGTGGAAGCAACAAACAGAGGCACTCAGAGTTGTGGCAGGGAGGGATTTGGAGGTGTACGGTTATTGTAAGTATGAGAGGTCTGCCAAACTGAGTGAAGCAGAAAAAAAGTGAAGTGAATAAGAAGAGGAAACAAATGACTAGCAATAACCATAGCTATAGTATGGACCACACAAAGGGTGCAATGAACGTCTGGGCCAATAAATACACTACTGAAAATGCTCGAGAGTTAGGGGTGTCTGGCATACTGGAATTGATGTGCTGTCAACAATACAACCCCAGTTACTGTATGTCATACAGCATTATGCCATCTGATGAGTGTCACATAGCACCCACAGAATCTATTGACCAATATTCTATCATTTTTCTGCTAAGCACAGCAGTCACGTTGCCATCCAAATTTTGTGCTTGTTTTCAGCAGAAATTCCAGAAAATGCACATTTCCTTGTGTTACTGTTATGTGAATATAAGGAGTTGGTGCATGAAGAAAAACATTCAGGTGTCATTAAACCACTGCAGCAGTAGAGGGCACATTGAGATTAAGAGCACCAGTCACACCTCAACAGTGAAAAACAACATGGAAAATGTGATGGAAGAATGGCATTTAAGTTTATTTTATGTATTAATGTCTGGGATGGTACAGTCTCCTTACTGCTCCACAGGCATCTGATGTTTTCACCTGCAGCCATTTTTTGTGTTTTCAGTGAAGTAGAAGCTTCAGTGACAAATAAGTTACAAGTTTTATGTGACATTTGTCATATGAAGCAAATTGTGATTTATGCCTGTTTCAATTTGCATTTTGTTTTTATCAGTAAATCAGCTGTTCCAACTCAGCCAAGCATAAAACCTGTATCCCTTTTAATGCACAAATTGAAAAGTCACATAAAAACAGACTAATAGAAATGTACTTTGTGTCTAATAGCATTCAGTAAATTAAGGTATAAACTACAGGAGACTTATTCTGAAGAAAAAATATCAAGACAGGATGCTGATGGTGATCCAGATTGGCCTGTTTTCTGCTGTTTTCTACTGATTTTCCTTAGCCTCTCTACTCTTTATCCTCTACTCCTTCCTCAAGAAACATGACAGACATGGCATAGACATATTAACTACAATGAAGGTCCTCTATGGACACACAATTTGTTATACACATAAGGTGTGTCCCAATTCAGGGGGCACATCCTTGGAAGGCTGCATTTGAAGACCAATTGCGACACAACGTTGCTACAAGGCCATCCCGTCTCAAAGGCTCCTTCCAATTCAGTCCAACTCTGTTTTATTTGTATAGCACCAAATCACAACAGAAATCATCTCAGGGCACTTAACATAGTAAGGTCTAGACCTTACTACTACTATTATTAATATTGTTATTATTATTGAGAAAACCCCAACAAATTCCCCTTGAGCAAGCACAACAGCGAGGGAGGAATAACTCTCTTTAAGGTAGGACATCTCTGACAGACCCCGGCTCTTGGTGGGCCCCTTTCTACCTCGACTGGTTGGGACACAACAAACACAACAAACAATAAAGCACTGGACAGTTTGATGTGGCCGGTGACTGCTCATCAGAAACGTACAGCTCCAGAGCCAGGGCTACCTGCAGAAAGGTACAGGGAGAGAGATACCTGTATGACACACTAGAGAGAGAGGAGACACACAGTTAGGTACATGTAATGGTAGGATATAGATGAGAGGAGAGGAGCTCAGAGTATCATGGGAGGACCCCAGCAGCCTAAGCCTATAACAACATAACTAAGGCTCAGGGCTAACTATAAGCTTTTATCAAAAGGGAAAGTTTTAAGCCTAAAGGTAGAGGTGGTGTATGCTTCCAGTGCAGCCAAGAAATGCATCCTCCTTTAGTCAGGCAAAGAAGGCTCCAACTGGTGGATCCTTTACGGCCCACCCTGAGCCAAGATTCTTTGCATGCTGGCAAAGAACACAGCCGCTGTCAAGGTTGCTAGGAAACAGGAGCGGCACTTCATAATGCAAGGGTGAGGGCAGGAGCAGTTGGCAACATAAATAGGAAATCCTCTGTAGACCAGACCGTCTCATTTCAGTTCAGCCCAGGGTTCGGCCTTCAGGCTCTATGACAGCTATGAAGGCCACACCTTCATAGACTGCATCCTTCAATGTATACACTCCCTGAACTGAGAGACAGCTATAGTGTGCAAAGATTACCTGTATGTCCATAATATGCCTTTGTCCTGTTGTCCAGTGTTGATTTCAGCAAAAAGCCACAGGTTCAGTAACTTAAATACTTTGTGCAATTAATATGAGGAATGGAAAGACAATCTCATATCAGGCTACAAGGCAAAACTTAATAGCAAGGTGACAGAGGGAAATCATGCGAGGCAGCGGGATGTGCTAGCTACAGCACTGGCCTCTGGTCTGTTTGGGTCTTAATTCATAAAAAGCCCCGCTGAGTTCTTCCTTTCCACAAGTGGCTGAGGCTTCTCCCTGAGCGTACGAGAGCAAAAATGATTAATGTGGTTATAAAACCAGTCGGCTGACTTCTAAGTGTTACACTAGATCATCTACTAAGGGAGCTCCACCATGTGCACTGGAGCTACACAAAATTGGGAGCTGTGAGAAGTGCATAGGAAACAAATCTCTCATCAAACTTTGATATGCTCTTGCTCCCAAAAAAAAAAAAACTGTCACTTGCCTGACCCAGCTCTGAAAAGCCTCTAAAGTGTTGTGCTGCTGAGATAAAATTTGATGTCTATCATATACTGAAGCAGTACTGCTGCTGGCTTCACATTAGGGGTTTAATTGATATTTTCATTTTAAGGGGGCAATAAATAAGAATTTTAGTGTCCCATGACACAAAATGGCCATAATATATTTATGTGGCACCACCAATGGTTTGGGGATTACTTGATTAGGAATTGAGATCTGTAGCTTTAAAACTCCTTTTCCAGCAAATACTAAAACAAGACAACAAGACAGAACAAACAAAATAATTAATGCATATAAATTATGGAAGAGGTTGTGTGCTTGAGGTGTCCCATATATCCACATATTAACTGCAATGCATGAATTAAATACAGTGTTCTATATATAGGCTACTTTAAATACTGTACACGTGTAGTGTCTCTGTCAGACCATGCGCACACTGCTTGTTGTGTGAAGTACTATTTACAGAAAAGCTCAGAAGCTCCAGAACAATAGAAGAACTTCACTTCCTAATATTTCAGTCTAGCAGCAGTTGGTAAACAGTGACCACAAAACAACAGGGAGCTGTCACACCTGGTCGTGCAATTAGCAGCCGAGAGCTGGAAAAGAATCTTTTTATTTCACCGTTTTCAGCCTAATGCAATGTGCAAAATGTACCTTATAGGTTAAAGGCTGTTGCATGGTATGCAGGGCTTCCCTACCATAGAAAGGCTCGGGTGGAGTGACTAAGCATTTTTGTGGAGTTCCTAAGCAAAATGAATGTAAAAAGGTGATACATCAAAACAAATGTAAAAACCATGGTTAGTTATATTTGCTGAAAAATAAGAGAGAGGTGATTTGATCTCAAAATGAAATATAAGCTGGCAAAAGGACCAGTCAATCAACAATCAGTCTTTGTAAAAACTGTTGCAGCATTGCCAAGTTAATCAGACAGCTGATTAGATATTTCTCTATACCATCAACCCAGGACAGTTGTAACAGCCATCAATCAAGTTAACTTCCACAGAGAATACACAAAGTAGACTATAACCTTCTTGTGAATGGTAGCAAGAGAGATAGAAAAATGTACTGTAGTCTATTTTGGAAGTAAAGAAATTGCTTAACACATACTGAATTAGCTAAGTTACGTTAGCCAAGGAAGCTAGCTAGTGGACATTTCATCAAAAATATGTTATAATATTATGTTATGTTATATAATATAAGTTAGAACTTCCTTCAAATAATTTGAACCCATATCCATTTTGCTTCCCACAGAGGTCTGATGTATTGTGTCATCATAGAATCAGGACAGTTTTGTGATGGCTGTGCGCTACTGAAGTCATAGTACTGACCTTCAGCCTTAAAATGAGTGTTTGCATCCATATAGAAGTTATAGCCCTTAGAATCCTGACCTGTTCAATCATCATAGACGTGAGCTTCCTGAAACCTGCACGTCAGTACTTTAACCTCCTGGTTATGGTTTCATTTTGCATCTATTGAGTCGAAACAGTGAGAGACATACTGTATCACTGTCCGCATGTTTATGGACTGCACTGTAGACACTGAATTGTTGTTGCATGTGAGCTGGGTTTACTTGAACATCACTGGTGTTCCTCATTAGAACAAGATTCATTTAATAAAAATGTTAATGCTAATCAATGCTCATTTATTTTCTATCTACTGAAAGTCTGACTGGGACAAAACCTGCATTGCTGAGGTTTTTCTATATCTTTTTATAGTTCCAATTATATTGATATGGCTGCCCCTCCTCTCAGCCTTCCTTTCTTCTTTACTCCCTAAGGCGTTAGGGAGCCGAATACAATTATTTGTTTGGGAACATAAGATCAGTAAAAAGGATTTGACTTAAACAATCTTTTAGTTCGCTGTGGGGCACATATCACAGCATGTCCTATATGGAAGCAATTCAATTTGTAAGTAAAGTTTAGATGCTGTTTTCCTGCTTCATGTTTGTGTAGGTTGTATATTCTTCTGAATATTGTGCTCTGCAGGTTTATTCCTGGTATTGGAGAGCAGTGACACACTCATACATGAATGCACTCAGAACCTCTTTGCTTGTTATCCAATGCCAAATAATCTGTTTGAACAAAGTATCTCATTGCTGTACATATTGGATTTATGTGGGCCAGTAGTGACAGTGACATATGAGGTCTGGTTGTGTTTTTTGAGGAGAGCTAGAGCTGAAGCAGGGATACATGGGAGGTGAGCCCCATTATTGAGTCTGTACTGTAGCTGTACCACTCCCTTTCTCTGTTTCTGCACTCACACTAAGGGAATGCTGGGGAATCTGCCTTCAAATGATTTTTTAACATGTACCTGCACTTCCACACATCAAAGTGAGTCTATCAGTTAGAATTTAAGTAACATGTATTAATATGTGTAAACCAGCACAGAACACTACACCACCACTCAGATAGTTAGGCCAACCTGTGGGATTTGTGTATAGCATGGGATGTCATGTTAAAGAAATCTGGGCATTGAACCCAAGCCCTTCAAATCCTTTAGCTTATCAAATTGTTTTTGACTGGCTTTGGTTTTTCTTTTGTCCTCATCTGTCTCTCAGTAAGAGCAAAGCAAAGTTGATATCTGACAATGGAAAAGGAAATTAGGTCGTAGCCCACAGTACAAATATGTGGGAGGGTCCTTGAGTGGGGCACAAAAAAGAATATGCGTATCAATTCACAGTAAGTGGGTTTCAAGGACAGGTCCGATAATACTTCAGTGGCACATTCTATGGCTGAATTAATGCAGACAGATTATTTGGGGTCTTACATCACAAGGGCCTCTGAGCTTTATTAAGCACTACTGCAAGATACGTGTGTGTGTGTGTGTGTGTGTGTGTGTGTGTGTGTGTGTGTGTGTGTGTGCATATAGGCAACACTCATTTTAAATACTTGATGCATGTAATGGTACACACCTGGTGTATACTGAGAGAAAATACCACTTTTGGTGGTACTTTACTTTTCATGTTATGCTGCTTTGTACTTCTACTTCATGACAATACAAGGCAATTTTGTACTTTGTTCTGTTTTTCATGACTTTCAGACAAAGATTTTACATTAAAAACATATACATGTATAAAATACAGTTAACTGTATTTAATCCTTTTTTTAGGGGGCCTGAGCCATAGATTGAGAACCACTGCACTCACCTAGTCTAAGTGTATATAAAATGGTCCAGACCAATTTTGCCTTGACCAGCTACCACAGTAAACTGCAACTTATGCAGTGACATGTCACAATAATATAATACAGGCTAATATGTTAAGCATAGGGGTCAGTTTTCATGAATAAGTACTTTAACTTTTGATACTTTAAGAGCATTTAACTAATAATATGTGTATAAGGTAGTATAAGGTACAGTTACATAAGACGGATTTCAAATGTAAGACTTTTATTTGTAATAGTATATTTTTATGTTGTGGTACTGGTACACAGTGGTGGAAGAAGTACTGAGATCGTTTACTTGAGTAAAAGTAGCAATATCACAGTGTAAAAATACACTGTAAAATACATTTAAAATGTTACTAAAGTAAAAGTACAAACCTCTTGCCATCAAAATATAAGCACAAATAAGTAAAGGTACTCATTATACAGAATGGCACGTTTAAAATGAATGTCTATCATATTAATAGACAATAATTATTGATGGAATATTGTGCACATCACATTACAGTAAATGTTGCAGCTTGTCAAGGTGGAGTTACAGTAATGTCAACTACTCGATATACTTCTAATTTGAAATACTGCTGTGAATGTCCCACCAGAGATCAATAAAGTTTTATGATTATATTATATTTTGAGTTATTCTGAAAAATAACTGCAAACTAAAGTTAGAAAATAAATATGGTGCAATAAAAAGTACAATATTTGCCTCTAAAATGTAATGAAGTCAAAGTACAGATACCTCAAAATTGTAATGAAGTACAGTACTTGATCAAATGTTCTTAGTTATGTTCTAACTCTGCTGGTACTTTTACTTAAATGAAGGAGTACTGGCTACTACTGGCTTTACATTTAAACAGAGTCTGAACAGATGTGATACACACAGTCACATACCTCAAATGAAAGCATTTAATATTGGACAGAACCAGGTGAGCCATTTCTAAACTAAGCCCGGTTAATCCCGCCCTCCCTCCAGATATGAACCTTCTTGTCTCACTCCCCTACAAGTTAAAAAGGAAGCATGGTTCCCAAAACATGTTAAAATAAAATTTTCATTTTTTTAAAATGTCCTTTCAAGTTTATTGAAAAAACCTGCACAGACATATTTCAATTTTATGAATACCTACCATTTATTGTAATTCTTATGCTGTTATTGATTGATGAAATCCAAAAGAAGGCACTACTATTAGTATAAACAAACTGAGGACCAAATAACTGCACCACTGCTCACAACTACCCTCCACATACATCTGAATACACAGTATGGCAACAGTAATCATATAGAGCAATCCATGTAATACTTTTCTTCATACTGAGATGTGCCTGTGTGGTTTATATCACCATCTACAGTATAGAGTCAGGGACACCAGGGGCTGTATGGTGCAATAACAAATATCCTAATGTGTAAAATATGTGTTTATTCTCGGAACCAAGCCTCTTCCCCTCGCCACTAACCCACTTCCTGAAATAGATCTGCTCCATTCACTCTCTGAAGTGTTCCAAAGAGAAAAAGAGCTTCTGGCTGCCCATGTCCTACATAATGTAATTATGTAAACCAAACCAAGAGAAAGAACTCACACACTACACAGTATACTGCACAATCAATGGCAGATAATAATTGAGAGAGCTATAAATACACAGATATGTATTGAAGCATACCACAATTGTGTTTGAACACGGATATGCTGTTCTTATCCTGAGGATACATGAGCGTTGGCTGTGTGAGTGCTTTGTTTGTATTGATCAAAATGTGTTTTATGGATTAAAGTATTCAAGAGAAGTGCTGAGAAGATGCCTCTACTGTGTCTTCTCTAACAACTCTAGAGCTCTAACAGCTTTACAGACCAAAATGACTTCAATCTTCATAAAATGCCTCTTGAAAGCCTTGCTTATCATTCTGTGGAAGGCTGTGGACCAGAGTCATAATGTTCTCACTCATGCACACACACACACACACACTAACTCAGTGTCTTCATATGTACTATATCTCACTGATGTTCTGTATAGGTATTGCAGGATGAGCAACACAGTTGTCACATGTATTTCATAGAATGCTCATTTTAAAACCTACTTTAGAGGAGAACAGGGCTGAGTTTTGCTGTAACACAGCTCATTGGTCAGGCCATTAAAAGAAACAGGCTTTCCTCTTTCACATCTGTGATGCCTCCATTGATTATACTGACTCATTTGGGGACTACTTGTGCCATTACGCTGGTTTAAACTGCAAGTGGGCACAACACTTATTTGCCCTTCCTGTTTTTTTCAGTAAGTTCTAGAATATATAGACAAACAAACATACATAGACACACACCTAGAACTCCAACAACATAGCTTATTGGTGCCACTAAAGCCAGGGGCGTTTTCCTCAGTTAAACCTGTCAGGTCAGCGAAGACGTGTAAATTGAAGCAAAAGCATTTTCTCACTATTGAGCCCTGTTTTTGACACATTACATGTTCACATCACTGATCATGTCAGAGCCTTCGTTAGAGGCACACAATATTGTATTTAGCTCCTTTTTCGTATTGTTTCACAGAATGTCTGCACTGTTATGCCTGATTGAGGAAAGGATGCATGTGAATCTATATGCTGTATATTTTCCTTACTGTGTACAATGCTTTATACCAAGCCCTTAAGAGTTAAGGACATCCCCTTGATAAAATTTAGTTAGTCCCTTGACCTTTCACCACTGTTTTTCTAATGCCCGCTTCTCCCTCACTCCAATGAAACTGTGGCTTTACTGAAACAACAGAGAAAACTTGGCACTAAATGTTTCTCATGCATCTTGTCAATAAAAATAATATTTGACAAGATAACAGATTGAATTGTTTCACTTTTTTCTACAAACAAAAATTGCATGAATTTAAATAATTTGAAAGATGCATATATTTGGGAATTTAAATCTATCTTTCTTTTAAATAGGCCAGGTCAGATGGACAGAGAGGTTCCAGGGGGCAGAAGCCTGTCCCAGCTGACACTGGGTAAGACGCAGGGTAAACAGTGGACAGCTTACCAATCTATCACAGGGCCTTTGAGCCACCAGTTCATATAACTTGCAGGGTTTTTTTTTTTCGCTGTGAGATGAATCTGGAGAGGAAACTCACACAGGTAGAGGGAGAACATGCAAATTATGAACAGAAAAGCACCAGCGCCCTGCAGGTGCAAACCCAGAACCTTTTCCCTGCGAGGCAACAATGCTAACCACTGCATGAAACTGAAATATGAACCAGTATGGACCAACAAGTCCTTTATCATTCTAATTAGCTCAGGGTAACCGATGATCTCAAACTTCAAACTCATACACAGCCAAACTAACTGAAAACAGGGCCTTTAAGATAAATGGTCTAGGACTAGGATACCTGGTTTATTTATTTATACCTGACTTGCCTAAAGTTTTAAGTGTGTGTTAGAGAATGGTGCTCCACTTTTGCTAACATTAGTCCCTCAGTGATTGTGATGGATGTATTCATAAAATACTTCATCTTCATCTTACAAATTACTAGTTAAGTCAATGAACCCAAAATGCACCTAAACATTTGCCTCTTTAAAGAAGAAAACATAACTTTAAGTATCTGTTTTTGGAATCTATGAATTGTTTCAGAATTGTAGAGGATAAAAGTCCCAATTCTTATGTACATCAATAGTTTCCCCGCATCCTTAATAATCACAAAATAGAGGCTTGGCATAAAGGATTGTATTTGGGGTACGGTTGTTGGATAGACAGGTCATTCAGCCTGCTCCACCTTTCTCCACTGACCACATTGTAGATTTGCATGATGTGATTAAAACAGACCAACAGTATTGTTAGTAGATTAGTGCATTACAACACATTCTTTGTTCTGAACCACTGCATTTTGCATCGACAGTGAATCTTACATGATGATACCAGAACTTGTGGGCTACATTGGTAAATGGTCTTATACTTGTATAGCACTTGTCTATGCATTACATTACACTCAAAGGGCTTTCACACTATTTAGCCATTCACCCATTCGCACTCCCAAGCACTAACACATTCACACACCGGTGACATCACCAGGAGTGTCTCACTGACATCTGGACTGCCTTCTGAAGCACAGCTGCCCCCGCTGATAAAATGTTGTGCAAATGAGTCAGGAGTAGCCAGGCTCCTTTGTCGGGTATGGAATTAGGACATCAGCAGCACCCTGTGGGGATATCACAAGGCAAGGCATATGTCTCTAATAGCTCTTAAGCTATATTCAAAAATGTGTTTCTACATCAAGAGCTCTCAATTGTCCTAATTATGTCATCCAGTCAAACAGCCGACAGTGTTTCCTCATTAGAACTGGTGTTCCAACGTGGCAGTGGCCTCTGTGACCAGAGGCTATGTTGTAGATTGTAAATGGGTAAAGTGGCAGCTCTCCCAGCTCAGAGGAACCAGGGGACAGCAAAGGAGGCCACTGATTAATATTTCAACAATATATCCTCTGTGGCATGAGACTGACTGACTAAACTGCTGCATGTTTGAGCAGTTATCTCCAAAACTGCCATGTGGGGAAAAAAACTCAGAATGTTCTGTTTAGAGAGAGTTCAT
The DNA here is from genome assembly GCF_001952655.1 of Monopterus albus. Taxonomy (NCBI): domain Eukaryota; kingdom Metazoa; phylum Chordata; class Actinopteri; order Synbranchiformes; family Synbranchidae; genus Monopterus; species Monopterus albus. The sequence goes on along the minus strand of NW_018128006.1, from coordinate 2,988,167 downwards.
ATTCATTGCTCATTTTTGGCTTTTTGCATAAAATTGGTTTCATGAACAGTTAAAAGTGGAGGAAAATGAATAGAAATTAAGCTGAGAGATAACAAGTCAAAGTTAACAGACATCTGAGGAGCTAGTGGCTGGTTCCAACTTCGGTTTGTCTTTGCATCAGGAATGAGTTGGAAGTTAAACTGAGCAAACAAATTCAGAACATGCCTTGAATATTTGCTTATGCTCAGGCTGTAGAAAAGAAAATGTTCCATATCATTACATACTCAACCTTGCCTCAAAAAACGTAGTTTTAACTTTAAATGTTATCTCTGGGCATGAATACACTTTCCGATGAGGAAAACTGTGAGGTACGATTGAAATCTTGATGTCAAACTAACAAAAGTTGTATGTAGTTAAAAAAAAATCTTATATCTGGTCCCAACAAAGCAGCTTCTTGATGTGCAAATGTATGAGATTATTACTTGAAAAAAGTTGCAAGGGTACGATGGCCGTCCTGATGGTTTTTAGCCATGTTAGCCCCAAGGCTCTAGAGATAGTAATGTCAGTCTGTCAGTCAATCTTCACAGCTGGCATTGGGCGACAGGCGGGGTACACCCTGGACACCCATTTGTGTCCTCACCAGAAAGCCAACAATACTGGTCATTTGTTAAACAACACCCTCTATTTGCATTACTCTGACAATCAAGATAGAGTGCCATAGTAGTGAGTTCTAAAAGCCAGAATTGAATTAGCATTTTTCCACTTCCCATTCCGCTCAAGTCATTGGGTTTTTCTTTTTATTGATTTTTTTATTTTGGATGCCTAAAATAAGGTTTGTGGTTAACACAAGACTAATTCATGTTTTGTTCTATGAAATAAAATACACCAGTAAATACACCACTCGTGATTTTTTAATGCTTTTGCATGTCTTAACAAAGGTGGCTGCTAACAAGTGGCTAAGTGAGACTACAGAGGCTGTCTGGGATTTTAAATGTCATCACACTGAACATGGAGACTCACCTACTCACTAATCCATCTTTACAGCCTTGTTATTCTCAAACTCACGCACTTGCAAGCTATACTAACTAAATGAAACAGCCATGATCACTAACTTGATCAGGTCATGCTAAGAGGAAAGGCTTTTGTAGAAGAGCTAAGCTCGCTAAATCAAATTACAAATTGAAAGCCATGGTGGTGATGCTGAAGTCACAGGACCGTGGTGTAGCTCGCTGATAGCCTAACAATAGCTTTTTACTTCTGCTGATTGTATTTAGGCTTCAAAAAATCATAAAAGTGGTGTTCATTTGTGAAGATTATCTTGCTGAACAAAATGTGTAAATGTCATAACTGTTTGTCACAGAGCTCATATTTTGCAGTCATCCAAACACCTATGGAAAAATCCCATAGGCTCCTTGTCAAGAGAACCGGGGTGATGTTAACTTCCTGGTTGACCTACAAAAATATATCATCCATACAGCACTCTGTTGACATTTTCTTGTCCATAATAACATATGGTATATGACTGTACCTAACAAATAATGAGTGTTGTCAATCAGGAGCAAAGCAGAAGAATCATGATGTTGTTACAGTGCCAAAAATGAATGATAACGGTGGTTAAATCAGCCAGCCACCTATCACTGTTGGTTTTATTCCTAATTTGAAGTGTCAGAGGCTAGTGTTAGCTGTTTCAACCTAATCCAAATCAACTTAAACAGCAAATTAATCTTCTTTTGGGAGGCCCATATTTAACTTTCTTTGAAAGCACTGAAGAATGACCTGTCCTTGTCCTGCATATAGATGCAACAGTTAACAAAATACAAAGGACCTATTTTTCATTTTATGAATGTGATGAATCTGTTATACCAGCTATTTCGTCCTTCATATGAGGTGCTGTTCCATTTCCTGAGAACCTGTTTCCATTTCCAAGGTGCCCAGAATCTATCATCTTGCCAGGTATTGATTTGACCCTTACCTTTGGCCTCAACCTGCAGCACTTTGTGACACAAAATCCGTTCACAAGTCTATAGCGTGTATAGTTTCAAGACTCTAAGATAGTATATCTGCAGCGTGCAAGATGTTCTTGTCCCTGTTTCTGTAGACACTAATGTGCACTGGAGCGATTTGCAGCTGAGAGTAATGAGGTTGGCACAAAGTGACAGTCCTGATATTGAAGCCAGATGTTTGGCTAACAGTTTCCTTAAACCTAATACATCAACTGTCTCATTGTTTTGCAGCAGTTTACTATTATCTTTAGAAAAGATAACAGAATAATTTTGCTCTGCAGGATTTCTGAACTCTTCGGGATTGAATGATCCCTGGGGAGCACTGCTGCCCCTCATTAAGAGAAGCTAGTTGTTTTATTTTTAACAAGGGTGATCTATGGATGTGTACTGGTTGCCACTGATGGGGAGGAGACAGTGCAGCTGTTGGATTCTGCTGGCTTGACAATATTATGTCCATAGGAATTTAGCAACTGTGATTGCCTCAAATTGATCCATAATGGCACTTCTATGTCACTCTTTTGCTTCTATTTCAAAATTGTGTACTGTGTGAAAACAAGACAGCCATATACTGTAGTATCTTTGATCCACAACCGGTGAAGTAACACTCATTATTTTGCCATCCATGGTGCTACATGAGGCGATGTGAGCTGGATCTTCAGCCACCTGTCGGAAAGTTGTGAAACTCATTTGAAGTTTTTGTCTTTCCTTTCACTCTTCCTGTCTTGCTGTAACATTTCAGTGGCATGTTGATGGGTTTATCGGTAGGACTGGAGGCTGATGAGGCACATCTTGACGCGTTTGGTCTTCCTGATTAGTTGACGCAAAATCTTTAAAAAAAGTGGCATGTTGTGAAAATGCCCCACATTGTCACGGGAAATGCACCTGCCCAGGTTTAGCGACTCTCTCTGGATCTCCTTCCCTCTCTTGTTTGGTTATAACTTCTGCAGCCTTCAGGTTTTGTGGGAAATATCAGTACCATGTTTCACACTTGGAAAAACTAATAAAGTATGTCGACATATGGCAAGTAACAATTTTCCAAGACTCTTTTCTAGGCAGCTAGTTTTAACCTCGATTACTAAATAGATCCCCTGTTAAAGAAATGGTAAAGTATAGTATTCATTAGTATTTATTGTTGTAATATTATGTACTCAGTATGTTATTTGGCATTACACAGTTAGAGTGGGTGTGGTCTTTCTTCAAGATCTGGTTGCAAATACATTTCTGGGTTAATTTTTAAGTTTGACCTCTGCTCATCCTTTTCTGTTATATTTATCAAATTTCTAAGGATAAAAAACATCAGTATACTTGATCTCCTTTGTGCTGCTTCTGGAAAGGTTTCAGTGCTATTTAATTGTTTAAAACAAAAACAGCAGCCACTACACAAGCCTGGAGTGAAAGCAAACAACCCCTGACCCTGAAAAGAAGTTCACTGTTTGACCATTAGTTTGTGGCTATTTCATTAATTGTTCACTGCAGAGAGAATATTTATTCTTGACCTTGGAAACAGCAGCTTGAAAAAAAATATTGACTCAAGGTCCGCTTAATAGCTTTAATACAGAGCTCTAACCCCATCTCAGGGTCTTCCTCAGCAGATACATAGATTTTGCTCAGTTGTCATGGAGATAGCTCATCACTTGTGATGATGTGATGTTGAATTTAATGTGTTTGTTTGTGAAACTGCAAATTTAGATGGTGAATATGAACCAAAAATTGAGTTTCAGAGCTAGTTTTGCAAACATTTTAGAGAATTAGAGGACATTAATAAGTACTTCAGCTACTTGATGAAGAGTAACAGCATCAGATCACCAATCAAAACTGCCCAATCAACCAAAATTCACCTCTTTTTATACCATCAACTTATTAAAAACACATTTATTAAAAACAAACTTACCAGAAAAGTTACCACTTGTCCACACATCCTGTGATAATATCTATCAAAAGCTACAGAAATCCTGATTTCTTGGGGGAAATGATTTGATTTGTATTTTGAGTTTTTAGTGAGGCCCATATCCCGCCCACTAACATGGAGGTGCAGGATTTATGACCTACAGTATACTGCAGCCAGCCATTAGGGGGTGAGCGAGTTTTGGTGGCTTCACTTCTGGAAGCTCTTAGCTTGTCCGCCGCTTTTATAGTCGTTGGTCTAAACTTGGACTTTATACGCTTTATCAAAACTTGGGGGAGCAACAGTCAAGCCAAATCTGCTCAAGCACCATACTGTAGCTAAAAAATATAAGAGCTGTAGGTGGAGTACCTTTAGTATGACTAATACACTCTTCAGCCAAATGATATCTTGTCAGTGATCTGTCAGTTAAGTTTGAAAGATTCAGTGGGAAATGCATACATATCATGCAAATACTTTTCTTTCTGTGGGGCTTAATGAACTGATGTAATCAAAAGTGTACATCTAGGAGTTTTCACTGAGTCCCTGAAGACAAGGCAGCAACACTCTTTTACATGTAAACAGATATTTTACAGCGAAGGAAGGGCTGGTGAGGCTTTTTTGTGTATCCATGTGCAGAGGAGTTGCAGGCTTAGTTTCCTCACTCTCTTTTCCCTCTCTAGCTATGTAGGGCAGCCCATGGATCAGCTGACATTCCCATCCTCCTACATGCCCACACAATCTTGTTAAAGTGTGCAGTTAATCTGAAGAGTAAAAGGACTCTTCACAAGCAAGCAGCTCTTTCATCACCCTATTGTATTGCCCACATCACGTTGTCACAGGAATATTAGATTCTTCTAAAACTCGGGTGTTTAAGAGAAGCTGCGCCCTCGTACCAGCTCTGTGTGATGTCGTTTGCCTAGGAGTGACTTTGTAAACCAGACATTATCTAACACTCTAGGATCATAGACAACGTTTTGTTGCTGGAAGAATTAACATCTCAGTGGGGACTCATCATTATTTTTTTCTCATATTTCGCCTAAAAGTTGGCTCCACCATCAATAATTTAAACAAAGTGCTGCCATAGGGATGAAACTGAGGAAATACAGTAGTAGGCTACTCTCCAAAGGTTTCTCCTAATGTAGCCTGCAGTTGTCTATTTTATGCATCTTTATAGTCAAGAGCAAACAAAGAAACACGAAACCACAAACACTCACTCATCTCTGGCACTTTGTCTGAAGTATTCTTTCATTGAAAAGCTTATTGAAAACATAGAGTCATAACTCGTTCACAGCCTCAGCACCTATCATTATCTTGTAGGCCAAGTGAAGTGCAGCAATTTGATGGACAAAGATACAGTGCAGTGCTAAAAAGGCCTCTGATTGAATTGCCACTTTCTACTGTTGCTGCTTTTCATTCCCAGTCTGCCCAACACAGTGTAAGAGACACGGAGTGAGAGGGTCATCCATAAACGCAGGAGGGCTGCATCCCAGCCCTCATTTGACAAGAGAGGTATTGTGTGGACCGAGAGGAGGGGGTATTTGTGCTGTGGCTATTTGTCCCCTCTGTGAAGTGGCTCGAAACCTTGAGACCCCGAACTTTGGCTCAAATGTTTCTTTGTCCTTACAGGCTCTCAAAGAGGCTCTCGCTTTTATGGGCTATGGAGGAATATCTCAAAAGCAACTTCCATCTCTCAAAAGAGAGAAAGTGAGAGCAAATCATGTCGAACTCCCACATAATCACGAGTGTGCTTTTTCAGACATAATAAAAATGCACAGAGCTCTCAAACAGGCTTCCATGGGCTGATTGTGCTCAAGAGGAAAATGAACCTTGACAAATGAAGCAAACCTCCTCACTCTCCTCCTACTTATTATACTGTATGAGATGTCTTTACTTTGCCTACATCAGACGATTCATTATTTATTTGCAGCCTGAAGGTTACTAAATCTTTTAAAATATCACATGAATTTTTGTCTACTTTCCATTTTATTTTCATTCTGTTTCATTGTTTTTATTATTTTAGGTTTAAAATGTATTATTTTTACCTAAAAGCCTTATTCTGTCTTATTGTAATTTTTCTGTAACGCACTTTGAATCATATGAAAGGTGCTAAACGAATAAAGCTTTATTGATTGAAGCCTGATACATTTTTCTTTCTTCACTGTATCTTCAGGTTTTACAAAAAAAACTCACAAAAGCAATTTTATGCCAAAAAACAAAACTCATGTCAACACACTGTGCTGTTGTGTTGCTCTCTCCCAGTTTTTTTTTTTACCTATGTAAGTGGCATGCATGTTTCAGTCAAGTAAACACTGTATTTGTGCAGTGCTTTGGTTGACTTGGCAACACTGCCATCTTATGGTGACCAGAGGAATAAATCAACACAATGTCTGCCTGAAGAATCTTTATTAGAAAAGGTTTATTAAGTAAGCAAGACGTGTTATCTCCATTTTAAGCTGCCACTCTGACTCATTTCATATAATAGTGTTTCCTGTCAAAGCCATCACCATCATCGTATTAGAAAGGCATATGCATTACATAATGAAATCATATTATCTCAAGCTGCTGCTGCTTAGAACAAATTTGTTTAACTGCAAACTGTGCAGCTACAGTATATAGATTTAGGTTCAGCTACCTTGATAACCCTGTGAGGCTTTAAATAGTAAAGAGTTTGACCGTTCATTATATTGTTACTGAGCTGATTTCCTTCAGTAGAAGCACCTCCTCTGACTGAAAGGGCGCTTTTTTCAAAAGGTTTGATCAAAAGAAGTTTGTATAAATTCATCTTTGATCTTTTCAGGAGGGACGTATTCCCTTCTTTTGTGGTCTATTTCCAGTCACTGAACCTCCAGAGAGCTGAGACTGTCTCTGACCAGTGCTCAGATACAAGAGATGGCTGATGGGTTTGACTTTTCCCATGGTGTGTGAAAGCCATTCCCCCCCTGAGGGCCAAAGTCATGCCTCACAGCATTTCGCGCCTTTCTCTACATGTACACCTCTCTGATCTTCCTCCCTCTCAGTTTCCCTGTCTGGCACTGTATGACAGCCTTGCTCTCCACAACACTCCTCTCTCCCTGTTTCCTTCAGTTCCTCCTTCACCTCGCCACCCCTCTGGGATTGAGAACAAAGCGCCAGAGCAGCACACCTCTCCAACCTCGATTCCCCGACCTGCTCGCACTGAACCACATAGATTCGGTAAAGCTCCAATAGGACAATAAGAATATTCTTGCAAGTGAAGAAGATCATGAGCTGGTTGAGTACCTGCTCTTGAACCATGAGGTAAAGCCGGTAAAGCAGAAACGGGCCGTCTTGGAGTCCCACTGTGAGCAGCAAGCTCCACACTTCGCTGGAGCAGCAGGAGGTGAATGAAGGCGAAGCTTCTGGGCAGCAGAAGAGACCGCTCATGCTCTTCTGAGGAAGCTCATCTTTTGGGGGTCGTGTCTGAGTGAGTACCAGAGGAAACTGCATGAGAGCCCAAGAAAAGAGAGCCAGACCGATGATGACGACTGCCCTGTTGGTTTTGACTTCATGTTCCTTGAATGTGTCGAAGATGTCCAGGATGTCAGCACCCAGTCCCACATTGACCATTAGGAGCTGGGAGAGCTGGTCACGGGACATATCCCCCTTGGGCATCAGCCAGCGACCCAGAACCAACACAATGAGCATGGTTTGTTCCAGACCAGCGACCCAGTTCTCTGGGTCTAGTTCCACGATGCCCTGTGTGAAGGAAACAGCAGTGGCGGTTATGTCAGAAGCATCAGTTATTACTACAGAGCAGAGACTCCCCTTTGCTTTTGCATTGATTTTCATGCTATTTAATTTTGTTTGTGATAAATCATTTGTACCATAAATAGATTACAATGTGATATTGTAAGTTAAATGTGCAATCGACTGTACAACAACGCATCTCTTCTTTGGAGTCGACATCATTCTGATGACTTGCGTATCACTGCAGCTCCTCATTGCGTTGGTGTTCTTTGAGTTTATCATGACAGCTCTCTTTAACATTTTACATTCCTGCAACAGTACAGTATGTCTTCAAGTTTCAAAAGCTGCCACAGCCAAGTGGCAGAAAAACACCCAAATCTGACATGAAAGAAATTGCACTTAAACCATCCCAGAAGGGGAGAAATCTGAGAGTTTTTCAAGCTGGAGCCTATCTGCACTTCATCTCCATGTGTCTATTATACATTTCCTGTGACTAATAGTTTATCCACCCCCTTGATAGATTTAAATCTTATCTGATATCAGGTGTCCCTTTAATTTGGCTGTGTAGAGGTTGAGGCGGCGAGGTCAGTACTGTGGTGGGATGCCTACCGCTGTGATTGGGATGTGAGCCAGCAAATGAAGCTCAGGGCCTGAGGAATTGTTGATGGGCAGCTTGGACTGCAGCAGGCTCAGCTCCAGAAACCAAATGGATGGGATGACAGTACTGAGGTAGAGGAAAACCATGGGAGAGAACCTAAAAGAGGACCACCAAATGACAGGGATGTCGAGGGGGAGGTTATTTTTAGTGACATGCTTTTTTTTTGCCACCCATCACAGAAGAAAGGGTGGTCTTTATTTCCAAAGGAAGCTTTGAATTTCAGACAATTATTCTCATCATGCATGCAAATCCCACTTGACAGTGCAAAGCCTTCTCTGTGAAGAAAGAACTTCAAAGTAACACTCAGTGAAAGAGAGAGAAGGAGGGGCCTGAAGAAAGCCTGGGTCTGAGTATGTGCTGGCAAACTACAGCTTTTGAATGAGACGCAGCTTGGTGTTGAATGAGGTGTGACACTAAATGCTTATAACCTTTTGAGGCTCACATAAAAAAGATAGACGTCAGTTTATGCTGACTCAGTTCAACATTTTTTTAAACTATAGCTGGTCAGAAATGACTCAAGCCGGCAGGAGACATTTTCTCCATGATTGGACAGGAGAGGCTGTGACAGGGGCCACGATAGCAGGCTGGGAACATCAGCTCAGTGAAAGACAGAGCAATAACCCAGCAGAGGAACAGATTTGTTTTTGATTGACAGTAAAAGAGAGAAAGAGCTGCAGAGCATAACAGAGAATTTAGTGCCTGAGAATATTACATACCCTGCACAAGCTGACTCTCAGAACCCTGTGCACATGGGTCCTAAAGTGTTTACACAATTATGAGTTCAGAAGTTATTTCTCCATACAGGTAACAAGTCCTTGAACATACAGTAAATAACAGTGTCACTGCCCCACTGTCCTGGCCCTGCCCTCTGATATGACCCATAAGGGCGTTTCCTAAACATGTGAGGTTATGAAACAGACTCGGTTTGGTTAGTGTTAGGCACAAAAGAAGAACTAGACTATTTGAATTATGCCAGGCACTCAGCATTTAGCAGGGTTTCTGTGGGTTCCTTAAAAACTCTTAAAACCCATTAATCTTAACTTTAGGCCCCCCAATCCAGATATTAACACTGTGTGTTGTGCCGAAAACAAAAACTTGTTAGATGTGTAGATGACATGAGTGTTACCATTTCCACTCTGCATTACGGGTGCACTTCAGAGTGACAGCCATTTCCACACCCAGCAGAGCCACACCAGTCAGCAGCACCCAGTAGAGTGGCTCCCCTTTCACGACCACCACACGCCACACTGTCACCACCCCATGGACCGCAAACAGGAAGCGGCTCAGTAAAGCCAGCAGGATGTTCAGGAGATGACACATCATGCGCCACAGAAAACCTGCGCGGAATCAGAATCCAAATCAGCTTTATTCGCCGGGGTGAGTTGAATTTGACTCCAGTCCAGGGGCTCTCTGTGTGCATGTATGCCATTCTTCCATAAGGCCACGATTAAACAAGTGAACAATATAAGACTGAGTGAACAAAAAAAGAAAAAGAATGTGCATTAAGAAAATAAAAAATTAAAATAAAGTACTTATACAGTTTAGATGGAAGACAGCTTCATCATGCGCCCTAGTACTGTCCTAGCCCAGGAATTCTGTTTGTGTGCTACATTTTCAACAAATCATTCTTGCAAGGTTGATGAAAGTCAAAGTTGAGTCAGCATTTTGACTAAAAGCTTCATATAGTATATAAGTAATGGACAACAAAGAAAAGGCTGTCAGTGACTATTAAGTTGTGAGTCAACAATTCAAAAGATGAACCTGATGATTGAATTGCCAAGAAAAAAAGAGGGAGTATATCATAATAAAAACTACTTTAAACTTCAAACATTTGTTAACAGTGTTTTAAAGGTTGCAACAGTAGAGTGGTTTATGCTGTTTTGAACGTGATATACAAATGTGATGTCCAACAGTAAAGCCTTTTGCAGAGTAAGGAACAGAACGGCGATACAGGCTATTTCTATTTGACTGCATTTTGCAATAAATTTAATGAATAAACTTATGCAGATCAGTGTCAGAATGCCAAAATTCAAACCACCCATGAACAATTTGTAAACTGTCATGTTACCTCCTTCATCCTTATTTATTTAATTGATTTATTTTATGTTATTAGTGTGCAAACAGTCCTCGCTGTCAATTAGTCAGCAGGATAGAAGCTTCAGAGCTTTTGGGTAGTTCAAAGCAAGAAGTGAATAGTAAACAGAAGCTAAACAAACTGACCTGCAGTTAATATTAAAGGAGTCCAGAAGGCTTTGTACAGGGTTGTTTAAGTAGCTCTATCTCTATGGATTATTGTGATTACTTGAAAGTGAGGCTGCAGGGGGATTGTCTGCTGATAGCCAAGTTTGATTCCAGCCAGGTACTTTTAGTTTTAAGTCATATTCCCCTGTCATGTTTTCTGTCTGTGTCTACGCTGTCATTGTATCGACACTCAGGGGGAAAAATATGCACAAAAAAGGGATTATACCAATGTGTTGATGCCATTTTGTAGTAAAACACCTTTTTTAATTTGTGGCTTTAATCATAGTTAATAAATAATTTACCAATGCTTTATAGAACAAGTAAGGACCATTAATAGGGACCAGACAGCTCTCTGTAATTACAAATGCAAACGTATGAGAATATTCTAAACCCACAAAAAACCCTGATGCCAAACAAGGAGATATAGTTTTCAGTGAACTGCACCAAATTTTAGTTATAAATAAAATATTGCATTTCTCACTTTCAAATAGATTTTGTTGCAATTCATCAGCAGTTATAAATGTTGAGTTAGAGGCAACATTTAAAGTTAAAATCAAGTATTGTACTAGAAGAGCACAAACGGATTTTTCCCAACCTGGCAACCCAAAATGTCTTATCATTAAAGCCATACAACTGATACGTATATCATTATATATACATTTAACCGTTTATAAAGTGTGTCCTCTTAGAAAGACAGTAATATCTTGTAATTTACACTGAAAGTTTCAGCCTTTACACAAACAGGCACAGACTGTTGTGTACTGCTATGATGAAGGCCAATATGCCTTGAACAGAATTCTTGCAATATAATATAGTGCAGTTACATGCAGTACAAACCTGCAATACAAGCTGGACTCCTCACTGAGATCAGTTTCTTCAGTGTGTTCCCTGAATGTTCTGTAGTAGAAAATGACAATGCACAGTCACACGCAGTGACCTGGCCTGTATCTGTCTGATTTTGTCCTTTTAAATGACATGCATCTCTTAGACCCGCTGGATGAACAGGCACGTCAGAAGCGTGTATGTGTGTGTGTGTGTGTGTGTGTGTGTGTTCAGTGGTGAGTGACTACTGTTCAAGTCCACTGGAGTATCAGTGAGCAGTAGTGTGTTCCACACACAAGTGTATATGTGTGTATCTATTTCCCTTCTCTGCCACTGCAGAAGATAACGTTTCCTGCCCCCTGCGCCCACATCTTCATCGCCATCCGTCATGATGTCATCTCTCTTGGCCCAGAACAAAGTTATCTCCCTGGGAGAAGGCAGCCTGCTGCGCACCCAGCCCTGCCCTGCTCCCACCCATGCCTGCTCTGCGACTGCACTGCTGGACCTGATAACAGCCTCACTCCCTGGCCTCCACAGACACAAAAACATGGAGCAACAGGAGGTAATGGAGATGCTGATGGCCCGCTGAGCAGTCATTACAGGAGTGTATAGGTATGTTACTGCATTAGAATGAAGATGTTCTGTGGGTCGATGCCTTGCAACTAAACTGCTAAAGTGAATCAAATACAGTACAAATGACTGACTGTTTTACATTTCTTGGTCAGTGTGCAAATCTTAAACTTTGGTCAGAAAGTTGCTCATATATGCTCCTCTGATGGTATTTCCACCTTCCTGCCAATGCAGTAGCTGATTTTCTGGCCTCTGGCTTTTATGGATGCAAACACACAAATGTAATATCACATCCAGGAGACATGTTCCAACCAGTATCTGTCTGGTTATTGAATGTGAGTCCAATATTCACTCTCCTTTTAGCTCTGTTTTAGTTTCCACCAACTCTAGAGGAAAATGCTACTGTATGTTCACAAACTGGTCACTAACATTATATGTGTCTGTAGTACCTCTCCTCTGTCAGAAGTTTTTATTTTATTCTGAAAGCAGCTGCTTGAGGTTGGTGAGAGCAGTGAGAATGAACCAAAATAATGAAATTCTCTGCAAGAAAATCAAAATAAAATGCAATAAAGATCTGTGGAGCTTAGTGGAACTGCAAAGTCATGTGATAATTGTGCATCTGGCAGGAGGAATTTCAGGATATTGCTGTTTGGAGTTTAGCATCAAGTTACCAACTGAAGTCAAGACCCACATACACACACACACACAGGTAGTAGAGGAAATCTTTTAATGGTGAGGAAACAGACAGAACTGGCAGAAGGAGATAAGACACTCCAGACGGTGCCCTAAACAAAAATGAATTGAAAAAAAAAAAATGGGTGGAGGACCAAAGAAGAAAAAGACAGAGGGGGGGGTGAGTTATCAGTCATGCAGAATAGTAGTACACCTCCTGTTTTTCTTGTTTGGGCAGCACATTGCCTTTCAAGATTACAGGCGGTTCACTGGAGATTGTGGCTTTGAGTTAGTTGAGATAACTATGCTTAATTTACATATTTGAAGTAAGTGAGCTTATGGTCAGTGCTGCAGGTGATCAACTAAGATGATTTCTTGTACTGCCCTGTGTTGAGTTAGTTTGTAGCATGATGTGGAAATCTGGAATGTTGGTGAAACTGCATTCACTGAGTATGTGACTCTTCCACAGGCAACACAGTCCTTTGCATTTATGTAACACATTTCTGTATTTGTGTTGAAAGATGTGAATTCCTATTAACACTTAAACTCATAACTACTTCATGAATTACCATATTTGCATATTCTGCAGTCATCAGTGCTTCATTTCTTCTCAAGCTTTTTCACTGAGGCTTACAGTATATTTCAGCTGCACCAGTTTGCCAGCACTGAAAGGGCACAGCTCCAGCAGGTTCTTATATGCAGCACTGGATGGCAGCCATTCGCACAGACCTTCTGCCTACTCCTCACATGGTGTACGCCACCCAGTAGATCACATTCACCACAGCAAAACTGAAAGGGAACACAGCCCTGGCATAGATATCGATGGTGTCGGCATCGATGGGCTTGCAGACGCACTTGGAACAACACTTCGTCTCGTCCTTGGTTTCCTCCGCCTGCCTGGACCTTCTCCTCCTCGGCTTGGCCTCCTTGGTGCCCCCTCCTCCAGGGATCTCGCTGCTAGAGCATTGAGTCCGGCCTTGGCGGCTGGAAATCATCACGCCCTGGTTCATGCCGGTAACCGACAGTGAAAACAGAACCATAGCCTGTTTGCCGTTCTTTACAATGGACTGTAGGGGGATAGAGAGATGGGAACATAAGTGTTATCTGAGGCTTTACCTTATAGAATGCAGTTTTCAGAAATCTGACAAAATATCAGGCAAATGTGACGGCTACTAACGTTCTAGTCACAACAATTCACAAACACACACATATACAGTAACAATCACATCACATAACATTTGAATCCCACTTTCTACTATTTTTTCATTAAAAACACCACTTTTTGTTAATGCATCTCTTCAATATTTACTCCCTATCACTATCAGTATCTTCTGTTTTTGCTTTATAGAGATTCAGTGTCTTGCTGAAGGTCAGAAGGATGGACTCTTGTTAGTACCAGGGCTTGAGGCATGCTCATTACTCACAACACCGCCATGCAGCCAAGCATTGTTATCTGCTGATGGGAGTACATGATGAGGATGATTTCACCTCTGAGGTGAGCTTGTTGGCCTTCATCTTGGCCTTCTCTTTGAGTCGGTAGTCAGCGTTGTAGTGGGCGAAGGCGTACTCAATGAGCGCTGCAAACACAAACACATAACAGATCCAGAAGTACACGTCTAGTGCCTTGATGGCTGATGCTCGTGGCAGGGAGGAGCGGGCGCTCACCATCAGTGTGGTCATGGTGAGAACAGTTGTGATCCCTGTAGAAAAGACAAAGCCACAAAGTACAGATTATGCTACTGTAAGATTTTAGCCAGCAGCATCGCTCTATGGATGTCAAGGTCAATTTGTCATTTGCTCAGTCTTCCACTTTGCTCCACATTGAAATATCTCAACAACTATTGGATAGCATGTCAGGATTAGTAGCACCAGCAGGTCAGGGTTGTCACTTATCCTGTGAAATATTTTAGCATCTACTGAATGGATTGCCATGAAATTTTGCTCAGACATTCATGGCTCCCAAAGAAAGAATCCTAACAAATCTGATTCACATTTGTGTTTTTTAGGGAAATGTCTGACCATCTCTTGAATAAATTGCCATGACATTTGGTACAGATGTATGTCCTCCTCAGAGTGAGCTGCAATCATTTTGGCAATTCCTTACATTTTTTTCTCCCATGCAATCATCAGGTCAAAATTTATTTAATACTTTGGTTTATGACTATATGCTGACATAACTAATGCCATTCCCATCAGCCTCAGGTCAAGGCCCTCATTTGTGCTTTGTGTTTACTGCTACATAACAGATGCTAAAATGCTAAACTAAGATTCTGAACATCGTAAACACTTAGCATCAGCATATTAGCATGCTGACAGTGACAAAATCCTAATGTGCCTTAGTACAATCTCACAGAGCCACATAATACAAATAACCAATATATTGTAATCAGCCAACAAGACAAATAATTGCAAAGAGGCAGGAGCACCTTGGCTGCCTTTGCTTGTTGATATTTTGCTATGTAAATATCTTTAGCTTGATATCTGAACTTGTATTTTTACTGGATAGTATAGAATAGTAAAGTCTGATACCACT
Organism: Monopterus albus; assembly: GCF_001952655.1. Classification (NCBI taxonomy): domain Eukaryota; kingdom Metazoa; phylum Chordata; class Actinopteri; order Synbranchiformes; family Synbranchidae; genus Monopterus; species Monopterus albus. The sequence goes on along the minus strand of NW_018128006.1, from coordinate 2,973,099 downwards.
AACTGATCTCAGTGATAATTACCATCATCATTATCTTCACAGAAGTAAACTGCATTACATTTACGGCACTGTCTGGCTAATGGTTTTTGCAGGTAATGGCCTTAGTCATTCAGTCAGCCCATCATTCAAGCTCAAATTTCCACTTCTAAACATGGCTGTATCAATAGCAAAATTGTCAGTATGGTTTTTATTCCATTGATCCAAGATTTTAAACTTGTAGTCCTGTTACTGAGAGCTCAATATCTGCACAGCAGGCTGCACTATCTAACCAAATTAAGACATAATACAATACTTGCATGGTTTGCTTACTATAGATGAATGAACAGCTATTTTTATTCTAGTCCCCCTCTTTCAAATTTCAGAAACGTCCTCATCAAACTAATACCAACCTAGGGTTACACGAGCAGGGACTGCTGACTGACTGATCCAAAAGGACACCCAGGACATGGCAACTAGTAATATTGAAGGCATGTATGACTGGATGATGTAGACGCCTCGATTGCGTCTCAACTGGAAGCGAAGGCTCAGCCTTGGAAATCGTCCTGCTGGGAAGCAGAAAACAGACACCATGCTTAATTGCTTGACTTACAAAGCTAATTGTTATCCATTATGAAAACATCCAGGTGTTCTTCACATATTCTGATACTACACTAAGCCTCTGCTCGCTTGTATCCCTAGTGGCAAAGCTTAAAGATGCAAGATGTAGTAACACTATTACAGTGTGCATCTTCCCAGCAGTAACTCTTATCTTTTCCTAGGCCTCCTGCCTGGCTCAGCATCAAGGCTGACTTTATCAATAACTTTTATACATAGAATATGACCACAACAGTGCCTCAGGTTTTAAAAAATCCTCTCATTTCAAAAGGAATTTGCAGAGATTTCCAACACAAGATGTAAGCCAAGTCCAAAAACTCAAAGCAGTGTCTAACGCATTAAACACTTAAAAAACATGCAAGGTACTTTCAACCTGGCTGTGACAAGTGAAGGAAAACAGAGGAAAAACAAAACAGATGCTCACCAGATTTGAAGTTCATCATCTCGGTGACAAACCGATAGTCTGTGATGGTGAACTGGGAGAGCTCCAGTTTGTCTAGGCCATGAATGTGTTTCTGACTTTCTGACCAATGATACACAATGTCTTCTGAAGAGTAACCATCTGATGTGAAATAACAGTGACAGACATTTTTTCAATCCAACCAACAGAGATATGTAATGTGGAGGTTGCTGAGCATGTAGCATTTTATCCTGGCACCAAATAACTGAAGGAGCTTGTATCAACGTAACCTTTTAAACCTGTACTTAGACATCAGCACATTTCGGCAGTAAATTGTGAAAAAACACTTCTTAAAGGATGTTTGGAGGAATATTTAATTGCAACTTACAACTTTCTAGGTCCAGCATACACTCCTGTTCATCCATGGGATACTTGGTGAGGTCCATGTCACATGCCACTGTTGATGTGATTCTGGGAACAAAACATCTCAGTCATCAAAACTTGATTTACACTAGAATATTTATCCTTAGTCATTATTCTCTATTCTCTTTATGGAAACTGAGCAACATGCACAGGCTTGGGGGTTGTGGACAGAGGTGTGTGAAGGTTTGAAGTGTTGTTTCACCAACTCGCCACTATGGGATTTAAATTATAATGTTGCTCGCAAGAAACAGAGACCGTGACCGTTATCAGTAACATGTTGTACACATCCACTTTGAGTCCAAATCATGTTGTAAATGTGCAGGTCGAGCAAAAGCACATTCCTTTTTTGATTTGAAGGCCGTAACGTTCATCCCTTAGGCTAAGCTTGTTATTTCTGATTTACAAATAAGCAAAGTCGCAATAAAGATGTGCCAGCTTGCCACCAATATGGTGAAATCTCTGTGTAAAAGAGGTTATTGACTTTCTCTGCTGTTAAAAGTTGTACAGAATCCAATGATAATTCTCTGTGGATTTGAAAAAAACAACAGCATATGGGCAGTTTGTCATTTATGTTGGAGAAAATTTTTTAATCATGCTAGCTGTTGGTTTTGGTTTTTGTTTATATTTTATGGTTTATTCCAACCTACTCAGTAACCCTCTTTACCTTCACCTTTCATCTCCCCTATCTCTTTCCACCAGCTATGTACACACAGATCAGACCACATCATAGATTTTTTTTAAAGCTTAATAAGAAGTTAGCAAAGAGAAAACAATTTATTTTCAGATCATGGTAGGGATTTTTCTGCCCAGAGAGAGCAAATAAGAGACTTCTGTGCTTTCATAAAAACAGGAGCTGTGAAACTATCAAGCAAAGCCCAACATCATAGCACCAGTACTGCAGAGGAAGAGTCTCACTGGCTGCAACTAGTAGCTCATCTGTGTACTCATACCGGCTGCTGTATAGAATGACTCCGTTGGGCTGCAGGCGGATCAGCTTGTTTTCCACAGTCACATCATGGAACCAAGCGTATTTGGCATTTACAATGAAGGTGTCGGGAACCCACAGCTTGTCCACAAAGCGACTGTCCAACCCTAGCGTCTTGTTGGTGTGATTGTAGGACAGGCGGTCATCATGCCAGCTCTGCCGCAGGAACACAGTCATGGTGTATTCCTGCCAAGCAGCAACACATACACACACACACACACAGTTACAAACATAAAGGCTGAGTCATGGGCTTCAGAAACAGATTTAATTTAAAACGTGCACAATATTAAGAAAAAAGATTACTGTGCTTTTTTTTTCTAGAACCCACTGTATCAGAAGCAATTAATAATGATAAAAACAAAGGCCATGCAAATATGTGTGGTTAATTATCATATAGACTGAAGTCTAACCAAATCAATATGTGGCCTAAAGGGAAGCTCCACAAGTTTTACACATAATAACATGAGTTTATTACTCATGAGAAATACTAAGTCTGTGCAAACATTTGAATAATGTCTTTTGTCGGTCTAGAGAGGTTTTGTCAGTCAAAAACTGTTGGATTTGGAAGTGTAGGATTCAGTTAGAATATCTCCATTTCTGCTGAGTCGGTTTATTGTGCCACGAATACTGTTTCAAACAATCTGTCATTAGTCCAGCAACTTAATGGGAGTGCAAAACGAAAATGTTGGTGTACCCCTTTATTGACTGCAATCGGGTGACATTCAAAGGCAATTTTTAAAATATAACTATGTACAGTATTTCTTTTATTACAACTAATTGTTATACTACATTATGAATAAAAAGCTGAATCTGGTGCCATTTGAACTGTACATTTGTATCAAACTTATTGTTCTGTTTGTTAAACAACTTTGGGGTTTGAAATTTTACATCGAATATTAATGCAAGAAAAAAAAACAGTTTAGAATAAAATCAGAGCCACGTACATAACATGAACTGTCCAACTAGAGTTGATTTTTACTGCACTAAATCCAAGTGTCAAATTATCTAACGACTCAGCCAGTATGTCACACATGTTCACACTGAGTAATTTCAAACCCTCAAGTGGGACAAATCAGGATTATGCAAATAGTGGATCTTTCATCTTTGCTGCAGTAGTGAAGTTGGGGGATGATAAAGCACTTCACTGGAGAAAGAAGGAAAAAGTGGCTTTACCATGTTGGCTTCAGAGATGTGGTCAATGCTGTTCACTTCAATAGCCATAGCCACATTGACTGGTGGACCTGCAGGAGGAGAAATTAGAAAAGAAGGCGATCCCGCCCCCTCCCCATTTCAAACAGACCCACAAATGCACCTTCTCTGTTCATTCAGAATCCATTAACCCCTCCCTTCCACACCCAATCACCCATCTGTTTCCCTTCCACCACTGTCCTCCCACGTCCCAAACACTCCTACAGTGCATAGAGATTAAGCATTATCCAGTTTAACCATACTAAGTGGCACACCACACTGTGGGCATATATCAGCAGCACTGGGCTTTCACAGAGTGAGCTCCTGCCAACACACACAGACACACACTGTAGCATCTTCACTCAGCAGTTTGTCATATAATTAGCATGGAGTGTGCCTCTGTGATCGAATGATAGAGTGCAGAAACTCCAGGGGAGCTTGCTGATGCAGAACTGAAGGGCTGTTTATCCTGAACATTAAGGAATCATATATTCCCCTGCATTCATCAGCTTCCCATTACCATTTGTGGCAAATTATAGTTTATTGACCACTGGATGTATAGTTTGAGGTGAGTTCTAATGGCAAATTTAGAGGGCAGGGAGCAGGTTTAGCTGAGCCTCATCATTCACCTGATGCCACACAAATATGATATATTATGGATATGTCTCAAATTTGTATATTCCAAAACAAAATAATGGGTTTTCTAATAATGTTTGGCATTTGCAATATGCATGATCTCCATTTTGAAAAGCATTATATTGTTCCAAAATGATCAGCAATTGCAAAGCTCATTTTTGTGAATATTATTTCTGTTGGAAAACATATAAATATATTTAATTTATGCATTCATTTGATATTTTATGACACCAATATTAATCCATATAAAAAGCTATGAGGTCTCAGTTGAATGAAGGGCAAATACTCCAAGTAACAGACATGACTCCCCAATGGTCATAACAACAGAGCAGTGCACATTGTTTGCACCACCCGTCTCCCTCCTGTCCTTGAAGGGCATCGTCCTCGACAATCCCTTCAGCAAAACTTCTCTTTGTCTAAAAGATTTTTCTTTTGTACGTGCGTGTGTGTGTTCCTAATAAGCAGTGTACCTAATGAAGACATGAAGAAAGTATTTACATATAGTCAACATAGCTTTTTCCCAATGCTGTACTAGAAAAAACAAAACTCAAGACACCTGTCAGGATGGTGGACTGTCGCTGCATCTTGGGTTAAGTTATGCTAAGGATGGCTGTAAATGTGAGGCTGTGAAATGCAACCCAGCGCCACAAGCAGTACACTCTCATACTCACCTCCTATTCCAGGGCGAAAATTTCTGGCATAGCCCTTCATTAAATCATCCAGATTAGGTAACCAGGATATTTTAATGTCTGTGCCTACATAGTCCCCAATGTCACTCAGCATGGCCCTAAAGGAGACAAATATCAAACACAACAGCCTTCACCATATGTCCACCGTAAAACTTGTCAGAGCCTGAGAAACAGTCAGGAACATATAAAGGTATGTATATAAGGTAAACATGTTATTTGTTGGAGATTTCTGCATGAAAATGATCATTTTAGAAAATGCTCAAATTCTAAGACCATTGCACATCAGCACAAAATTCCAGCTGTATCCTTTCAAAAATCTGTGCTCACATTAGCATACAGAAATCCATTAAAGCCGGGTTGACGTGTTTTTATTTAGTCATGTCTCCACAAGGAGGCTGACAGCACCTCCATATCCACCAATGTAGCCTCAGATTTCACACAGCTCAGACGAGACATCACACTGTGCGTCGGTCCATGATCCTCTAAAGCTTTTCAACCAAATTAAAATAGGTTCTCATAAAAGCACAGAGCTCCATTTAATAGCTTCTGTTCTGAAGTTACCAGCATTTTACATTGCCTTCTCCAGTCTGGGAGGGTGACACCTAGATTCAAACCTTGTACATTTTCCACTTCACTAACCTTTCAGGAGGGGAATATTAGTGAAATTAAAACTGTTATCTGGTATAAAGGCCCCTAGAGCTTAGAGGAACTGCTGGGCCTACAGCCCACACTGTCAGCCAGAGCATTGGTGTAGGATTTAACAAGAACAGCACCTCTAGGAGACCACCAGGTGGCAGTGTTGCATTCTAGACAAAGCAAGGTAAGTTTATTTATATAACACATTTTCATACACAAAGGCAAAACAGTGAACGTGTTCACAGACACAGTTACATGCAGACACACAGCATACTGTGGACCTTTATATATCTGTTTTAAGGTCAATTCAGCTACCTCCTGTCATTTCAGTAACACTATTTCATTCAGTACAGGCAGAGCTTTATTAACACTTATTTTCTGATATAGAGTGTGGTACAGAATCACATTTTAGAGGCAATACTGTCTTCTGGTATGCAGCAAATAAAGTGAATAAAACTGAAGGTTTCACTGACATTCAAAATCATAGCTGCTGGTGGTGTCACTGACAGAGAAACAGGCCACATGAAGGCTTGATCGAAGGCGCTATTGACCAGCAGTGAAAAGCCATTCAGTCACCTTTGAAATAAGGATGGCATTTCAGGAAAGTCGAATACTCATAAAGCAAAACACCTATACATACGTAGAAAACTGATCGCCACAACAAGCCGTGTCACAGAAAATATCAGGTATTTTTAGGTGAATAGTAAAATGATTCCTGCCTTATCATTAACATTTCCTGAGTGGGTCCATTTTGTAGTAGCAGAAGTATTTTTAGTCTGGCAATCACCATCAAGTCTGAAATAAGTGGGAGCACTGGGTGAATTAATTAATCACTATGTGACTCCTGGATTTCTTCACTAACTGGTAGTTTCTAAATTTGGAAATAGCGTCTACGTTAATGCACAAGGTCAAACAGGCAGTGTGTGGAATTGTGTATCTGCTGGGGACAAATCCTAATGTATTTACCTATTTACTATCATTTAAGATATACTGTATTCTACAGCATCTTGCAGTGTTCTGGTTCTGTGGTGATCAGATTAATGGGCTTAGTGTCATTTCACACTTCAGTCACTACAGTTCATGACCTTTCCAGTTTGACTTTGCCTTTGGAAAGCTTTTATTCTATACAGTTTCCCACAGTTGTCAGGATTTAGTCTGGTATGAGCTGTATTTATAGTTACAAATTACAAAATTTAACTTGTACCCACTTAATATTACTGGGCAGTAGTACAACATCTTTTCCATGAATGTCTTGTTAAAGGATTTTAATTTTTTTACAAGTAACCATCTGCTTGGGGCTACAGCCTTTCTGTTATAACTTTCCAAACTTATCCACAGTGTGTTATGCCTCGTGCACAAGAGGATTCTTAAACAGAAAGACAGAAACAGAATGACAACGTGAAGGCTTTTAGCAACTAAATAAATAATGAACCGTGATTATTGCTTTAATTAAATGCTGTTCTCTAAAACACACATTTCTCTGACTTTGTAAGTTGGTGTTTGAGGAAAATTCATTTTTATTTTTTGATTTCCTCACCTGAGCTTTTTTTTTTTTAAAGACCTACAAATAGCCAGCTCACATCCAGCTCTGTGAGGAAAAACAAATACCCATCCATCCATGACAGGCAGTGGAGTGTCTATTCCTAGATTCTCTTCTGCCTTCTATATTTCACTTTCATTAAATGTCTCTCCCGAGGCCTAGATCTGCACCCGTCTGTTTATGAGCTAACATTAAACAGATGGGAAGAGGAGACAGAGGAAAGGAACGGAAAAGAGAAGCAGCCTTGCTCAAATTTATGGCATCCTTTTGTGATTGTAATGTGTAGTACACGCTAACGAGCACAATTGGTTTTATATACTAAAACTGCTGGTTACCTAAACATGAGTAGAGCACTCGCTGTTTTAATTTGCTTTATTGGTATCAGTTTGAAATGAGCAGCGCTGCAATACAGTAGCACCATCAAATGCAAAGGGATAAACATCATAAAAAAGTCGTGCATATCGATAAACCAGCTGCTCCATGATTGTGTGTGTTCGCACTGCATTAACTTTGGGTCTAGCTGCTTCACATCCGGCATTCGGGTCCTTTCATTGACTGTGTTGCTACTGTGTAACTATGGAATCCCAGAAATGGCACTAATACTTTATATATTAAGATTTACATAATTACTTAAGTGAATATTCCAGTCACTTATTAGTAAAATGAAAATGAGTTTAACTGTTACTCTTTTGCTGGCTTTTGTTTCTTGGTCCCACCACACATATAATCATTTATCTCTTTATGTTTCCCTTTCCATTTTACCCACATTCCTTTTCATGTAAGAAACATTTAATATTAAATATTGTTAGAAAACAGAAGATGCTGCAGAGGAAAATATGGGGAAAGTAATGTTGTTAAAAATGTTTATTAGTGGTTTTTGTATCTCCTGATGTACTTTATTGAGTTTATTGAAAAACAATCATTTGATTTTCTCCCAGTTGAACTAGGATTGGCTGCTGAGGCCTTCGGTGAGTGTGCACAACAGCCCTGTTTGTCCCTACTTCCTGTGACTGTGGTGGACGATGGGAGTACAAAGATAAAAGCTACTGTAACCTCACTGTGAAGTTTCTTGTAAACTAACAAACTTATATCTACACTCACTGTGAACTGTCATGGTGGTTTACTTGTTTCTCGTGTAATCTTTTTTTTTTTTATTTGTCTGTTGTTTTAGGAACATTCTTTGCAGAGAGGTCAGAGGTCAGCTACAGAACAGCAGCTGTGTGGAAGTCTGAACCCTGATCCTCCAAGATGGTGTCTCTAAACACAAGGCTCTAAACACAAGGCCTCTACCTCCTCCTGACAAATGCGGTGATGATGTCTTCTCCCTAAGCGCACTGCCCAGAGTTGGAGGTGCTTTAGAGGAGAGCAGGTGATCAGAGTAGAGAGCGCTGCAGGGCTCCTGTTAAGGTCACTGAATGTCCTCTGTATTTTAATGAACCCGATGAAAACCGAGCTTCACCAAATTTGAATAAAGCAACTTTATTTTCTTGGTCAGTGGTATGAGCGGCATGTACTGGACTAGGCAGGTAAATTTGATACTTTCTGTATTGTGATTAGAGATATCTGCAGAGCACACAGAAAATGTACTGGAGTTCACAGCACTTGAAACACTGCAATTTATAAACTGTTTATAATGAATGACTTTATTCTTATTTGGTATCAGGGGACATATACACTCTTTTAGCTGTCATTTTAGTTTTCTTTATTAATTGTGAAAACTACTTTGGTTGTATCAGCAAAATGACTTAGTCCAAAGAATAATCAGTTATGATTTTGACAATCAATGAATTTAAGTGCAAACTGTTGTTTGTGCCAGCTTGTGAAAATATACTTCTCTTCTTTACTCCATATTTTCAACTGAGCACTTTTTTTTTTACTGTATTTACACAAAATAAGTGAGTTGAAGACATTACTGTGGACACTGGGCACATTTTGATTGTATTTACTAGCAATTAAGTGACAACAAACATCCACCAACCACCTGATGACCCAGATAATAGACACTTGGAAAGGTAGTTAATTTCTTATGACTCCATAACCTAAAATGGTCTCAATAATTTGTATTTTTAAAATTCTTCACTGATTCAGTTAACTGTTTCAGCTGCCATGTCTGCCAATTATGTTATCTTTAAATTTTATTTCCGTATAGTTGGTTCTAAATGCAATATCAGAGCCTTATAGATTTTGTAAATACTGTTAGGGAAGTACTAAATCTTCTATTTGTGTATTGTTGAGGTACAATTAGTCAAATTTTAATATATACATTTAATGCTAGAATCGGCATATTCATCATGCAAGTGAAAAGTTTGAAATGGGAATAGAAACTCTCAAAGCTTCTCAAACACATGACCTCAAAGTCTTTAATAGTTTCTCTGTGTTGTGAAATGAACAAAACATTAAATTATGAAAATGAATGGCCAATAATTTTCACTATACCGTGTCCTGGATCTTAATCTGCAAATATGGCTGTCAGATTTGCTTACAGAGGATTTTAACAGAAAGAAAAACCCCAATTCCTAATCAAACCGATTAATATGAATTGTCTATTGTGAATGTTTGCGAACAATATAGAATAAATTGTTTCCTCTAGCTGTTTATATACAGGGTGCATCACCTTAAACTGAGCAGGAGGCTTTTAGTGGAAGCACTGAATTGTCCCTGCATCGCCTCACCCTGCAGCAGGGCAGTCAGGCTTTAGCGCCACAGGACCAAGTACCGATCACTGTGTTATTGGGAAATGTCCTCTCTGTACAGTCGGAGGGATTTGTCTGCTGACTCAGCCTCTCACACAGATTAGTCAGCACCACCTGAGTGCAGGTTTAAACACAAGTGTGACAAACCAGAGAGACCATGAAATAAAACATCCTGCTACGTTATAATCTCCCATGTAACCACACTAAAACAAAATGACTACTCCTCTTTCTGAAAAACTGAAGCACAGTGGCTTGTCTTTCCACTGTGTGAGTCAAATTAAGATCTAAAAGGCTGGTCAGTAAAATATGATGAAATTATCAGAGCCAGATTGTGCCCTGTGCATGCTTCCTGTATCCAAGGCTACACAAGATATATTTATGTTTTATATGTGACTTTTATTATATCTTCCACAGAGCCCAGGAAACCAACAGTATGTGTCTAACAACACCTTTGTGTCAACTTGTTTATGGCCATTTACAGTAATGAAATACAAATTTATTTTTGAGCTATACACCATGTAAACACCTGAAATAATAAAAGCAGTTTCTACTCAGCCCATCCTCATTCCCAGGGTGTCAAAGACTGGCAATATATCAAGTACCTAGGGTGGGTCAAGCAAAGCATCAAGCTTTCCCACAAAAGACCAGAGTTTGCCCCCGGTGTGTGATGAAGTGTTTTTAATCGGTGCGGGTTTTAACCCTCCTAAACCTAACTACGCAGTTTTTGTGCAAAACATAACCATGCCTTTATTGTGTATTGACACAAGGTGTCAGAGGGTTTTATATGGACATCCTTTAGCATCTGTATGAAATGCAAAAGATACTGGGAATTTGAAAGTGTTGTTATTGTATATTCACAAACAAAAAATCAATCAAATGACAACAAACTACTGTAACTACTGCTTCTGGATCTCCTGGACCTGAGGGTTTGGAGCCCAAACACACTTTAGGGCATGCTTTGCCCTGCTGATAATCTGGCCTTGGTCCCATGTGCTTTTGTAAGGAGGCTGGTGGCTAAGCATTAGCATGATAGCTATAGTTAAATAATGTTGACAAAATAAACATATAATTGAATCCATGTGTCTTTGGTCTCACATTTCCACCCCTATCTTTAGAGATGTTCCACATCCTTCTCTCGTGACCTGAGACCTTGAGATATTATTGTTGTCTACTGTCACGAACTATTATAATATCATCCACTTCCTGTCAGTTGGTGGTAACTACACTGACCCAGAGTATAAGCTCTGCTTAGAGGGTCAGATTCTGTCAGTCCCATTCTGTCATCATCAGCTGTGTGAGTGCAGGCTGTGTTACTTTGTCACACAGGCAACAAGACAAATATAATATCTCACTATATTCACCTTTCTGTGGCAGCATCTGCATTATGTAAATGGAGGTCTAGGTTGCTTGGAGGTTGCGCTTTTATCTATGTCCCTGTCCTTACCTTTGTCAACCAGATAGCAGCCTCACTGTTGACTAATCTGCTGCAATCAGAGCTGAATAAACTGTAATTATATTAAAACTGCAGACGCAACACTTTATGCAGCTGCTGCACAAAAACAGACTTCTATTGTCATGCAGCTGCAGAAAGTGTGTATGTAGTCCCCAACAAATGTTCACTCATTTGATAACAACTGGTCTATATGAATTTGACTATTTTTCAGTGTTTTGCTTTCAACATATCAGTTATAAATGTTGCAAAAGATGAATGGTAAAAGAAGATGTAGCCACAAACTAACTGGTTAGATGAAAGTTGGTTTTCTTTCTCTGTTTCTTTACAAAAACATGATCTACAGTGTACAAGGCCTGATGAAAATCCAACACATTTTCAAGCAGAAAAGGAGTACATTTCAAGCCTCAGACTAATAACCAAATGGTATGGTGATAAGTATTTACAGCATCACAACTTTCTATATTTAAATTAAATAGAAATCACTTTTGCACATCATGTATCAGGCTTTGGATACAGGGGGTATAGGGTTTCATCATGGGTAAAAACTAGCCCAGTCTGGGCACAGTGTTTTGGTATGTTTTATATTCTCACATTTCATGCTGTTGCTGTGTTCTCCCTAGCCCCAGTATTTTATGTGCTTCCAGTGCTTCTTGTTATCTCTGATGTAGGTATTACACCATCAATTAAATGCAGATTGTGCTGGTGAAGTGAAGGTTAAGTGACACTTCATCTGGAAAGAAAAGCTGTGATGTCACACTAAAGGCGGCTCACAACTTAGCTAAGCAACTTTTGTGAAATGGATGAATGGGGAGCTAAAAAGGGAGCAATGTAATACAGTTCTGAGGAAGCAGTGTGCAACTTTCAGTCACCACATGCAAAACAGTTATGTGTACAGTGTGTGTGTATGTGTGTGTGTGGGGGGGGTTACACACACAATGAGGTGCAAAAACAGCGTGCACTCTGCACTGTACTGAGAACAACATAACAGCAGTGACTGGAGGCAGGAAAATCCAATTACAATAGCTATTACTCCCTCTACTGGTGAACAACCAAGGGGGACAATGGAAGCGATTTGACCAAATTTCACCCTTTGCCCTTCTCTGTGGAGGCACATGCTAGAATATGGGCTTCAGGGAAACCAGAGCTCAGTGGTGGATGCTGGTTAGTACTGGCTGCTTGTGAGACAAGACCACAAGGGTTTTTCAACTACACACAGATGAATGTAGTGTCAGCCTCTAATGAAAACAGGAAGTTTAACAAGAAGTCCCCATCTGATTTAGACACACCTGGTTTAAAAGCATTGCTTTGTATTCAAGAGTCCTGCATAAGATTATTTATAATCCAGAAAATGCTAACAGTCAGAGACCATGGCTGGATTTCAACGTGGCAACTATGTAAAATCCCTTTAAATGGCACTGGGATTGTTTTTTTTTCTAAGCTCAAGAGGATTGTTGTGTTCACACAGTCTGGGTTAATGAATTCTACTGCATATGATCAGTTAATTTTTCACTTTAAAGACTAATTTTCATAAATCATGCTAAACAAGCTCTTTTCTTAAGATCCCCAAACTAGATATCTACATTTTTGCTTTGAAAATAGAACAGCAGTTCCCTTTAAATCAAGGTCCTTTAGACACACAGACTCTACTTCCATGTGCTTCATGTAGAACCATGTGATATTTGACCCCTATCAAACAGGCCTGGATGTGGGTGACATTATCTCACACAAAAACGCACTCCCACCCCACCTTGCATGCCTCTCCAGGTAAAGAGACACAAAAAATCCACCCCTTTTATGCATATGCATTCTGCAAATAGTGTCGTAAGTCCATGTCCGGGGGGAAAGCAGCGGAGCAGAAAGCAGACTTCGGGTTGTTGAATGTGGAGAATTATTTTATATAAGAATGTTGAGTAAATTCAATTCCCGAGCTTTTGGCGCACTGTCAGCTACTTTAATATTAATATCAAGGTAAAGTCGTGGGAGGCAAGGATAAATAAAGCTGACTGACGATGGCTGAGTGGAAATAACATCATTTCATGGCTATTTTTCCAAAGTGTAGGCTAGTTGATCTGGCGTGATAGTGGTTGCTGATTGCCTTATTATGACTGTATAGTTGGATAGAGTGTTACTCAGTTAACAGCTCATAGAGGGATACAGATATTATCTTATAAATAATGTGTTTCTCATGATGCAATCTTAATTTCCAGTACTTAAAAAAAGTCTAATCCAGTAAAAAGCAGGGTTCATCTCACCTGGTGAAAATATCCCCTCCGACAAAGAGCAGAGCGAGGCTCGACAGCAAGAAAGTTGGGGTCTCCATTCCACAAGCTTTGCGATAAAGAGTATTTTTTAAAGAACAGTTTCCGGAATGAAAATCGACGAGAAAGCCGCAGAGTTTTATTTTAGTGCGCTCTCCTCGTGATCCGGCGCTGCGGACAAGACAGTAAAGTGTAGTGTTGGTACTGCTGAAGGTGATAGTGATGATGGCCCCATGATCAGATCCCCGGTTCCTCCGCGACCAGGAGCGCGCAAGAGGAGAGCGCACCTGAGGAAAATTTAAGAAAAAAATGACAAAAACTCCCGATGCGACAGCAACACCCAGCCGATGCAACGCCGCAGGTTGTTCTCCAGCAACAGAGTAGAGGGAAGGGGATGAAGCTGGAGAGAGAGAGGAAGAGTGAGAGAGAGAGAGAGAGAGTCACTAATCTGTCATTCCTTTGGTGCTTGGCCTTTGAGCGTCAGATACAATGTGGCTGCTGTGTTGGTTAGCAGGATTACGGACAAACGACTGGATGGATCATCAGCATACTTGGTACAGACATTAGTGGGGACCCTCCATAGAAGTGATGAGACTGTGGCTGAAAAAAGGGTCAAAAGTCCAGGTGACAGAAAATAACGAAAATCACAAAAGCCCCTATCTTTAGAATGGGGCAATATATTTAAAAAATTCTATCTCTGCCAAAAGTTATTGAAATAATTGATATTGATATATAGATATGAAGGCAAAACAAAACTACACAGTCAGCTATAGATATAAACACATCTCACTCTCTTACACATAATTATGTGAACGTTCTAAAAGTTTGTTATATTTTAGAGGTATTATGTGGGTATCTTAGTAAGCACTTAATCTCCATTCAGTCTGATCAAACAAATATAATATAAGGCTTAAGTTACAGCAAGAAATGTATGTTCCATTTTGTAGCAATTTTCATTAAACATAACCTGTATTGTGTGCTTATGCATAAGCATGGGGAGAGTAGTTCAGCAGTGCACCTGCCCTGATTTCTGCTGCTTCACCCTGAGGAGTGGAGACAGGCCTGAAGTCAGTGTCTCTCCCTCCCAGCAGACATTCCACCTGGATATGCACTGCAAGCTCTTTTGATATGAAGATACCAGGCTACAGTGCACTGTGCATTACACTGCATGGAATTATATTATCTGTGTCTCTCAAACACAAGCAGTTTCTGAATCTGTTTGTTCATTTCTTCCTAATGTAGTCTCTGTCTTCAGTCTCAGCCTGGTTTCCTCCACTTGGTCTGTTCTTTACATGTATGTCAGCTGGGTGGTTTTGTTTCCATTGCAGGTTTTTTGCTCTGCCTTTATCTGTCCAACAAAACCTGCCTGCTGTCCTACATACATATCACACACGCACACACACAATTCAACTATGTTAGTCTCCCATGTTGATGTGAAACTGTCCTGTATTACATTTTAATATAGTAGAACAAACACTTCTCAGTATTCTTTTGAATAGCCTGCCTCTTCAAGATTATGATGAATTGAACTAAAGAAATATGTGAAATGTAACTGAATTTTTCCAGTAAAAAACCCAAGTGCACTACTGATCAAACTAAATTCACATCTTTTCCCAGTTAAAATGAGATAGGACTGTGCAATCTATTTTTTTCTAAGTTTTTTTTTCAGCTTACTATGACCCAGATGACTGAGATGACTGAGAATCTACACAGACACTGTGCAATCTAGTGTGCTTGACAAGGGAAACCGCATAACACACAGGGTTTTCAGTCTTTCTGGACCAGCTGAGATATTTTCTGCTGTGTGGGGTTGCCTAATATCAGTGGAAAGAACCAGTAATGGTGAATAAAATTATATGGATGAACCACCCCATCTAGTTTCAGTGGGATGTTTAGCTAGTCGCCAGGGGCTCAAGGCCACGCCCCTTGCGTCCCGTCTCCTTGGAAATATTAACAAACATGGCGGATTAGCTTTTAGTCTACTGTAGGAAAAAGTAATTTCAGAAGATAGCTTGCCAAGGAAAGGATATAAAGAGAGGTAATGACTTTGTTAAATTAAGTTTTTAATTTAAAGTGTGATACAGACTAAATTCTAATCGTGTATTAGCTAGCTGACTCACTTTAACTTTACGAGCTTGGCTAGTTCATATCGTGAAAACGACACGCCAAGTTCCATTCAGAAATCTGGCTGTAATAAATATCTGACTTCCTGGAAATGTCACACGACGCAGAAAGTAAAAAAAATAATACTTAACATTTTCTGCAATTCACCACGAATCACTGTTCAAATCGGATTACATATAACTTGAATTTATCAGGAAACATATTTAAAATGAAAAGTAAAATGTTTTGATGTGATATGCTAACGTTACTGTTTCTGAATGATTCAGTTAGCAACGTCACGTTACACTGCCCAGTAATTTGTAACTTTCAGCCCATTGCTGTTTGTCGGATAATATGTGCCTGTGTTATTCAGAATTAAGGGGAATATGGATGAGGAGAACAGAGAGAGTCCAGCTGGTGTGGCGTCAAACAGGTGTGGATTGCTGGATGTCCATCTCAACACTGATGAGGACATTGAAAGTGAGTGACAGCTTTTATTGCTGCTTTGATTTCAAAACATAGCTGAGGCCAGATGTCAACACATGCCTTCTTCTCCTCAATTTGCTATTAATGAGACACAGACTGGATTATCCTTACTGTAGATATATACTGTATTTCAGATGAAGGTTCAGACCAGGAGACCTATAAAGATGAGGAGTCTGCTCTCCCTCCTGATTTGGAGTGGTTAGAAGAACTGTATCAGTGTGTATTTTTTCCTTTATGTGAATTATATCTCTCTTAGACAACAATATATACATGTTTATGTGTTAATCCCTATATCCTGTAATCTCAGTATCTTCGATAGAATGCCAAGTCACTGTAATGCATGATCATTTTGTTATCATATTTACATAGAAAATGATAAAGCTCAGTTTTAAACCTTCAGAAATTGATAATTCTGTTTTATATGTTGTCAAATCTCAGTAAAGACCTCCAGTCATAGTAAGAGTGTGATTTTATGCATGTACAAAATACACAGTCAGATTTTGCATTAATCGCGCAACCTTTCATAAATGTCATTGTGCATCTATCCCAAGAGACAATGATGGTGACCTTGCAGTTGTGACCGATAATGGTAAGAAGAGGAGTTATGCCGAGACAGCACGGATGTTCAAGCTAAGACGAAGCCTTGACCAGCTGGACTGCTTTTACCAACAGAAGGCTCTTGATGTGCTGAAAGCCAGGTTTGCACCTGACAATCGACAGGCATCTAGGTCACAGTAGCTGTTATGCCACATTCCCAGGTCTTTCCCCTCTTGCCCTTGTCACACAGGGCCAGCCATTTCTGTTCCAATTGATGCAGGAAATGATTACAGTTGAGGAGAGAACATTCCCATAAGGTTCTCTCAGATCAGGAGACCTTTAAAGATGAGGAGCCTTCTCTCCCTCCTGATTTGGTTAGAAGAGCATTCCCATAATGCTCTCTCTACCTAGTTTTCTTCCCTCTTTTTATTTGTCTGTACTTTGAGCCATTAAGCACCCGATGAACTGTGATGCAGTCACGGCAAAAATGGCTATCATTTTCTTTATGGCACAAAACATCAGAGGTCACTGTGGAGCTGTTCTGCACTCTTATCAAACACGAGTTTAATGGAACCTAAGCACACCTGGCCTTTCACCGGTCCCTAGCTTTTACTGTACGGTGTAACATGATTTTATTTTTATGACAGTCTTTCCCCCCAAGTCAGAGATTGTTGTGTTGCACATTCATAGACTGCAAAAAGAACACTGAGCTATTCCAAGCTGTTGAGGTATGTGTGTGTCCGTTCTCAGGTTTTTATTATCTACATTACATTGTCTTATTAATTGACAGAATTACCTTTCTCTTGTTGGGGTAGCTTGAAGGAAATCCATTAGCTTGATGCTCTGAACACACTGGACATTAACAGTGATTGACTTTGATGTAGGGTGTTTCTCTATGTCAATTCCATTTGTCTTGTGTTTTGTTTTTTCAGAGAAGCACTGAAACTCTGTCATCAGAATATTGAAAGTTTGGTGGAGCAGAGGGATAACTTAGAGAAAGAGATAGAGCAACAGAAAGCAGAAGACAACAGGCGAGTTCAAAATTAACCTTCAGTGACTGCTTTGTGCTTCATATTCATATGTGAGATGTTCATTTTACCCCTGTGTTTTTCACTTTTTGTTTATCTTATTTTGTAGTGTGGCAATAATTCGTTTACGAGCCCAGCATAAGCATCTGTGTCAAAAGCTGCACAGTGAAGAGGAGCTGGAAGGTCTGATCAACACTGAGCTGAAGCAACATGAGTGAGTCAAGAGGAAGATGTTTTGACAGTAAGGTCTTCTGACGGGCATTAGTACTGTGTGAAAAATGCAGCCCTCTCATTTACTTCAATGGGACCGCTGCATTGACACAGTCACGCAGCAAACACAGAACACTCAGGAATTAAAAAAAACACAGAGTTGTCTGACAAAAAAACTAAACAGTTTTTGCCACAAAGCTGTGTGATGGCATTCAGCAGTATACCTTGTTTGGACTTGTTGAGTTTTTGCGAATGGCCTGCAAACTTTTCAAATCTGTTTTTGTTTGCTACTCTTCTTCAGTGACGAGTTGTCTGCTGTTTCTTTTTTCCAACTTAATGTTGGTTTTAGGTAGTTAAAGAAATACTTAGCCAGTCTGATTGTTATGTACAGCAAAAATTTAATAGTTATTGCTCTTCAGAACCTTATATTGTTCCAGCTTCTTACCTCTGCCAAGGAACTGTACAATTACATAATACAGTATACACCATCAGTCGGCATCTTTAGCTTCTTTTTCTGTCTGTATCCATCTTATTCTTTGTCTTGGTGCTTCAGACTGGAGCTGAGTGAGGTGGAGGTGGAGATTGGCAGGGTCTCCTCACTCCGGCAGGAGGTGCAGGAGGAGGAGCAGGTCTTCCAGGCCCTTAAAGCTCAGAAGGCAGCAGCAAGGCTGCAACAGCAGAGGAAAGCCAACCTGAACCTGCAGCTCAAGAAGGAGCATCTCAGAGAGTAGGGAATATTACCATTTTTTTCCAACTGTGTGACAAGTAACACTGCTCTTTTGTGCATATAACATTGAGAATTGATCCAAGTCCATAAATCTACATAAACAAGTCAGTACAATATATAACATATCATTTGAAATTCTGAAAATATTTTGTGACATTTCTTATTGATTCTTTTTATGAGAAGCCTCATAAGTGTGCATAGGTTGTATGGGGATTCTGGCACATTATTTGAACCTGCTTTGTAAAGAATAATATGTGTGTAATTGTCTGTGATTATGCTGTTATAGTAAACAGGCAGCCATGATGAAGACAGAGGAGAGTGAATATCAGAAGAAAATTGAAGAGAGCCGCGTGAACCGCAAGATAGCTGTCAAGTACTTGAAACAGAGCATTAAAAGGTAATTTGCCTTTAAGCCAATAAACAGGGCTCAGAGAAGAACAAGAAGATGAAAACTTCAGAGGATCCACTAGAAAATGCAATGAATCTTTCTCACACATACTGCACTGTATATTGGCAAAATGTATTATAAGCAGGACAGACACAACACTTGAAAGAGCTCAAATTCAGATCTGGGCAGTAAAAGAAGTCATGATGTTTCCCAAAAATCAGTAATTATAGAAAAAGCATACATACTGTACATTGTACATTAAATGAAGATTTTGTTTTTGTGTAAGTATAAGTAGTAAAGGTTTACGTAATCCAATATGCTGTAGTAACAAGGGGTCCAACTCAAAACCTTGAAGAATAAGGATGGCAATATTATATATATTTTTAAATGGTCAAAAATCCTTTAAAATACCAACACCAACAATGAATTTTCCCCTGCTAACTCTGTTGTCTGTTTCCAAAGCAGATATGCTGTAGTTTACATGGTAACCACTGCTTCGAGTGGATTATCCTCCTTTAACCACCACCACTTGCCAATAAGCAAAATATAATTATTTCTATTTATATAAAAGGGCACTATGATTAACATTAATTTGTGCTCCAAGATGTGAAAGAAGTCATCATATAGTAACAGCCAGAACTATCAGCCAATCACAGGATGACATACTGTAGCAGCCTTTCATTGAAAGAGAAGACATTTTATATATAACTGCCAGGGTTGAGGATTTCATTCTTTTTTGTGTTACAGTATACTCTTCTGTTTTCCACTGTCTGATTAATTCCAGAGGTGTTCCTAATATTTTGACTCTCTCATGTATGCAGCTGGGCAGGACCAAAATATAAACAGACCTCTCTGAATGTAATGTAGTACAACACCACCTTTAACCATGACCTCCATATAATTAAATTTATACATTTGTGACAATTTCACTAAAAACTGAAACATTTTGAGCTTCAAAAACACAAATATTAAGGTGGAAGTGTTGCACTGAGGTGCATACAATTGTACAGGTGTACCTAATAAAGTGGCCAGTGAGTGTAAACACCATGTGACAGCTCTATTGAGAATAAAGCATTTCTTTGAGTTAGGATAATTAACCTAAGCTGCTGAGGTTTCAGTTCCAAGTAGTATTAGAAGATTAGTTTTCTGTTTTGTACTGTATTTGAGCATTGACATGCTCTGTGACTGTCCTTGTTCCATTCAGGATACATCAGCAACAGGCTGAGAAGGAACAGCAGGACAGGGAGTTACTGGAAAAGAGGATACAGGCTGTCAGGTCACTAAAATCTAACATAGCAGCTGCACAAGTAAGTAACAGCACCTCCCCCTAATGATACTATAGCATGATGGTTGTTGTTTTAGTAATTAAGAAATATACAAGCTATAGTTTTATGTATTATGTAACTAATAACATGCTCTTGTCTACTCTATATTGAATACATCATTCCAACATTCACACTGTAGGATGGGTTAGAGCTACTTTGACTTAAAAAAAAAACAGACATTTGAGTTTGCTATAGACAGCAAGCCTTTACTGATGTAAACCATGTCTTGCAAACCGTAACACACTCTT